>NW_012119598.1:4689227-4723318 GCF_000951035.1 Colobus angolensis palliatus | reverse complement strand
GCTAATTTTTGTATTTTTAGTAGAGACGGGGTTTCACCATGTTAGCCAGGCTTGTCACGAACTCCTGACCTCAGGTGATCCACCCGCCTCGGCCTCCCAAAGTGCTGGGATTATAGACGTGAGCCACCATACCCAGCTGCCTTCTTCATCTTTCAGTGAAATTCATGTAGTACCTACCCCTAATTACCATAGTAAAATGGAATTGTTAAGGTCTAATAAGGAAATATAGTTGAGCTCATCTTGTACAAACAAGATAATTTACAGACAAGGTGAAGCATTCCATTTTTTCACGTAGCTGGAATAAATAGGAGTGACTTACATCGCAAAGAAACTAAACTGTTGCAAATGGAAGTTGAGTAACTTGAAATTTGTGATTTGTCTTGTTTTTTAAGAATAACACTCTGGAAGACAATAACGTTAACATGGCAATACTCCTTGAGTTGATCTACAGATTCAATGCAATCCTTATGAAAATTCCTGCTGCCTCTTTTGTCTAAATTGACAAACTGATCATAAAATTTATGTAGAAATACAAGAGACCCAGTATAGCCAAAACAATCTTGAAATAAAAACCAAGTTGAAAGACACAAGCTTTCCAATTTCAAAATGTATGACAAATCTACATGAATCAAGACAGTACAGTACTGCCATAAGGATAGACATGTATTGAGAGTCCAGAAATAAAATCATATATTTATAGTTAATTGGTTTTTGACAAGGGTTCCAAGGCAATCCAATGAAGAAAGAATAGTCTTTCAAACAAATGGTGTTGGAATAACTGGATATCCACATGGAAAAGAAGGAAGTTGGACCTGTACCTTATACCACATACAAAATTAGCTCAAAATGAATCAGAGATTTAAGTGAAAGTGCTAAGACTGCGATATTCTAAAAAGAACACAGGAGTAAATCTGTGTGACCTTGGATTAAGCAATGGTTTCTTAGACATAACACCAAAAGCGTTAAGCAAAAAAAGAAAAAGAAAGGTAAATCAAAATTATGGATTTTATAGATGAAGTCAAAAAATAGACTTCATCAACATTAAAAACTCTTTTGTGACAAAGGGCACTATCACAAAAGTGACAAGACAACCCACAGAATAGGAGAAAATATTTGCAAATTATATATATGATAAGCATCTAGTATTTAGAATATATAAAGAGTTCTTATAATGTAATCATAAAAAGACAAAGAACAAAAATTTTGTAAACAACCGATTTGAGTAGACAGAAATTACATACAAAGAAGATATACAAATGGCCAGTATGCAAAGAAAAGATGTTCAGCATCACTAGTAATTAGGAAAATGAACATCAAAACCGCAATGAGGTACCACTTCGCACCTACCAGGATACCTATAATAAAAAAGATAGACAAATAAGTGGTAGAGAGAGCGTGGAGATACTGGAACTCTCATACACTGCTGGTGAAAATGTAAAATGGTGTTTCCCTCTGGAAAACAATTTTGCTATTCTAAAGTAAATTAGACAGTAATTCTGTTCCTAGATATATGCCAAAGAGAATTGAAATGTATACATCCACATATAATTACCTGTACACAAAGGTTCACAGAGGCATTATTCATGATAGTCAAAAAGTGAAAACAACTCAAATGTCTATCGAATGATGAATGGATAAACAAAATGTGATCTATTCATACAATTGAATATTATTCAGCCATGAGAAGAATGAAAAACCAATATATACAACAACATGGATGAACCTTGAGGACATTATGCTAAATAAAATAAGCCAGACCCCAAAAGCCACATGTTATAGATTCCATTTATATGAAGTCTGGAAAGGCAAATCCATAGAGACAGAAAGTAGATTAGTGGTTACCAATGGCTGGACGAGGGGAGCATGGGAAGTGACAGTTAATGGGGTTAGTGTTTCTTTCTGGGAGTAATAAAAATGTCCTGAAATTAGTGGTGATGGCTGCAAAACTTTGTGATTATGTTAAAAACCATCAAATTTTACACTTTTAAAAGGCAAATTTTAAGGAATATTAATTACATCTCAGTAAAAAAAAATGCTCAGGTATAGAAGAGAGGAAGGAAAGAAGGATGGAAGGAAGGAGGGAAGGAAGGAAGTAAAGAAGGAAGGAAGGAAGGATGGAAGGAAGGAAGGAAGGGAGAGAGAGAGAGGAAGAGAGGGAGGGAGGAAGGAAGGAAGGAAGGAAGGAAGGAAGAAAGGAAGGATGGAAGGAAGGGAGGGAAATAGAGAGAGAGAAAGAATAACACTTTTGGAAGTGTGTTGTCTGGCCCGACAGTGCAACCCAGACTCTTCCAAGAAAAAAGGGAGGCACGTCCCCCACAGAGAACGAGAAGGGTGGTCTCCATTGTCTCACGTATTAGGGTTTTTCACTCAGACTAAACCAACAGGATGGATGGACAGATGATACGTAACGAGACAGGATTCATTAGGAAAAACGGCTCGTGTGACTCTGGAGGCTGAGAAGTCCCACGAAGAGCCAACTGTAAGCCGGAGGCCCAGGGAAGTCAACAGTGTGGCTCAGACCAACACTAAGGCCTGAGAACCCTGTGGGGTATGTGCAAGTTCCAGAGCTGAAGGCCAAAGAACCTGGAGTGTTGGTGTCCAAGCGTAGGGGGAGAAGGGAAAATTTCCCTTCCCAGCTCCAGAAGAAGGGAAAATTTGCCCTTCCTCTGCCTTTTTGTTCTATCAGGACTCGCAGCAGATTGGCTGGTGCCCGCCCACATCAGGTGAGGGCGGATCTTCCTTACTCAGTCCTCTGATTCAAATGTCAGTCTCTTCTGGAAACACCCTCACAGACATACCCAGAAATAGTGCTTTGCCAGCTATCTGGGTACCCCATAATCTAGGCAAGTCGACACCTAAAATGAACCATCACGTTACTTATGCTCAGGCAGTTCAGACACCTGTACCTAGAGCTAGTGCAAAGAACACTTCTGTCCGGGCTTCAAGAATCTCCGCTATCAAACCTGGGACTCCTTGTGGCCCACGTTTGACCTTCCCATGCTGCTATATTCTGGAAACCAGGTCGTACCTAAGAAATGTAATAGGTTTCTACATGTTACCCAGATCCAAAACCTGAATGACCTTAAAGAATTCAAATTGCAAAGGAAGCAATCCACAGTTTACAAATATGTTCACTGCAGCACTCCTTATAAACCTGAAAACCTAGAAACAACCTTAACTAACTAACAACAGGGAAAATCATGATACATCCTCACAATGGAATAGTATAGAACTCAAAGTCATGACTGTAAGAGCTTTTAGTGATATGGGAAATGCTATGATCATGACAAGCAGAACATAAAATGTAAGCTACCAAATCATAGTATATGGTGTTCTCAACTATGGTAAAATATATATAGATAGATAGATAGATAGATACTTACCTTAAGAAATATAAGGATTTTCGGCAACCTCCACCAAAAAAAAAAGAAAAAAGGAATATGAGGATTCAGCCAGAGGTGAGAGATGTTTAAAAAGAAAGAAGAAAGAAATACGGGAAGACATATGCCATAATATTGTTAATGATCATCTTTAGTGGGCGGATGTTTTACTCTTTTCACAATAAAATTTTCTTCTCAAGATTTCCACAATAGACATGTAATCCTTTTGTTATCAGGAAAAAAAGGAATCATATGGGAGGGAAATTCCAGGTAGCAAAGTAGAAGAAATGTAACAGAACGTCAAATGTGCCACCAGGGATGAGCTGGAAGAGCTAATTGACCTCCTGGCTGGCATTGCGGCATCCCATGCAGAGAAGCAAAAGTGCGAGGAATGGTGTCTGCTTGGACATGCACAGGGTCCCTCACGGGGCTTGAGGAATGACTTGTGGATTCAGGCCTCCTTCTGGCTGGGGAGCCTCACCGAGTGTTGACCAGGGGCAAGCATACCATGGATCTAGTGCAACCAGGTGGATTAACCAGATTGGTAATGAGGACTTGTAGAATTTCTTTTTCTTTTCTTTTCTTTTCTTTTTTTTTTTTGAGACGGAGTCTTGCTCTATCACCCAGGCTGGAATGCAGTGGCGTGATCTCAGCTCAGCTGGCTAATTTTTTGTATTTTTAGTAGAGATGGGTTTCACCGTGTTAGCCAGGATGGCCTTGATCTCCTGACCTTGTGATCCACCTGCCTCAACTTCCCAAAGTGCTGGGATTATAGGCGTGAGCTACTGCGCCGGCGAGGACTTACAGAATTTCTAAAACCATTTCCTATACATTATTTCTTTTCACCTTCATGACACCTAAGATAAGGATCAATTTTTACCTCCATGATATAGACAAGGAAAATGTGCCTGTATCAGTGAAGCTAATTCTAGATGCAGTAATAGATAAATCTCAAATTATTAGGGGCTCAGCACAATAATAGTGTATTCCCTGCTAACACACAGGCACACCCACAGACCACTTCTGGCACGGTGGCTTTTCATGTGGTGTTTCAGGACCCAGGCCCCTTCTATCTGTGGCTCTGTCCTTCTCTAGTCATCAGCACCTCTCTCTCCAGCAGGGAGGGGAAGAGCTGGAGTCAGGGAGCACGTGGACATGTCAATGGCCAGGTCTGGGCACAGCAGATGTGCCTCCCATGGACATCCCATTGGCCAGAGTCAGTCGTGGGGGCGTTCCTGGTTTCTCCCCTGTGCCCAGTGGAAAAGTAAATGATTTGAGGATGAACAAGCCATCTCTGCCAGAGTCCCAGTGTGTAAGGCATTGGTTGAAGGCCACACAGCTAGTAAGAGATAAAGTAAAGACTCAAAATCAGGGCTATGGTGTCCTCGTCTACCTGGTCATCCCGCCCTCTTGCAGGTCCCTCGAGTCTCTCCCTTCAGTGATGTTCAATAGACCCCGGCTATAAGCATCCACTCAGGGCCTTGATGCAGGATGACACTGAAAGGGGTAAAAAAAGTCTAATGAAAACAATGATTTTAAATACAAACCCATCAATAATTCTTGTACAATATTTTTCCCTAGTCTTATTCTTCCTTGATTAACTCCTGCAACTCCCCATCAAATATAACACCAGTTGTAACACAATTCCTTTCGGTGCTTATGATCTGTGTTGCCATATAGAGGTTGTGTTTGCAAGAGTGACATTTCAAAGGCTCCTGCCCTGCTTCTGAGGGCCCCTCCTAGCCAGTGGGATCTGCTGCCACTGGTTGGAGGGTGGTGCTGGATTCTGCCTTGTGTTCTGAATGGTAATTGTTTCCAGGAACATCTGCAAATAAAAAAAAGAGAGAGAGAAAGAAAGAAGAAAGAAAAAGCTAAGTATAAATACGAACTGGGCTGACTAATCATCACCATTAACCAAAAGATTTATCATCCAAACATGGCTTAAAGAAATACAGACACCTGGCTATACCTATTTACTTATAAACATTTATTTAAATAAATAAGCAGGGATCCAAATATCATCTAGACGGTTCAAACACATTTTCTTATCTGACCACCACATGAACCCTGCCGAGACAGTTTTCCTTTCCTTGTTATGTCAATGGTGGCTGGTGATATTGGATGGTGAGTAAGTGGGTTGGTGTTTATCTTCTTGGCAACCTCTTGCTGCTGGAAACCTTTTGCTCCCTGAACCTGTTTCTTGTCTGTAGAATGAAGAAAGAGCAAAAATTAGTAAAAATAATAATAATAATAATAATAATACAACACCTACTTCTTAGCATCTGTAAGAGAATTGAATGGGATAATAGATTTACAGCATCTGGGACATGATCAGAGTGACTATTTCAGTTACAATTAATGAAATGGAGACTCAGATGGGTAATTTTCTCAAAGCCAGATAGCCAGTGAGTGGTAAGGCTGAGATTTGAACCCAGGTCCATCTAAGTCTAATGCCTGAACTCCTTTTACCTGCTGCTGACTCTTTCTACTAGGAAACTAGGCACAAAGACTCCTAAGCTTGACCAGCTCCTAGTTCGCAGGGAAGCATCCTTTCCACTTAATTTGTAAAACATCTCAATCACTGTGTAATCAAACTCTATGACTTTTCAGCATTGCTCTTCGTTCCAGCTTCTTGAACTGAAAGCTGAGCTCATGTATGTGCAATCTCGCTTACCTGGGATGGATGCTCATCTGGAAATACTGGAGTTTCTGCAGCCATCTCTGAAAAATGCAGCAAAAATGGATCAGGGTCTCCACCCATCTCAGCCCACTGAGCTCGTGGTGAGGGTTGGAGGACAGCAGCAGAGGGAGAGAGTGTGCCATCTGGAGTCACAGGCCCCCAGCACCAGCTCCACCACGGAACAGCTGTTTATCCCCTCTGAGTCTCAGTTTCCTGAACTGTGAAATGGAGACACCTATAACACATCTGTTTGCCTCACAAGGTTGAGCGCATTGGTTGAAGTCAAGCCGCTAAAAGCATACTGCAAACTGTAAAGTTCTATATGATTTGTTTTCACCAACCAAACCACAATCCATTGCCAGACCATTCTTCAAATAAGAGACAGATTTCTGGCCGGGTGCGGTGGCTCATACCTGTAATCCCAGCACTTTGGGAGGCCGAGGCGGGCAGATCACCTGAGGTCAGGAGTTCAAGACCAGCCTGGCCAACATGGTGAAACCCCGTCTCTATTAAAAATACGAAAATTAGCCAGGTGTGGTGGCAGGTGCCTGTAATCCCAGCTACTTGGGAGGCTGAGGCAGGAGAATTGCTTGAACCCAGGAGGCAAAGCTTGCAGTGAGCCGAGATCACGCCACTGCACTCCACCCTGGGGTGACGGAGTGAGGCTTCATCTCAAAAAAATAAAAAATAAAATAAAAAAATAAAAAAGAATGAAAAAAAGAAAGATTTCTTTCCCTTAGCCATAATCATGACTAATATATTCCAGGATGTTTTGCATTTTCCTAGGCTTCAAACAAAACTAAACCCAAACAAGAATGTTGAAGCGGTCCTTAATTCTACAGCTCTTGTGGAGTATCTCCTGTGCGAGGCCCTGGGCTGAGCATGCTGTGGAAGGCAAGTATGACTAAGACTTAGCCCCCTGCTTGAGGAGCTCATGGCCTGGTGGGAGAGTTCAGACAACTACATGAAGTGTGTCATACCAGAAGAGGGGAACAAATAAAGTGTTAGAAAAGTGTAAGGAGGCAGAGCTTACTATTAGTTTAGTGAACTCAAGAAAAGCTTTTTGAAGTAGAGAATATTTGAATTGAGCCTTAAAAGTTGACTAATATTTGGGCAAGTAAAAATAACCACCTGAAAGCCAAGCCAGGTGTAATCCCAGCTACTCAGAAGGCTGAGCTGGGAGGCTCAGCCTTGAGCCCAGGTGTAATCCCAGTTACTCAGAAGGCTGAGATGGGAGGATCACTTGAGCCCAGGTGTAATCACAGCTACTCAGAAGGCTGAGATGGGAGGCTCACTTGAGCCCAGGTGTAATCACAGCTACTCAGAAGGCTGAGGTGGGAGGATCACTTGAGCCCAGGAGTTCAAGGCCAGCCTGGGCAACATAGCGAGACTCCATTTCTAGAAAAAAGAAAGACAGAGAGAACCCCGTAAGCAAAGGTTTGGGGCAGAAAAACATAGGCTATGTAAGCAAACAGGAGACAGACTTGGACTTGACTGACTCAAAGGGCACATAAAGAAGAGGCTGGGAAGCAGAGACACATAAGTGGGAATTGAAAGCCAGCCCCGTGGCTTGTTTTTTGAAAAGGAAATAGAAAATTGATCCAGCAAGAGACTGCAGAATGGTGTGGAGCAGAAGGAGACCCAAGGCAGACAACACATTCCCGAGTTCATTGCAGTGGGCCAAATACAAGGAGACTCTGAATTAGGACAGCAGCAGTGGGAACAGGAAGATGCCTTATAAGAATAAAATCCAAAAGATGTGTCAGAAAAAATAGCAGAGAAGACCTGGGACTGTAAAGCCTGGTAGCAAATGGGGGTTTGTTTCACTATTTCCAAAGCTTCACAGATTCATCCATGCAACAAAGATGGGTCAGACGCATGCTGGGGTGGAAGGTACAGCAGTGAGCAAGACAGACCGGATCCCTGTGGGGCTCACGTGTTCAGGAGGCAAACCTGAACAAGTAACTCAGTGGGCACATGGCAGTGTCCCTGAGGCGGGGCCAGGAGGAGGGGAGCTATTCAGGGAGACGGGGGGCCTCTCTGAGGAAGTGGCATTTCATCTAAACTTAAATAATGAGCATGGAACAGCTGGATGAAAGTGGGGGAGAAGTGATCTTCAAGACTTTTTATTCAAATAGCATTTTAAGGAGTTACTGTTTGTTTATTTGTTTATTTTTGAGAGAGGGTCTCATTTGGTCACCCATGCTGGTGTGCAGTGGCATGATCAGAATTCACTGCAGCCTCAAACTTCTGGGCTCAAGCGATCCTCCCACCTCAGCCTCCTGAGCAGCTGGGACTACAGATGCACACCACCATGCCCAGATAATTTTTTATTTTTTCATAGCTATGCTGCCCGGGCTAGTCTTAAACTCCTGGCTTCAAGTGACCCTCTCACCTCAGCCTCCCAAAGCACTGAATTACAGCCATGAGCCACTGAGGCCTGGCCACGGGAGTTACGGTTTGGTGTCAAGACACCAAGGTCCCTCTGTGGCCCGAAACAAGGGACACTCTTATTTACTATCCTACGGAATATCCTGTGTCTTGCATACAGTATACTCCCAACCTCTGATAATGTCTTCTTTCTCCCAAAGTAGCTATGAGACAGTTTCCCGTCTTTTCTTCCAAACAGCTGACCTTTGGATGTCCACATGGGTTTTCATTAAGTTTCTCCAAAAATCCAGCTTAATAGGTAATACATATTACCAAACTTAAGTGTTCCAGAAGTTCACAGACACTAGATAAACAAGACTTGTTCATCAATGTAGAATATGACAAATGTCCCTGGTCCATTTAAGAGAACACAGGGTAGATTTTAGAATAAGACAGGTGAACTTTTCTATCCAAAGGGTGAGTCAGCCCATCTGGTATGACAAATGCTGTTCCTGGCTTTATTCCTTGCCTGAGACCATTTGCCAAAAGCTTTTTCATGAATCAGTAGTGAAGATAATCTAAGCTGCTCCCAGTAGACTCACTAGTGCACAGGTTCCAGGCATAAGACATCAATTTGGTTTGGTTATAAAATTTAATATTCTACAACTCACACAGAATCTAATTCATTTGCCATCTGGTTTGGGAAGAAAGACCTCTGGAAACATTCCGGGGACTTCAGGATTAATATTTCTCATCTTCTTCCCGGTCTTCCTCAAGACCTTTCCATTCACACTAAAAGGTAATAATCTACCTGGAGTATTACCCTTTATTTCAAAAGCGGTAAGGTCATTCCACCTGGTTTACTTTGTAATGTATCTATGGATTTTCTCATTCTCTTACCCTAACAGTTTCAAGCCACATTAAATGTTCTCTACCCCATCCTTGAGGGCTGTGAGTGTATAAACACATCACGTTACAACCTAATTATCTTAAAACACCATTTTATACTTTCGTAACCTGAAAGGTTTACAAAACACCTTCACTTACATTATCTCAATTTGTTCTCATGCTGACCCTGAGAACACTCCTATGAAACAGGAAAATCATGCATTGTTATTTGCATTTTACAGACGAGGCTATTAAAGCCCAGGAAGGTGACATGGTCAAGATCTGGGATTCCTTCTTTGGTCTTCAGTGTGTGTCCTGCCTAAAACACTTAACAGCCCTCATCCTCAGTATCTCTAGGTTAGGGTGATGTCCCCTAACCTCAGCATTCCAGAGTTTCTATCTAGTTTTCCAACCTTGTCTTCTCCAATATCAACCATCTGTTCCAATGCAGCTGGTGTTTCCAGTGTTATCTGAGTCTGTCATGCCCTGGAGGGCCTTAGCTGGCTGCTCTGCATCCCCCTAGGAGCTGGTGGGTGGGCTGCAGGGAGCCTGAATACCCTGCAGGGAAGCAAGTGGCACTTTGCATGTATGTGCTTGTGTGCATTTGTCTGAATTCATAACTTTCATTAGATCCACAAAGAGGTCTGTGGCATTCTCCCCCTAAAAATGGTTAAAATCAATTTCGTACACTGTTTTCCTTGCCCCTAAATGTCCTTTCCACTCCTCTTGACCTATTTAATGCTATGCCTCTTAATTTTTTTTCAGAACTTAAACAAAGCCAACTACTAACATTAGTGATCTGTAAATGTCCCTTTCTAGACTAGTTTATTTGTTCTTTTCTTTCCAAGGATTAATTCAAAGAGGGAGAAGCTGAAGTATTCCTAAGGTGGCTTTTACATATGCAAATAACATGCCATAACTTATCCCAATTGATAGAATAATTAGTTGTAAACCTTAATCATTCCCTCCAGGGTTGATTTAAATCCTTCCATTAGCACAATGGTCCTGTGTGATAAAGAGCATAAACAGCTCAATAGATACATCTAACCACATTGATACAGATAGGGTATCGGTTATGAAAACTGTACTCTCCTCTGTAAGGATTGTGTAATGATATTCCGGATGAACAAAAATAGCAAAAGTTCAGCCATTTCCCTAGACACCAAAACAGGCCTCACTGCTTATGGGGCCCAGAGGACATAATGAGCCTTGTAAGAACAGATTTTCTTTGGGAAGTGTCTTAGTGCATTTTGTGTTCCTTATAAGAGAATACCTGAAACAGGGTAATTTATAAAGAAATAATATTTATCTTTTACAGTTCTGGGAGCTGGGAAGCCCAAGGTCGAGGAATCGCATCTGGTGAGAGCCTTCTGTCTGGAGAGGACTCTGCAGAGCCCTGAGGTGATGCAGGGCGTTACATGGTAAGGAGGCTGAGCATGCTGGCTCCGGTATCTCTTCTTCTTCTCTTAGAGCCACCAGCTGCACTCTCATGGTGATATGGTTATATGTGTGCTCCTCCAAAACACATGTTGAAATGTGATCTCCAGTGTTGAAGGTGGGCCTAGTGGGGGGTGTCTCAGTCAAGGGAGTGGATTCCTCATGAATAGTTTGGTGCTGTTCTAATGATAATGAGTGAATTCTTACTTCGAGTTCACACAAGATCTGATTGTTAAAAGAGTGTAGCACTTCCCTCCTCTCTCTCTTGCTTTCTGTCTCACTGCGTGATTCGCTGGCTCCCACTTTGCTTTTTACCATGAATAAAAGCTCCATGAGATCTCATTGGAAGCTGAGCAGATGCCAGCACCATGCATCCTGTACAGCCTATAGAACTGTGAACCAATTAAACTTTTTTTCTATGTAAATCACTCAAACTCAGGCATTTCTTTACAGCAACACAAAAACGAACTAATACAGAAAGTTGATATCGAGGAGCAGGGCATCGTTATAAAGATACCTGAAGATGTGGAAGTGGCTTTGGAGCCTGGGTAACAGGCAGAGGTTTAAAGAGATTAGAGGGCTTAGAAGACAGGAAAATTAGGGAAATTTTGGAAGTTCTTAGAGACTGGTTAAATGGATGTGACAGCTGAGCTTGATTAGAAAAGTCCTCTAGGCATGGCATCTGTATTAGTCATGGTTCTCCAGAGAAACGGAACCAATAGGAGATATAAATATATGTTTATCTAGGGAGAGATTTATTATAAGGAATTGGCTCATGTGATTATGGAGGCTGAGGAGCCCCATGGTTTGCAGTCTGCATGCTGGAGACCCAGGACAGCTGGTGGTGTAGCTAGAAGGCCTGAGAACCACAGAGCTGATGGTGCAGATTCTAGTCCTGAGCTGCAGGCTGAGAACCAGGAGTGCCAAAGGCTGAAAACCAGGAGTGCTGAAAGCAGGGGAATATCATCAGACAGACAGAATTCAAACTTCTTCCCTTTTATCCTATTCAGGCCCTCAACAGATGGGACAAGCCCCCCCCCCCCCCTCATTGGGGAAGGCCATCTACTTCACTCAGGCTGCCAATGCAATGCTAATTTCTTCCAGAAATGCCCTTGCAAACACCCAGACTAACCAAATATTCGGCCATCCCACAGCTCAGCCAAGTTGACCAATATCATGAACTATCACAGCAGCTACTGGATGCTGCAGCCAACTCATCAGTCTCTCCCTCAGGAGGGTTTGAGAATCCTGCTACTTGTCATCAGGAAAGGATATTTTCTCATTCTCATCAATATCTATCCCAAACCTTAAGTCCTTACTCCCAACCATCTCCATCTTCTTCATTCGCAGGAGACAAACGTCACCCACTTGAGCCTATGGAGCCCCAAAAGCCTAGACACCTACTCTTCTGCTTCCTCCATTCTCAGAGGATGGGGGGCTGTTTCCCTTTTCTAGACCAACCCCTCCATCCTTGCCCCTCATCCAGTCCATATCCCTAGAGCCTTGATCTACCACATTTAGCAGACAGTACTCTGTCTTCAGACTCGACTCTTGTGACACTACAGTTGACCCTTGAACAACATTGGTTTGAACAGCGTGGGTCCACTTATGCGTGGATTTTTTTTCAATAAAAGTTACACCAAGTGTGCCTGCTTCTCCTGCTTCCCCTTCCACCTCCTCCACCTCTTCTATCTTTGTCACCCCTGAGACAGCAAGATCAACCCCTCTTCTTCCCTCTCTTCCTCAGCTACTCAATGTGAAGACAATGAGGATAAAGACCTTCATGATGATTCATTTCCACTTAGTGAACATATATTTTCTCTTCTTTATGATTTTTCTTAACAACACTTTATTTTTTCTAGCTTAACGTATTGTAAGAATACAGTACATAATACATATAACAGAAAATATGCGTTAATTGTCTGTTTATGTTATTTGTAAGGCTTTGTGTCAGCAGTAAGCAATTAGTAGTTAAGTTTGGGGGAAATCAAAATTATATATATGCAGATTTTCCACTGCGAGGGGAGCCAGGGCTCCTAACCTCTGCGTTGTTCAGAGACCAACTATACCTTCTTTTGAAGCTCACACCACTGGCATACACCACCTGCCATTTTTTTTTCCTTAGTCATCACCTCCAAACCCCTGCACCATCCCTGTGGCCATTATTCTATGTCATTAAATCCTGACTCTGGTGACCCTTCCCATCTTTGTCATTCCTTCATTTTGGTAACTTCACCATCCTTGTGAATGTCCCAGCCCTTAGAGGTTTGATGCCGACTGCAGCAACATTTTCCTTCCTCTCTAGCAGTCGCCCTCTCCCAAGATGACACCCTAGACCTGTCTTCACTAATAACTATGCTATGCCTGAAATCCCTTTTTCAAATATCCCATAATCTGATCGCCACCTCTCATGCTTCAAACGTATTTGTTCTAGTAGCACCACAACATAATTTTTTACCTTATCAAGACTGGCAGTCTATAAGCCACGACTTTTTGCAATGTTCATCATATAATTAAAATCATCAACTTGTAATCACTCTCAATTTCCTTGTCCTTTTCTCTCTTCCTCAGACGTAGCAGGAAAAAGTCAAGACTGGGCAAATCTACTTTGGTGTGATTTCATCCAAGCAACCAAACACTGCTCAAGAAAAACTACACAATTTGGCTGGCTGGTTGGACAAGTTCAAAACCATGAATATCGAAAGGACACCCACGCTCCCCAGCAATCCTACCACCCAGTGAGTTTGCTTTCACATTCTCCTTGGGAACGATGGTATACTCTCTCTCTCCTCAAATCTCTTTTACTCTCTCCACTCTCAGCTCATGGACTTAGCTCATCTTTACGGGAAAAATAGAAGCACTCTATAGTTTGATGGCAGCATAATTAAATCCCCAGCCCTGAGCTCTAAACTTGTATATCCAACAGAAGACTCAACGTCTTCCTTTGGATGTCTGATAAGCACCTCAAACTTAGTGCTTCCAAACAGCACTCCTAATTTCTCCCAAAGAAACTGTTTCTGGACCTGTTTTTTCAGTCTCAGCAAATGGCTCCACTTTCTACTCTGCTGCTTACTGAAGGGCTTACAGCCTTCCTATATGGCCCCATTGCTTGCTGCCTAGGCAATATCCACTCTCCTCTTCTTCCTTATTAACACGACCTGAGTCGGGGGAGGGGGGTGTCAATGTGACAAGCCAAAATGCTTACCTCCCCAAACTTATTTACAGAGAAGACTGGTCATGTGACCCTAGTTTTGGCCAATGAAATATACTCAGAAGTTCCTGGGTGGGCTTTCCGAGGAAGCTCTTAAAAAGGAAAGACCCACTGAGTATTACTGCTTTTGTCATTCCTCCTTTCTCTTTCTTCTTGGCTAAAATGCACACATGACACCTGGAGGCACAGCAGCCATCTCACCAGCAGAACCAAAGTCTCACAGGTAGGAATGGGGAGCTGAACGGGTCCAGGTCCCTGATGGCATCACGGGGCAGCTGTATTAGCCTTGCACTGCCTATCTATGGACTTTTTTGTTGCTTTTGAACAAATTAATCCCCATTTGCTTAAGCCATTACAATGAGGTTCCTGTTATGTGCAGCTGACTACAATTTTAAATGCATGACACTGTTGAAAACACAGGGCAATCCTTGCTTCAGAACTAACCATCTCCTCCCAAGACAGGTAGACACTTTTACTGGGTGTTCATTCCAACTGGTTTCTAAAAAAAATGAGTTCTTAAACCCAAATGAGTTCCTAAATATACTTTTTCTCCTTTTTCCTACACTTAGGACACTAAGTTCTCCAGCTTTGGTTTTGAGTTGCCACAAAAATATCTGCTTTTCTCCCCATGATTTCCCCACTAATACCTTTGGAAACTGGCATTTGGGATCCTCACATGTTCATTTGTGTGAGGTTTTTGTCTGTTTAAGCCCCTCCACGTACATACACATCAGAGATTTCCTAAGCTAAAGTTCTTTTTCTTAACAAGCACCTATATGGTTCTCACTATTAATATGTGCCAAAACCCTGGCATAAGTGTTTTACAAATACAAACTCAGTTTTCACAACACCCAGGTACTATCTTTATCTCCATTATTGAAATGAGGAACTGAGGCACAGAGAGGTTAACTAAATTTTTCAGTATTGCTTAGCTAGTAAATAGCAGAACTGAGTTCAAACCCAGGCTTCAGAGACGGTGCACCATGCTAAGCTCACATGAATGGGGAAAACTAAACTAAGCAACCAAACACAGAAACAGCAAATATTCTTGCAGAACTTGAAAACCTACCACATTTAAACCACTGTCTAAACTGCAAAGAAATCCAGGAATTAAATAACACGTGTTCTGTATTTTCCAAGAGCTTACAACAGAGCAGAGAGGACCCATGTATCCAATCACTTACCGAAAGCAAAGCATGATGACTCCTCTGGGATGAAAAGAGGCACAGAGTACACACTTCGACCATGTAGGGACATGGGATAGCATTATGATGAAATTTCCCAGGAAGCATCCAGATGTCCCCGTCCAAGTTGTGATGGGGCCATGGAGAACAATTTTTCTCAGCAAAACGCAGCCATCTCACCAGCAGAACCAAAGTCGCACAGGTAGGAATGGGAAGCAGAACGGGTCTGGGTCCCTGACGGCATCATTGGGCAGCTGTATTAGCCTTGCACTGCCTGTCTATGGACTTTTTGTTGCTTTTGAACAAATTAATCCCTATTTGCTTAAACCATTACAATGAGGTTCCTCTTATGTACAACTCTCAGCTTAATTGGCTGTGTGACTTTGGTCAACTCACCTCCTTTCTGGGACTTGGACTTCAGCATATACAGAATGAGGGATCTGGATTTTACAAAGTTACTTCCAGTTTGACAGTTGGTGGGTTGATGTTTTCGGCAATGTTTTTGTTATGGAGCCTCACATTACTCATTCTGTAAGTCCCAGGCTAGAGCTTCTGTCCTTCCAGTTGGCTGTGATGTATATTAATATTATTTTAAAATTGGGAACCTCTTTCCATGTCAATAAACACAACACTATTTCATGATTTTAATGCCTGCATAATATTATGTTGTATATACTCTACTTCATTTAACCAATCTTGTTTTATTCACAGCTAGATTGTTTCCAAATTTGCTGCCATGAATATCTATGTATCCATATCTTTATGCCATGTCCAATTACTTCCTAAGAAAAATTCCCAGAAGTGATTTTTTTTTTTTTACGTCAAAGGGAAAGCACAGTTTTAAAGATTTTTGGTGCATATTGCCAAATGTCTTCCTGAAAATTTACCCTTTTTGCACTTGAACATATGAGAGTTCTTTCTTTCTCCCCATAACTTCATCAATCTGGAGTACCAATTTAAAAATAAAATGAAAAAGAAGAAAATAAAAGAAGAAAAGTTTTTGCCATTTTCCTGGAAAAAATATTTTTATTGGCTTAATTTGTGTTTGCTTGATTACTAGTGGTGTTATCAGTGTTTCCTAGGCTTATAGGCCAGTCAGTCCTTCATTAGTGAATGGGCTATGTGATGGTTAATATTAGGTGCCAACTTGATTGGATTGAAGGATGCCTAGATGGGTGGTAAAGTATTGTTTCTGGGTGTGTCTGTGAGGGTGTTGCCAGAGGAGATTGACATTTGAGTCAGTGGACTGGGAGAGGAAGAGCCATCCTCAATGTGGGTGGGCACCATCCAATCGGCTGCCAGTGTGGCTAGAACAAAACAGATGGAAAAAGGTGGGGTAAGCTGGCTTGTAGAATCTTCTGGCTTTCATCTTTCTCCTGTGCTGGGTGCTTCCTCCCATTCCTCCTGCCCTTGGACATCAGACTCCAGGTTCTTCAGTCTTTGGACTCTGGGACTTACACTAGTGGTTTGCTGGGGAGTCTTGGGCCTTTGGCTGCACTGTCAGCTTCCCTGCTTTTGAGGCTTTTGGACTCGGACTAAGTTGCTACTGGCTGCTTTCTTCCCCAGCTTGCAGATGGCCTATTGTGGGACTTCGCCTTGTGATCATGTGAGCCCATTCTCCCTAACAAACTCCCTTTCATATATACGTAGATCCTATTAGTTCTCTTCTTCTGGAGAACTCTGAGTAATGCAGGCTATTTATGGCCTTTATCCATTTCTCTGTTGGTGCTATTCATATTTTGCTTATGGATTTAGAAAGCAATATATTTTGTATTTTTTATTTTATTACTGTTATATTGTATAGCTATTTTAAAGCTATTAACCCATGATTTATTATATGGGTTGTAAATATTTTCTTCATTTTATCGTTTGCTTTTTTTTTTTTTTTTTTTTTTGAGACGGAGTCTCACTGTGCCGCCCAGGCTGGAGTGCAGTGGCCGGATCTCAGCTCACTGCAAGCTCCGCCTCCCGGGTTCACGCCATTCTCCTACCTCAGCCTCCCGAGTAGCTGGGACTACAGGCGCCCGCAAACTCGCCCGGCTAATTTTTTGTATTTTTTAGTAGAGATGGGGTTTCACCGTGTTAGCCAGGATGGTCTCGATCTCCTGACCTCGTGATCCGCCCGTCTCGGCCTCCCAAAGTGCTGGGATTACAGGCTTGAGCCACCGCGCCCGGCTTCGTTTGCTTTTTAATATTTTTTTATGGTTCTTTAGTTGAACCGAATTGGTTAACTGAAGTAGGCAAAGGTTTTGTGTCAAGGGCTGGATAGCAAATATTTTAGGCTTTCTAGGCCCTACAGTCTCTGATACAACCACTGAACTCTGCTGCTGTAGCTACAGACAATTCATTAATAAAAGGACATGGTTGTGTTCCAGCAAAACTTTATTTACAACAACAGGTGGCAGGCAGCTGGATTTGGGCTACAGGTTGTAGCTTGCTAACCCCCAATCTATACAACTGTTTAATATTGCCCCTGAGGTTCTGATGGTTACCCTTCTAACTTGAGCAATATCTCATCCTTACTCAGCTCTGTTCCTTGAGGAGGCCCACAAGGAGCGGGACACACAGCCTGCAATCCCCGAACTGTCTCTTTCCCAGGACAGTCTACCATGTCTATGCCATTCAGTCCGTGCTGCTTTGTTCAGAGCAACAACCCCCAACCTTTTTGGCACCACGGACTGGTTTTGTGGAAGACAATTTTTCCACGGGAGGCGGGAGAATTCAGTTCTTATAAGGAGCTCATAAGGAGTATGCAACTTAGATCCCTCACATTCGCAGTTCACAATAAAGTTTGCACTCCTGTGAGACTCTAATGCTGCCACTGATCTTACAGGAGGCGGAGCCCAGGTGGTAACGCTCACTCGCCCAACGCTCCCTTCCTGCTTGCAGCCTGGTTCCGAACAGGCCAGAGACCGGTACCAGTCTACGGCTCGGGGTTGGGGACCCCTGGTTTAGAAGACCAAATGCTGCCATGGTTCTAAATCTTTACCTCTAATTTGTCACTTTATGAAATAAAAATGTAAGATCATTCCTTGATTTCATATTTCTTTTGAGTTTTTCCAAAACATATTTTTGGAAAAAGATTATTTCCCATGTTTCCAAAGAAAAGTCATGGCTGTCTCTGATTTGAGTTTCCATAAATTCATTGTTTCACTTAATCACATGTGGCATTTGCCACCATCTTCTGGGTTCGGTTTCTGAGGCTGGCTCCTTAGAGATGCGTATTTTCCCTTTGGTTCCTTGCCTGCCTTCAGGATGGTTGCCAACAGGTGAAATACAGGGCCTTGGTAACGGCCTGTGATCTGAATTATTAGATGTCCTCTGAGTACATTGAAGTGAGAAAAAAAGACAGTATCACACTTTCCTGCTCAATTATGCGTTTCATTTTATGTTACGAAGATAATACTTTATTAAGACAGACAAGCATAAGTTTTCAAAAGAACTAAAATTACTAAATTTAAACTGATAACGTACTATGGAGATTATTCTTTAAAGAAGGTAAAACACTGAGGTAATGATAGGAGAAACATAGTTAATGTTTTGGAATATTTACTATGTGCCAACACTATGCTAAGTACTTTTCAAGCATTCACTTATTTAACCCTTACAACCCTACAGAGTGTATACTGAAATCAACCCATTTTATAGACAAAGTAACTGATGCTTATAAATATACATTTCGTGCTTATGTTCACACAGCTAATAACGGAGCACAAACTTAAAACCTGGTGTGTCTAAATTCAGGGCACATGCTCTTTACATTGCTTTTCTCAATAATTCTGAATCATAATTCTTAAAAAGTCCTCCCCTCTCCATACCCCCAATAATAGTAGTAGCAGCAAGAGATGCTTGTACAGTGCTCAGTATGTGCCAGGCCTTGTTCTAAGGGTTTTCCATGTACTAACCTACTAATCCTCCTGTTGACGAAGAGTCAAACTCTGTACAAATGTTTTAAGAGATTTATTCTGAGCCAAATATGAGTGACCATAGCCCATGACACAGCCATCAGGGGTCCTGAAAACATGTGCCCAAGGTGGTTGGGGTACAGCTTGGTTTTGTGTATTTTTGGGAGGCATGAGACATCAATCAAGTACATTTAAGAAATACTCCAATAGCAGACTTCAGAGAGAGCAGGTTGTAAAATATTTCTTATCAGACTTAAAAGGGTTCCTGGCTCTTAGTTGATTATCTCCTGGATCTGGAAAGGAAGGAAGGAAAACAAGGGGAAAAGGGAATTCTCTACAGAATGTGGATTTTTCCCACAAGAGACTTTGCAGGGCAATTTCAAGATATGGCAGAGAAACATATTTTGGGGTCAAACATTTTATTTTCTTCCTCGTTATACCAGAATCAGATTGGAAAGTAAGTCATGATATGCAGGGTTAAATAAAACCCATCTGATGAGAATTTATCGCTTGTAGGGTATGACTCCCCAGACCCCTTAGATAGGAATTTGGGCAAGATAAAAAAATCAGAGCTTAGTCTGCACTCCTTAAAACCTTTATTAAGTAGGTACTATAAGTATCCCCATTTTTCCCATGAGAAAACTGAGGCACAGAAAAGTTAAGTTGGTAAATATCAGAGCCAGGAGTTAAACCCAGACAGTCCTAGCTGGCTTCAGATTCCATGCTTGTAGCAGCCATGGTTCAGTTATAGGATGTTTAGAAATCACAGGAAAACATGAAATCACTAACCACTGTCAATTACAGCTTAATATATCTCTTGTTGATTTGAAGAGGATGCACAGCTTCATTCTAAAGCATATCAAGTAATCCCAGCTACTCGGGAGACTGAGGCAGGAGAATTCCTTGAACCCAGGAGGCAGAGGCTGCAGTGAACTGACATTGCGCCACTGCACTCCAGCCTGGGTGACAGAGCCAGACTCTGTCTCAAAAATAAATAAATAAAATTTTAAAAATAAAGCATATCAAGTTTTTCTTTCTGTTGGACCTTCCCATGGCTTCTGGTGGCAAAATCCCTTGCAAAACATCCTTCTTCCAGTCTTAGAACGCTTTGAGCAAGTATGGTCCTCCAACTACTTCCAAATTAGGGCCTTATGTTGCTTTCTTAGCATGACCCCATCATCTCTTTGAGAAGCAAGTATTCTTGAAATTTTTTGTATGCAAATTAAAAAGGAACATACAATCCTACCACCTACTTAGATAACTTGCTGTTGGGAAAGCAGTGATTTCTGTTAGTTCTTCCTAGCAGAAAGAAGTCATTTCCCTTTCCTTTAACCTGGGCAGTTTGCTCTATGAAGTTGTCACTGAAGTTGGTCCTCATATTTGTCCCTTGGAAGTCATCAGTAATTCTGACACAGCGCGCTTTAGCAAGAAAGCTTTCAATTAGCAACACAGGCTTATCAGTTCATAATTTTTTATAATGCACATAAAATGAACATAACAGTTTGAAACATGGAAGAAAGAGGTTTAGCCTAGTCCAGACACGAGCTTGCAGTCTAGAGAGGAGAGGCATGCTTCGTGAGACACTGTGCACCCATGGTGGGCATGCTACTGCAAGTTGATGCCCTGGGGACATTTGGTGGCAGTTTTAAGGTGTGTCCCAAGACCTTCATTACAACTGTCTTTTCCATATCGCCCCTACCATTGCTAAATGTGCCTTCACTCCAACCTGTGAATGAGCTGGGCCTATACCTAAGGGACTGGCCAAGTTACTTCGAATAAGCTCTCACGCAATTGAAAGAGGACATTAGGGCTGACCTGATAAATGGCTGCAAAAGGAGTTTTTGATAATGGAAATCTTAGCCTGGGCACAGTGGTTCATGCCTGTAGTCTCAGCACTTTGGGCGGCCGAGGCAGGTGGATCACCTGAGATCAGGAGTTCGAAACCAACCTGGCCAACATGGTGAAACCCTGTCTCTACTAAAAATACAAAAATTAGTGTGGTGGCGGGTGCCTGTAATCCCAGCTACTCAGGAGGCTAAGATATGAGAATCACTTGAACCCGGGAGGAGGAAGTTTCTGTGAGCCGAGATCACACCACTGCACTCCAGCCTGGACAACAAAGAGCAAAACTCTGTCTAAAAAGAAGAAGAAGAAGAAGACGAAAAAAAAAAAAATCTTAGTGTGTCACAAGTGGAGGTTTTGACCCCTGTTGTCAGCCAAAGCCTTTGACAATGGAGATAGACAAGGAGGGGCCACTGGGGGCAGCCCGGGAGCTTACTAAGAATGAAGCTGTCATTCTTTGGCTGACAAAATGTAATTTGCTAACCATCCTGCCAAATAGGCATGCTCCATCCTGCCAAATAGGGGCTGACTATTCTATTATCTCGAGTCCCACCTTTCTGGATTTAAGAGCCTCAGAGGCTGGTTTATAGTTTACACTTCAGTGAGATCTCAGATCAATTCCAACATGCCAGGAAATCCAATAAGCAGAGACACTGAAATTTATGTGTTTATTTAAAGCTTGTTGTGAAACAATTACATGAATCTCACTTATAATCATCTATTACAGTTTATAAGTTACTATCCACAGCAGATTTTGCTTGAGACAGGAAAATAAATTATGTTCTCAGCATCTTGTAGAATGTCTGTCTGACAGTTGAAGATGAGAAGCTGTGAAGTCCCCTCACGAAAGTATGAAACCAGGAGCTGCATTGATTACAGCTGTCGTGTGTGTGTGTGTGTGTGTATGCATGTGTGTGTTCTCCACTTCAGTGAAAGGAGAGCATAGTTAAGGAGCAGGATGCTGCAATCAGTCAACCAACTGCTATCTAGTGATGTCTTCTCTGTTCAGGGCAGTCTGTTGGCTCTCCAGGGGCCACATGGAAGCCCAAGGCAGCACCCTTTCAGAAAACTGAATACCCAGGTAAAAATAATAGTAACACCACAAGACAATGTGCTGATGTTCAAAGGAAGATGAAACAATAGGCATCGTAGGAGAAAGACAAGTGCCTGCTGGGTGAACCAGGAAGGCTTCCTAGAGAGGACGGAATTTGGCATGGGTTCTGAGAGTGGGTGGTGTTTGAGAGACAGGGACAGAGGACATCCAGGAGGGGAAACCACCCGAGCCGAGGCACAGAGCGGCAGTGCCTGAGGTATGCTGGGGAAGAGCAATGGCTCTCACTGGGGGCAGAGGGCTGGGGTAAGAAAACAAGGGGTTAGGCCAGAGAGGAGGTACAGTGGGGGAAGGTTGGAATGCGGTCCTTTCTCTGTATCAGGAACAGTCTTCTAACAGGCACTGATCTAGAGTAGCTATTAGAACGCCTTTACCCTGAGAATCGCTCAGGGAAACTTCAGAAGCCTCGTGCACTCCTCCAGGTTCTGAGAGACCCTTGGGAACCCCACAGTCTTGTATAGTAATTGGTTCCCTTGTGCCTTCCATGAGTGAATGAGGAATTAGGTAAGACACCGTTCACCCCAACATGGGTAGATATTATGTAGAAATTCCACCTTCAGATCTCTCCTCTTCATCATTATTTTTTAGATGAATACACTGAGAAGCCAGGAACAACATCAGAAATCTCTCCCCCTCACACAAGGAGCAAACTACGCAGAACATCAAAAGGATTATGCTAGAGCTATAAGGAGAAACTTCATTCGTATGTTTAATTGAGCTCCTGTTATTTTGCCAGGCAAGGGGCTAGGCCTCGGAGATACAGCAATGAAACGGACCAGGCAAGATCCAAAGCTTCATGAATCTTGCAAACCATTGAACAAGATAGATAGTAAACAAATTAATGCATAGATAAAAGTTGGAAAGAAATATGCAGGAAAAGTTTTGGGAGCTATCAGAGATTACAACAGGGAAGGTCAGGAAATGCCTATTGGAGGAGGTGACATTGAGGCTGAAATCTGAAGGGCCGGTGAGTATTAGCCCAGTGAAGGGAGTAGGAGGAAGAGCATTTGCTCCTTCACTCATTGCTTACTCTCTATGCCTGGATACCTTCTTTAGTTATCTTGATTACCTTAGAGACTACAATGACTGTGTGGCTCTAATTCCCTGAAGGCTGAGACAGTCTATACAGCCTGAAGTGAGTCTCCAATATCTTTTTCTCTTCATAGTATATAGGCACCTCCTACATCCCAAGATGTAGCTATGTTGGCAGGCCTTGGGTATTTGCAGGTACTGCAGTGGGTCTTCCCACAGTTCGCTTTACAGTTAACCTGAGACACTGTTTGCTTGAACCCACCTACAGGCTGTTCAGTCTTTGTCTGCAGACCTCATCGTCTTTCACATTGTAGGACACCTCCTTTCTGAAATTCTGCCCTTGTCTCCATGTCACCATCTTTCCTCTGTTCAAATTCTCTGGCAATTTCTCCATCTGCTGTTTTCCATGCTATCAGTTGAGATCAGGTCTGGCTAGAAGCAGAGGCCTACAATAGCAGTGGCTTACACAAGATGGAAATCCATCTCTCCCTCATGTAAAAGCCTGGGGACTGGCAATCCAGGGCAGGTACAGCAGATTCCCAAAGTCATCCAGAGGCCTGGCCCCGTGCCAGCCTTTGCTGCTCCATCTTAAGGTGGAGCACATCCTCGTGGTCCAGGAAGACTGCTAGAACTCCAGCCCTTCACATCCAGATTCTAGGAAGCAGGATGAAACTTGGGACAAATAAAAAGGTGACAAAAGATGCCAAATGTCTATTAAGACAGGTTCCCGGAAGCGATTACATGATGCTCACTCTTTTTAAAAATATATCTATTTTTAATTGATATATCATAATTGTATATTCTTAAATCTCTTGGCCAAAACTTAGTCCCATAGTTGTATCTAGTGATAAAGGAACGTGGAATATATAGTTTTTATTTCAGATAATTCTGTGCTCAACTAAAAATGTGGGTTTTGTCATGGAAAAAGGTGAGAATGAATAATAACAAACAACCATCTTGATGGGTATGTTTAGTTACTTGGTTGTGGTAATGGCATCACAGGTATATGCATATATCCAAACTCATCAAGATATATGTAGCAAATGTGTACAATTTTTGTATATCAATCATACCTCAATAAAGCTTAAAAGAAAAGGTAAGTGTGAAAGCACTGATCCGTGCTACACACCGATGGATGTGACTGTCATCAAGAATTTCTACTTGTGTAGTCCCAAACTTGCCAGTCTCATCCAACTGGGACTGTGTGCAGACAATGTCCACATTTCTCACTTCCTTTTTTTCTCTGAGAGTCTCACTCTGTTGCCCAGGCTGGAGGTCAGTGGCATGATCTCGGCTCACTGCAACCTCCTCCTCCTGAGGTTCAAGCAATTCTCCTGCCTCAGCCTCCTGAGTAGCTGGGATTATAGGTGCCCGCCACCATGCCCAGCTAATGTTTGTATTTTAAGTAGAGACGGGGTTTCACCATGTTGGCCAGGCTGGTCTCAAAACCCTGACCTGTAGTGATCCTCCCACCTTGGCCTCCCAAAGTTCTGGGATTACAGGCTGGACCCACTACATCTGGCCCACATTTCTCACTTCTTGACTTTCTCCTAAGCTCAATCACTGCATTCCAACTATCTGCAGTATACCTCCGCCTGCTTGTCTATAGATCTCAAAGTCAACACCTCCAAAATGTCAATCATTCAATTCCTTCCCACATCCTGCCTTTCTTCTCCTGTGTTTTTACGCTGTCATAAAGTGATCCCAGACTTTCCTCCACTCAACACACACTGCTAAGCTCCTACTGCATGAGATACTCCATTCCAAGTGCTTGGGATACATTGTGGAACAAAACAGACACACACACACTGAGTTCCCACCTGAGGAGCTGGTGTTCTAACTTCCTCCTGTTTTGCCTCAGTCTTCTTCATACCCTTCATTCTAGGCAAACTGAGTTACCTGCTATGTTCATGCAGGACCTGTCCTTTGTGTTCTGACTCTTTCCAGAATGTTCTTTTGTTGATGTCTTACTAGCAGTGACTCTCAACCAGGGTGATTTTACGTGGAGACATTTTTGGTTGTCACAGCTGGATGGGGTCCTATTGGTACGCTGGTGGGTAGTAAGCCAGGGACGCTGGTAAACATCCTGCAATGTGCGGCAACCCCACAGTGAAAACAAGATCTGGTCCCAAGTCAGTAGTGCTGAGACTGAGAAACCCTGTACTAGAGTCAAGTCATATGTATCCTTCAATGCCAGCTCTAATGTCACTTTCATGAAATGTCCATGATGTTTTCTCCCATTTCTGTGGGCTCAAACCTATCTATGTCTCTGCTGAAATCCTAGTTCCCCTGTGTGTACCTCTGTGATGACGCTCATTGCTTTTCATAGGCCGTAAAAGTCAACAAGGCTGAATTTACGCCTGATTCATCTGAGTTCTCGGGGGCTAGCACAGAGCTTAGCCTACAGCAAAAAGGCACTCAAATACGCGTTCTGCGCAGGAGTGGGAAATATGCAAGTGTCTGTCTCTTCTCCCAGACTGTGTTTCCTAGGAATTAGACTGAAGATTCTCGCTTCAGAAAGGAAACCGCCAGACTCCTTCAGCCACATCTGGAAGTTTCAACTGGCATCAAGCCACAAGAAAGACTCTGCCTCTACTGGCCTGAAAGGGAAAGGGCCAGTGGAAAAAGAGACTAAAAAACACGGCAGGAAATATGACTCTGTGCACCCTCAGAGGCTCCCTGCAAAAGTAATCAAAAGCAGGAAGAACCTTTGCTTAGATGGGAGCTTGACCAGCTTTGCAAGTGGGTTAGGGCAACAAGTAACCTCAGCTGTCCTTGGAATCCTCACAAAGCAGAAACCAGGAGCCACTTGCAGCTAGCTGCACCCAGGGCAAGCTCCCAGCCAAGGAGCTCTGTGCTGTTTCTGGGCCACTCCTGGTGAGGGCCTGAGCACAGACCTTGCTGTGGCTGAGTTTAGGATGGTGTGTCAACTATCACTTATTGACTGAACTTTTTTTTTGGCCAAGTCCTTGAGTTGTCTGGGAGGCTGGAGCGTCCTGGCAAGCCTGGAAAACTGTGGAATCTAAACAAACTGGCTCAGTTATCTCAGGTTCCTGTTGAATCCAAATGTGCCAGCTTTAGCCTTCTCATCTAGCTGCTGAAAGCCAGGAGCTCTGATAGTCACCGTTGTTAATCTTCCTGGCAGCTGAAATGGCAATAAGGTCTGCGGGGTCCCAGTTCTGAATCTCTGAATCAGGCACAAGGGAGCTTTGGGGCTTTTGCAAAAGGAGTGATTGAAGTCAGATGGAGGAGAAGAAAATGGCTCAAAGCTACAGTCAAAGCCCAAAGCCACAGAGCTTTCGGTGACCACTTTACTGCTAGAACTGTGCCACTGGGGAGTATCTGTCACTTATCCAACTTAATGCAGAACAGACTCAACAATTAGTTAGGTCTCTTACCATCACCTAATTCTCTGCTTCCAAGTGCACCTAATTCTCTGTTTCCACGTGCACCTAATTCTCTGTTTCCACATTCGTGCACTATGGTGGGGTTGAATGTTGAGAGAGGGTGGGCCAGGAAGAAGCCTGCTAACACGTTTTCTTTTTCTTTTTTTTTCTTTTTCCTTTATGCAGGATTTTGGAGGCTTAAGCAGGAAGCAGAGAGTGGGTGTGCTTTCCAGGAAGGAAACAGTGGTATGGGGCGTGGACCATGTGGTTGGCTTTCTGCTTTAAGGTTCAGCCATGGGATGACTCTAACTCTATGTCCTAAATCAGCCTGTCCAACGGAAATATAGTACCAGCCACAAATGCAAGCCACAAATGTAATTTTGAATTTTCTCATAGCCACATTAAAAAATATAAAGAGAAATTAATGTAATTAATTTTAATAAAATATTTAATTTAAGCCAAAATATCAAAAATATCATTTCAACATGTAATCAATGTGAACAATATTATTAATAAGACACCTTACCTAATTTTATTATACAAAGTCTTGTAATTCATTGTGTATTTTACACCTGCAGAATATGTCAATTTGAACTAGCCACATTTCAAGGGCTTAGTACCCTTGTTTGAAATGCTCACCTGCAGTGCAAACCCAGAATAATTTAGTCCTTTCACAAGGTACCAATTGGTGCCCAGGCACTAGCATATCAAATATACAACAGGGGGCTAAAATAGCACTTGAAATATAGTGAGATGGGGATTTTTTTAAAAAAATTTACTAGGATCCTCTCAAGGGGAACATGTATCATATGTGGTTGTGAGAAATCCTTTGAAAAGTTTGCCATGGCCAAAGGAAGGGTAGGAGTTGGAGAAACTCCCATGAAGAACTCCTAGGTCATAGGTCAATCGCTGAACTTGGATCTCTCAGAGATTTCACCATTTTTAAAAATTACTTTTCTAGGGCCAAGACAAAGGTCAATAGTGACTCAATGTATTATTGGAAAAATCTTAACAACTTCAATCTCTAATAAGAGGGCCTGAACAAAATTGTGAACCACCCACATGAAAGAATATTTTGCCATGATTTTTTTTTTTTTTTTTTTTTTTTTGAGCTGAAAGGGGTACGGAGAAACCAGCAGATTCCCAGGGATGGAGACCAAAGACTAAAAACAAGACCAAAGGTTAGGTAAGAGTAAGGCAAACGAGAACAGAAAAAGAGAAGGAAGAAAAAGAAGAGAAGAGCAGGGCTAAATAAATCAACAGAGAGGGAATGGAAAGGCAAGGAATGAGGATGGGGCAACGCTGCTCTCAGGGCCCCAGGGTACCCAGCCCCATCAATTAGCCTCTCTCCATGCAGATCCCCTAAAGCCCCAGTCCGTGACAGGGGATGTGGACCCCAGCAGACATTGGCGTGGGAGGCTCTAGATCACCTCCTCGCTTGTTGTGGGTGTATTCCTTGGGCCAACCCTGAATCTCCTTTTGCTGCCATTTAAAAGATTTTTTAAAAATTGAGCGGCAGTTTTTCCCTCACTCAAAACAGTTCCCGGCCCTCATTCTTTGCATAACAATACATTGTTTCCAAGTCACAGGAATAGAAGATAAGTTAGAGGCCCTGTTATAGTCCAGCCTGCTGTCCAATGACTGAATCTTCTCTACAGCAACCCTGAGCAGACCCCAAGCCCACTTAAGCCACTTCAGCAACCATGGCAGCTGGCCCCTCTTGAGTAGTTCTTTGTGTAGGATCAGAATTTGTTTCCCTGCAGTTTTTACACTTTGGATGTGGATCAACTGATTGGAGTCATAGAGAACAAGTGAGATATCATGGGAACCTAAGACTTATCTCATTTCTTTCATCACCTGCTCTCCTACTATGTGGTTTGAGGTTCACCCTCCAACGCCAGCCACCTTGTCACTCTCCTCTAAATTCATGTAACTCCACTTGCATCTCTTTGCATCCCCATATTCCAGAAAGAATCTGAACTGTTTAAGAGGCACCCAGCACTTCTAGGAAATCCACACTGCAAAGTGTTAAAGTGAGAGTGTTAGCAACACTCCATATGCCAGAAACTCCAAGATTGTTATCTTGTTAAACTTTTAAATGCAAAAATGAATATGAAAGCTTTACCTCTGATATTGTGGAGCTCCTTTTTGCAGAGGTTACTCGACCCTTTAAAGCTTCTCTTATCTGGATATTTAACAAAAGAAGTTAAGAATTAGAAGATCATATGCTTGGGCCTGGCTGATATTGTGGCCAGGTACTGTGTTAGCAGCTAGGTTCTGTTGGAGGGATATGGAGGGATCAGTGACCTGGTGGAGTAGTCTTGGAAAAGGTGGAAAGATGGGGAGAGACAAGAGAGGTGGAGGTGGCACAGGATACTCACTTTCAGGGCCTTAAATATGGACCCAGTGGTTGAGAAATACAGTTTGCCACAAGTTTGAGGATTCCTCGACATAGCTTCTTCTTTTTTTTTTTTTTTTTTTTGAGACGGAGTCAGTCTCGCTCTGTCGCCCAGGCTGGAGTGCAGTGGCGCGATCTCGGCTCACTTCAAGCTCCACCTCCCGAGTTCCCGCCATTCTCCTGCCCCCTCCCGAGTAGCTGGGACTACAGGCGCCCGCCACCGCGCCCAGCTAATTTTTTGTATTTTTTGTTTAGTAGAGACGGAGTTTCACCGTGGTCTCGATCTCCTGACCTTGTGATCCACCCACCTCGGCCCCCCAAAGGTCTGGGATTACAGGCGTGAGCCACCGCAGCCCACCTATTTTGTCATGATTAAAATACTATTTAGAAACATGGGGATATACCTAATATAGAATAGCAAGTAGAGGAGGAAAGCAGGACTGAGTGTAATTATTCATACAAGCTGAACCATATTTAATAAGTGCAAAAGAAATATGCCAAAATATTGCCATTGTTTTTGTTAGGAAGTAGCATCATGGGTGATTTTTCTGGACTTTTCAATGTTTTTCTAATGAACACATATTACATTGAGGATTATCAGGAAGGGGATAAAACAAAACCCAATGACTCACTTGCCAGAATTTCCGCGGTTCTGTAACTACTCAATTACATATGTGGATTTACAATGCGTGTGTCTTTGTAGTTATGCAAGTGTGTGCACATGTGTGTACATGTGTGCATGTGTATCTTCCCGAGTTGTCTCCTGAACATGATCTCAGACTAATGCTCCAGAGATCCAGGAAAAGGCAAACTTCTTCCACTCTAACATAATTATTTCCTTGAATTTTATTAATTTGGATAGAACATCATGTCTGTAGCCATTCTGTTGTCATTTCTAATCCCCACATCCCCAACTGCTTTTTGAGAGATAATATCTCTTACGAACATTTCTAGCTAGATATAGAATGATTGCTCCTCTTCACTTTATGTGTAAATAAGACAATAAATCATTTCTGATCTCCAGGTTCCCTCTCCTAAATTTCAATCCCGAAGCAAAGAACCTGAGGTGATTATGCAGCCAAAAAATCATACCACATCACTTTCATGACATCTAATCATACCGGCCTGACTGAACAGCTTTTCAGAAGATCATTTTATATAGTCTGTTTTACACTATAGGGTTAAGTGGGAGAAAGAAAACTGATAATAAACAAGAAGTAGAAAATTTGAACTCTTTGGAAAAAATCCCCCAAGTAATGATAAGAAATGGGGTAATCATTAAATACTTTAAGACTGCAACATATTCAGCTAAGAGACATATGCTAAGAAGATAAAAGTTTATAGAAGAAAATAATATATTATGAGTAATTCCTTTTCCAGGAGTACGGTAAATTAGATTCCCTGACAAGCCCACCTACATAAAATAACTCAAATACTGAATAATACATGTTTTAAAATGTATTTTGTACATTAACTTGTGTAAAAGTAAGTATATATGCCAATCTCCCAAGTGAAGTAAGACACAGAACTCTAGAAGTACCAAAAAGAGCACCTATCATGGAGAATTTTGCCAAAATCCAGAATCCTTGAGTTTCTGTTTCAATTACTACACCACATACAGGTGACAGAAAGTAAAGCCCAAGACATACCCAGGTAGGGAATAAAAATGAGATCCCCCTAAAAACCTGAGATTCCAAAGAACTTTACCCACAGTGAAGCCCCACTGAAAAGAAAGGAATAGCAAGGAAATTGACTATCTCAACCCAAGCGTTGGAACGAGTAAATTAAAATAACCCCCTGAGAATTCATAACTGTAAGTTGGGCTTCATGTGTGTCTGCGTTTCTGTTATCTATGTAGTCTGAAAACACTAAAAAGGAAAATTTAATTTGAGGTGGACATTGATGGATAGTGTTTCAAAGTGACTGGCCGAAAATAGTCAACTTTAACCTAGACCTCAAATAATCTGCATAGACACACTTCTAGTAAAAATGAGCAGTTCATGGTCAAAATAACAAAATGCAAGAAAACATGGCACATTCTAGTCCCTTTAAATAATGGATTAGTTATCTAGACAAACCCTCCCAATAAAAGAGAAAAACTAAAAATTCTGATGTTAAAAAACAAATAGCATTAAAAGGTAGGAGAGTTCTGCTTCTGGGGAGATGAATTAGGCATACTCTTCTCTATTCTTCCCACTAAGTGCAAGTAAAACCCTTGGTAATTATACATAAAGCATTCTCAGATGAAGGAAGACTGAGAGAATCTATCCCTAGCACACCTACCCTAAAAGAATGGCTAAACGAAGATCCCTAAACAGGAAGGAAACAATAAAAGATGGAACCTTAGAACATGAGGCAGGAAAGAACTAACATTGTAAGCCAAAATATGGGTAAACACAATAGGCCCTAATTTTCCTCTTGAGTATCCTAAATTATGTTTGATGGCTGAAGTGAAAAATTATAATGCTGACATTGCTCTAAAACTATTTGCAAAAGCACAAAAGATTTGGCAAGAACACAAAAAATCAAGATTTGTAAAATTCATATCTTGAAATAATGTTTTAACAAACATTAAAAACTCAGACAGCCCTACCCTCTGTCTAATTAAATTCTAGAATAAGACAATAGGAAATAGGATATGTTCTGTGGATAACAGCTGAAAAATTTCCAGAATTATTGAAATACATTAATAAGCAGGTGTAGGAAGACCAACAAATGTCCCCCAGAATCAACACCCGGACTTACTATGGTAAAATTTCAGAACATTAGATAGAAAGACACATTAAAAGGAAGTCAAAGAGATCATCGACAAATAAATAGCAACTAGACTGACTGCTAGTATCTTGTAGCAACCACGGAAGTGAGAAGATAATAGAAAAAACACCTTCAATAAGCGGAAAAAAAAAATTTTCTACTTAGAATTATATAACCATAAAAACTCACTTCCAAAGAAAAGGACCACAAAACCCACAAAAACCAACAGAGATAAAAGTAAACATGTATCACCAAAATGTTCCCACTAAATTAAATTCTAAAGTGGATATTTCAGTAGAATAAAGAGATCACAGATGGAAGGATTGAGATGCAAGAAGAAATGAGGAGCAAAGAAAGTAAATTCAAAGAAACATGGATTCTATCAAAAATAATTACAATAAATGGGAAAACAGTCTAGAAGTAAAATACTGTATAACTGTAGTATGTAAGTTTGGATGGGGTGATTAAAGTTAATGCACTTCAAATCTTCATATTGTTGAAAAGAAGGGTAAATAATTTTGAATTGCAAATATTTGAAAGTCAAATATGGCAAATGATAAATAAATAGTATTAACCAAAAAAAACCCAGCACTACATATGACAAACCCACAATTAAAATCATACTCAATGGTAAAAAGTTGAAGGCTTTTCCTCTAAGATCAGAAATAAGACAAGGATGCCCACTTTCACCACTTCTATTCAACATTGAACTGGAAGTTCTAGTCATAGGAATTATTCAAGAAAAAAAAATTAAAAGCATCCAAATCAGAAAGGAAGAAGTTAAATCGTCATTGTTTTCAGATGACATGCTCCTATATTTAGAAAACCCTAAAGCTTCCACTAAAAAAAAAAATCAGAACTAATAAACAAATTCAGTAAAGTTGCAGAATACAAAGTCAACATATAAAAATTAGTTGCATTTCTTTACAACAATAACAATGTATCCAGAGAAATCAAGAAAACAATTCCATTTATAATAGCATCAAAGAATACTTAGGAATACATTTAGCCAAAAAGGTGAAAACTCTGTACACAGAAAATAAAACAATAATGAAAGAAATTAAAGAAGGCATAAATAAATGGAAGAATATTATGTATTCATGGATTATAAGAATTAATATCACTAAAATGTTCATACTACCTAAAGCAATACACAGATTCAACATAATCTCTATCAAAATTCCAATAAATTTTTTTACAGGAACAAATAAAATAATTCTTCAATTCATATGGAACCAAAAAAGACCCTGAATAGTCAAAAAAAAAAAAACAAAGCAAAAAAAAAAAAAAAAGGAGGCATCACACTTCCTAATTTCAAATTGCATTACAAAGCAACAGTAATCAAAACAGTACAGTGCTGGCTGGGCACAGTGGCACATACTTGTAATCCCAGCACTTTGGGAGGCCAAGGCAGGTGAATTGCTTGAGCTCAGGAATTCAAGACTAGCCGGGGCTACATGACTAAACCCCATATCAAAAACAAATAAATAAATAAGTTGGGTGTGGTGGTACGCACCTGTAGTCCCAGCTACTTGAGAGACTGAGGTAGGAGAACTGCTTGAGCTCAGGAGGTCAAGGCTACAGTGAGCTGAAACAGCACCACTGCACTCCAGCAAATACCTTGTCTCAAAAACACCGCAGTATAGTACTGGCATAAAAACATATACACAGACCAATGGAACAGAATCAGGAGCCCAGAAATAAATCCAAGCATACATGGTCAACTAATCTTTGGCAATGCCACCAAGCAGACATGATAGAGAAGGGATGGTCTATTCAATAAATGGTGTGGGAAAAATTGGAAATCCACATGCCAAAGAATGAAACTGGACCCTTACATTACACCATACACAAAAAATCAACTCAAAATGGATCAAAGATCTAAATGTAAGACCTAATACCATAAAACTCCTAGGAAAAAAAAAAACATAAGAGAAAAGCTCCTTGATATACGGGTCTTGGCAATTATTTTTTGGATATGACACCAAAGCACAGGCAACAAAAGCAAAACAAAAACTGAAAAAGAAGTGAAACTGCATCCAACTAAAAAGCTTCTGCAGAGCAAAGAAAACAATAAACAAAATGAAAAGGCAGCCTATGTATTAGAAGAAAATATTTGCCAACCATTTATCAGGTAAAGGGTTAATCTCCAAAATATACAAGGAACTTACACAACTCAACAGCAAAAAAGCAAATCACCTGATTTAAAAATAGGCAGCCCTGACCAGGCGCAGTGGCTCACACCTGTAATCCCAGCACTTTGGGAGGCCGAGGCAGGTCGATCACAAGGTCAGGAGATCGAGACCACCCTAGCTAACACTGTGAAACCCTGTCTCTACTAAAAATATAAAAACTTAGCCAGGCATGGTGGCAGGCACCTCTAGTCCCAGTTACTGGGGAGGTTGAGGCAGGAGAATGGCGTGAACACCGCAGGCAGAGGTTGAAGTGAGCCAAGATCACGCCACTACACTCCAGCCTGGGCGACAGGGTAAGACTCTGTCTCAAAAAAAAAA
>NW_012119598.1:4684365-4685491 GCF_000951035.1 Colobus angolensis palliatus | reverse complement strand
AAAAAAAAAAAAAAAAAAAAATAGGCGAAGAACCTGAATGGACATTTTCCCAAAGACATACAAATGGCCAAGAATATGAAAAGGTGCTCAACATCACCAATTCACAGGGAAATGCAAATCAAAACCACAACGAGCTATCATCTCACACCCATTAAGATGGCTATTAACAAAAAGACATGATATAATAAGTATTGGCCAAGGTGTCAAGAAAGAAAACCTTTGTACACTGTTGGTGGGAATGCAGATTGGTGTAGCTGTTAAGAAAAACAGTATGGAGGTTCCTAAAGAAATTAAAAATACAACTACCACATCCTCTAGAAATCCCTCTTCCAGATATACACTCGTAAGAAATAAAATCAACACTTTGTAAACATATCTGCACTCCCATGTCCGCTGTAGCATGATTCACAGTAGCGAAGTTACGGAAACAACCTAAGTGTCCATGGACAGATGAATGAATAAAGAAGTTGTGGGATATGTGTGTGTGTGTGTGTGTGTGTGTGTGTGTGTCGTATTATTCAGTGTTAAAAAGGAAAGGGATTCAGCTGGGCGTGGTGGCTCATGTCTGTAATCCCAGCACTTTAGGAGGCCAAGGCGGGCAAATCACGAGGTCAGGAGATGGAGACCATCCTGGCTAACATGGTGAAACCCCATCTCTACTAAAAATACAATAAAAAATTAGCTGGCCGTGGTGGCAGGCCCCTGTAGTCCCAGCTAGTCGGGAGGCTGAGGGAGGAGAATGGCGTGAACCAGGGAGGCGGACCTTTCAGTGAGCTGAGATCGCACCACTGCCCTCTAGCCTGGGTGACAGAGTGAAACTCTGTCTTAAATAAATAAATAATAAATAAATAAATAAATAAATAGATTCTGCCATCTGGAACAACATGAATGAAACTAGAGGACATTATGCTAAGTGAAATAAGCCAGAAAGAAAAAGACAAATACTGCATGATCTCACTTATATATGGAATCTTTAAAAAATTCAAATATGGGCGGAGCAAGATGGCCGAATAGGAACAGCTGCAGTCTCCAACTCCCAGCACCAAGGACACAGAAGACCGGTGATTTCTGCATTTTGAACTGAGGTACTGGGGTCATCTCACTAGTGAGTGCCGGACAATCGGTG
>NW_012119598.1:4679999-4681830 GCF_000951035.1 Colobus angolensis palliatus | reverse complement strand
AAAAAAAAAAAAAAATTCAAATATATAGAAACTGAATAGAACAGTGATTACCAAGGGTGGAGGAGTGCAGGAAATAGGAAGATATAATCACAAAGGTACAAACTTGCAGTTATGTCATAAGAATAAGTCTACAGATGTAGTATACAATGTGAAGATTATTAATAATATTGCACTGTATGCTGAAAATTTGCCAAAAGGGTCTGTTTTAGGTCATCTTACAAGAATACCTAAAAGGAAAGATAACTATGTGATATGGTTTGACTTTGTGTCCCCAACCAAATCTCATCTCAAATTGTAATCTCCAGGGGTTTAGGGAAGGACCTCATGGGAGGTGATTGAGTCATGGGGTGGTTTCTCCATGTGGTTTTCATGATAGTGAGTTCTCGTGGTAGTGAGTTTTATGAGTGTTTAAAAGTTCCTTCTTCACATGGGTTCACTTTCCTGCCACCTTGTGAAGAAGGTGCCTGTTTTGCCTTCTGTCGTAATTGTAAGTTTCCTGAGGCCTCCTCGGCCATGCAAAACTGTAAGTTAATTAAACCTCTTTTCTTTGTAAATTACCCAGTCTCAGGTAGTATCTTTATAGCAGTGTGAAAATGGACTAATACAGAGAATCGGTACCAGCACAGTGGGGTACTGCTATAAAGATAACTGAAAATGTGGAAAGGACTTTGGAACTGGGCAGAGATTGGAACAGTTTGGAGAGCTCAGAAGAAGACAGAAATATGTGGGAAAGTATGGAACTTCCTAGAGACTTGTTGAATGGTTTTGACCAAAATGTTGATAGTAATATGGATGATGAAGTCCAGGCTGAGGTTGTCTCAAATGGAGATGAAGAACTTACTGGGAACTGAAGCAAAGGTCACTCTTGCTATGCCTTAGTAAAGAGACCAGTGGCATTTTGCCCCTGCCCTAGAGATCTGTGGACTTTTGAACTTGACAGAGATTATCTGAAATTGGAACTTACATTTAAAAGGGAAGCAGAGTATAAAAGTTTGGAAAATGTGCAGCCTGACAATGCAATAAAAAAAGAAAACTCCATTGTCTGGGCAGAAATTCAAGCCTGCTGCAGAAATTTGCATGAGTAACGAGTAGTCAATGTTAATCACCAAGATAATGGGGGAAATGCCTCCAGGGCATGTCAGAGATCTTGGGTGGCAGCCCCTCCCATCAGAGGCCCAGAGGCCTAGGAGGAAAAAATGATTTTGTGTGCCAGACCCAGGGCCCCCCAGCTCTGTGTAGCCTCAGTACTTGGTGCCCTGTGTCCCAGCTGCTTCAGCTCCAGCTGTGGCTAAAAGGGGCCAAGGTACAGCTTGGGCAGTTGCTTCAGAGGGTGCAAGCCCCAATCCTTGGCTGATTCCATGTAGTGTTGGGCCAGTGGGTGCACAGAAGTCAAGAATTGAGGTTTGGGAACCTCCACCTAGATTTCAAACAGTGTATGGATGTCCAAGCAAAAGTCTGCTGCAATAGTGGAGCCCTTGTGGAGAACTTTTACTAGGGCAGTGTGGGAAGGAAATGTGGGGTTGGAGCCCCAACACAAAGTCTCCCCTGGGGCACTGCCTAGTGGAGCTGTGAGAAGAGGGTCACCATCCTTCATACCCTAGAATGGTAGATTCACTGAGAGCTTGCATTCTGCACCTGGAAAAGCTGCAGGCACTCAATGCCAACCTGTGAAGAAGCTGCCCAAGGCCATGGGAGCCCACCCCTTGCATCAGTGTGCCCCAGATGTGAGAAATGGAGTCAAAGGAGATCATTTTGGAGCTTTAAGATTTTTGAGACCATCCTGGCTAACATGGTGAAACCCCATCTCTACTAAAAATACAAGAAAATTAGC
>NW_012119598.1:4604362-4679949 GCF_000951035.1 Colobus angolensis palliatus | reverse complement strand
GGTGAAACCCCATCTCTACTAAAAATACAAGAAAATTAGCTGGTCGTGGTGGCAGGCATCTATAGTCCCAGCTGCTCTGGAGGCTGAGGCAGGAGAATGGTGTGAACCCAGGAGGCCGAGCTTGCAGTGTGCCAAGATTGCGCCATTGCACTCGAGCCTGGGTGACAGAGTGAGACTCCATCTCAAAAGAAAAAGAAAAGAAAGAAAGAAAGAAAAAGATTTAATTATTAACCCGCTAGATCTGGGACTTGCATGGGGCCTGTGGCACTTTTGTTTTGGCCAATTTTTACCATTTGGAATAGATCCATTTACCCAATGCCTGTACCTCATTATATCTAGGAAGTCACCAATTTGCTTTTGATTTTATAGGCTCATAGGTGGAAGGGACTTGCCTTGTCTCAGATGTGACTTTGAACAGTGGACTTTTGAGTTAATGCTGAAATGAGTTAAGACTTTGGGGGACTGTTGGGAAGGCATGATCGGTTTTGAAATGTAAAAAGGACATGAGATTTGGGAGGTGGCAAGGGTGGAATGGTAGGGTTCAGCTTTCTGTCCCCACCCAAATTTCATCTGGAATTGTAATCTCCAGGTGTTGAGGGTGGGACCTCATAGGTAATTGAATCATGAGGGCGGTTTCTGCATGCTGTTCTCATGATAGTGAGTGAGTTTTCACGAGATCTGATGGTTTTATAAGTGTTTGAGTTTCTCCTTCACATATGCTCTCTTTCCAGCTGCCTCGTGAGGAAGGTGCTTGCTTTGCCTTCTGCCATGATTGTTAAGTTTCCTGAGGCCTCCCCAGTCATGCTGAACTGTGAGTCAATTAACCCTTCTTTCCTTTATAAATTACCCAGTCTCAGGTAACTCTTTATTACAGCAGTGTGAGAACGGACTAATACATTATGTGAGATGATGAATATATTAATTAACTATAGTAATCACTTCACTATATAGATGTGTTATCAGAGCACCACATTATATATCTCATATATATACAAGTTTTAAAATAAGAAAAATAAAATAAAACAAAACTACTATTTGTTCCCCTTTTTGAAAACACACACACACACACACACACACACACACACACACACACACACACACAGAACATTGATAAAGATACACTGTATGCTGGGCCATAAAGCAAGTCTCAACAAATTTCAAAGGATTGCAATCATACAAAGTATTGAATTAAACTAAAAATTAAGCTTTTAAAAAGTCATTAGAAAATCCTGGGCCAGGCACAGTGGCTCATGCCTGTAATCCTAGCACTTAGGGAGCCCAAGGTGGGCGAATCATCTGAGGTCAAGAGTTTGAGACCAGCCTGGCCAACATGGTGAAACCCCATCTCTACTAAAAATACAAAAATTAGCCAGGTGTGGTGGCAGCTGCCTGTAATTCCAGCTACTCGAAGGCTGGGGAAAGAGAATCATTTGAACCCAGGAGGCGGAGGTTGCAGTGAGCCAAGATCTTGCCACTGCACTCCAGCCTGGGTGACAGAGTGAGACTCCATTTCAAAAAAAAAAGAAAGAAAGAAAGAAAGAAAAGAAAACCCTATACACACCATGGAATACTAGGCAGCCATAAAAGGGAATGAGATCATGTCTTTGGCAGGGACATGGATGAAGCTGGAACCCCTTAGCCTCAGCAAACTAACCCAGGATCAGAAAACCAAACACTTCATGTTCTCACTTATAAGTGGGAGCTGAAAGATAAGAACACATGGATACATGGTGGAGGGAACAACACACATTGGGGCTTGTTGGGATTGGGGGAGGGAGAGCATCAGGAAGAACAGCTAATGAATGCTGTGCTTAACACCTAGGTGTTGGGTTGATTTGTGCAGCAAACCACCATGATACACCTATGTAACAAACCTGCACATACTGCACATGTACCCTGAAACTTAAAATAAGAAAAAACAAAAGAATAAATCTCCCCAAACTCAGCAATGTATCACAAGTCTTTTAAAGTCTTTTAGAGGGTTGATGACGGTTAGTCTCCTATTCATTCATTCTTGCCTTCTTTTGAAAACACACACACACACACACACACGCCCAGTGAAAATTTAACTTCAAGTCTCTGCACCTGAGAAAGGAGCTCCATTGCCAAGTATTTTGCCCCCAGGAATGCCATCTTGTTTTAACATCTCCATGACTTCCTGCAGGTCAGGCCTTCTTGGCCACCATTCTGACCCTGTTGGTAGTTATAATAATAACCACCTGGCTTCTGGGGCCTAAGCACTGCCACTTGTCCTCAATTGCTTCAGGCTCCATATCCCAGTTGCTATCAGTGAGCCCAGTCCTGTGATAACTTCTTCTGCCATCATTGTTCCCTGCTGAGGGAGCCACCATTGGCCACCAACACCCCTTCACAGTTGGATCCGGATAGCCTTGGCAGATGATGTGTCCTCTAGGCCTTCCCATGGAATATAGTCCTCTAGTGAGCTGGTTGGCCTCACAGAATATATCCATTTTAGCACGCTCACTTCTTGTTTAATCCCTTATTCTATCATCTACCAGAGAAATTCAGGTATTTCAACCTTGCTAAGCATGGGACATTGCCTTTTCCAGTCTTCTAGGAGGAGCCACCTTAGCAGCAAGTTCACATCATTTCCAAGTGATAAATCCCAAAAGAATTTCCTTTAAGTCGGTCAGGAGATCAAGACCATCCTGGCTAACACGGTGAAACCCCATCTCTACTAAAAATACAAAAAAATTAGCCGGACGTGGTGGCGAGGGCCTGTAGTCCCAGCTACTCGGGAGGCTGAGGCAGGAGAATGGCCTGAACCCAGGAGGCAGAGCTTGCAGTAAGCCAACACAGTGCCACTGCACTCCAGCCTGGGTGACAGAGTGAGACTCTGTCTCAAAAAATAAAAATAAAAAAGTTTCCTCTAAGTCAAGAAACTCTCATCTCCAGTGTTACGATCACTCCTCCACCTTGATTGAGCACCCTCAGAATCTAGTCCCACACTGCTGGTCCATGCTGTCTAGGGCTGTAGACCCTTTCCTCTCTTAGCTCATGCAGCATATGCCCTGATGGGCTCATATTGCAACTTAGTTCTGGTTCTAAGTCTGGCAGCACCAGGACAGGGGAACAGTTCCTGAGCTGGGCACCTATTGCCTTGCAGTAGAGAGTCTTCTGTTCTGTTGCTCTGTGGAGTGCTGGTTTGTAACGGGATGGATGAGCCACTCAGGACAGGCCAGAACTATCAATCCTGAGCCTCATATCCCACCTTATAGTTCTATTAGTCTACTGCAAGGCATGAGAACTGCTTTGCAAACTCTCATACTTAATTTTTTGTTTGTTAATTGCTCTCAGGTTTCTAAATTTGCATTCACTGTTGTCTTATCATCCTGTAGGGCTCGGATGCAACTTGATAATGACCATCGATAACAAAAAGCAGGACTGGGCAGGGAGCCATCAAATCACAATGCAGATTTAACTCCATCTTTGCATCTCAAAAAGGGGCTCCAAATTTTCTCTCTTGCTTGTCTGCTTTGTATCTCATTGCCTTCTGCTCTTATCTTTATTATTTCCATCCTTCTATTCTGTTTGTGCTTAATTTGCTATTCTTTTTCTAGCTCCTTGATATGGATACTTGAATAATTGATTTTTTTTCTGAATAGGCTGTAGTAGACATAGAGATGTGCCACTCTGATAACCCTTCAAAAAAGAACTCTGGGCCAGGTTGGGTGGCACATGCCTGTAATCCAGTGCTTTGGGAAGCCAAGGTGAGAGTATCATTTGGGGCCAGGAGTTTAGGACCAGTCTGGGCAACAGAGCAAGACCCTATCTCCACAAAAATAAGAAATTAGCCAGGCATGGAGGCATACATTTGTAGTCCTGGCTACTCAGGAGGCTGAGGTGGGAGTTCAAGAGGTCGAGGCTACAATGATCTATGATCATACCACTGCACTCCAGTCAGTGACAGAGTGAGACTCTGACCAGCTGCTTATAAGTGTGGTCATATGAGAGACTCTAGAAGGCAATAGAAGAGAAAGCAGCTGGATAAGAGAGAAAACACGGAAGTCAAAAGTTGGTTGTTTGGAAAGACTAATACAATTGATAACTTCCTAGCAAGATTTATTAAGAAAAAGAGACATAAAGAAAGAGAATACTAACTGCCAATATCAGGATTCAATATAGATGAAAAAGATAAGAAAATACATTATGAATCATTTTTGCCAATACATTTGACAACTTAGATAAAATGGGCAGAATACTTTAAAAGCACAACTTACTAAAATAGCCACACAGAAAATTGAAATTTTAAATAATCTCAAATCTGTCAAAGTAATTGAATCCATAATTTAAAAACTTTTCCACAGAGAAAACTCTGGTTCCAGATAGTATCACTGATACATTCTTCCAAACATTTGAGGAAGAAATCATACTTACCTTGTATAAACTCTGTTAGAAAATAGAGATCAGGGACTACTTTCTAGCTTGTTTTATGAGGCCTTGATAGCATACTATGTCAAGAATATTATCAGAAAGTAAAATTATAGGCCAATTTCTGTCAGACTAAGGCAGGAATTCAAAACAAAATAAAAACACGTCAGATTCAGCAAGTGTGGTTTATCCTAGGAAGGCAACATTGATTTAATATTCAAAAATCAATCAATGCAATTCATCACATTAACAGAATAAGTGACAAATACATAATCATCTCAGTAGATTTAGAAAAGGTATTTGATTAAATTCAATACCCATTCATCATTTTAAAATCCCTCAGCAAAGTAGAATTGAAAGGAAACTTCCTCAATCTCATAAAGGGTAGAACAAAACACCTACAGCTAACAATAAAGTTGAAACACTGAATATCTTCCCCTGACTATCAGAGCCAGACAAGGATGTCCACTATGGTTTTTGTTTCAACTGTTAATTGTTAATTCCAGCCACTGTAATGAGGCCAGAAAAATAAGTAAAACATATAAAACTTGTACAAAAAAATGTAAAATGCTCATTTGAAAATTATGTTACTGTTAACATAAAATATTCAAAATAATCTACAAACTATTGAATTTAATGACTGAATTGAGTGAGGTTACTAGATGCATGGTCAATATATGAAAATCAGATCAGTTAGGAGGTAGTGTCACATATTCTAAAAGTTGACTTCACGCTCTTTCCTACCCTTGACAATTTATCTGGCTTCTCCATACAGGTGATCTTCTTAGTGTAGATGGGGCGAAAAACCTGCTAGAACAACTCCAACATTCTTTGAGAGTGAGGGGTGCTCCCAAGAGAAGAAATTGGTCTTTTTTTAGGGAAACAAATATTTAGTGAGTTGTTGGTTATGAACTGTAAGACTCAAGGTTTTCACCAGAATGGGGAGGATCTATAAAAGAGAACTAAAGTTCTCTTCATAATAATATAAAAGACTAACCTCTGAGGAGAGAGTATTTTGAGTTGTTTCCTGGTTTGTGTCTTATTTCCTGTCTGTTGTCCTCCAATGCAACAAAACTACATTAATTGCTTAATTAGTGTCAGATGTATTTTGGAATTTTCTTAGGAAATAAAGGAAGGGCTGTGATCAGATTGGTAGGTGAATTGAACCACAGAAAACAGAAAGCAATAAAGTATAGCAAACCAGGGAGAGAACCCAATAGCCAAAAGTGGTCTAGAATAATCTGACAACTGGAATTTGCAGTTGACTGATGCTGTCTGGGAATTTTCAGAAATATTTAGGAGGGGGCTAAATTTACTAAAATCAAAAGTGAGATGTGGACTCAAGTTATTTTATTTGGATATAAAAAATATTTTATTTGGATATACACCTCAGTTATCTACAGACTTGGGGGCATTCAGTTTCATTATAATCACTGTATTGACGAAAAACTTTTGTATGAAAATAGAATATCACATAGCTTGCAAAGCACTTTACTTCACAGATAATTCATTACCATTTTATTCTCCAAACCTGTCCCAATACTTGGAAGAGATGATATATATTTTCCCTAAATAATACTTTTAAGGTATTTAAACAGAACCTAACACCATTTTAGAATACAGCCACACAATGATTTCTTCAGGATTATTAAGTAATCCATTCTCTTTACCATAGAGCAAACATCCAGCTCATTTGAAATTGTTTGCTTGTTTGTTTTCTAGAGATGGGGTCTTGCTGTGTTGCCCAGGCTGGATTAGAACTCCAGGCTCAAAAGATTCTCCCATTTCAGCCTCCTCAGTAGCTGAGACTATAAGCATGTACCACCTTGCCCAGCTGAAATAAGATTTTAAATTTGAAAGTAGACCTAACCTTTCAGGGACATCTTCATTAGAGAGCGTGTTGATACGCTCTAGTGGCATGGGCCAGATGGCCCTATAATTCTCCGCCTCTCAGGTTCCATAATGCATGGAGATGGAAGAGAATGAATAAAAAGAACCTCACAAAGGCTCAACTGTCAAAAGAGAAATGTACCAATTATACTGCTTCCTTTAGCAAAAGTGAACCTGGGATTAGCAGGGCAGAGATGGCGGTCACACCTGTCTGTGATGAGCAGGGACGTCATTAAATAACTTTTGTTTTATCAACGAATAATTTCATCTGGCTTTTCTTCCCTTATATTGGAGCTAATTGAATAGCTCTCTCTTCCTCAAAAAAGGTCTTAATCTTACACATTAACTGCAAAAGCACTTCCAAAGTTTTTCCTTGTGCAGCCCACAGCAACAAGGAAAGAAACAGGAAATTGGGAACAGGAAGTTGGGATCACCTAAAATTCTTTTTGGGATAAGGTTAGTGTCAAAGTAGAATTTTTTTTTTTTTTTTTTTGACGGAGTCTTGCTCTTGTCGCCCAGGCTGGAGTGCAGTGGCAGGATCTTGGCTCACTGCAAGCTCCGCCTCCCGGGTTCACACCATTCTCCTGCCTCAGCCTCCGAGTAGCTGGGACTACAGGCGCCCACCACCAAGCCCGGCTAATTTTTTTTATTTTTAGCAGAGACGGGGTTTCACGGTGTTAGCCAGGATGGTCTCGATCTCCTGACCTCGTGATCCACCCGCCTCGGCCTCCCAAAGTGCTGGGATTACAGGCGTGAGCCACCACGCCCGGCCTCAAAGTAGAATTTTCTAAATGGTAATGACATGACTCTCACACAAATATAGAATGAACATGCTTCAGAAATTTATTTTACTCATTAATGAAAGAACTAACAGAATCGTAAAGCTGATTCAAAGGGAATTGGGGAGAGTGAGCATTATAAATGCTATAATTATAAATTATAGTTACTGAAAGAAATAAAGTTGAATACTATTGTTAGGTTAGATATAAAACTAGTTACTGGCCCACAGGGCAATAAATAATCTTGTGGCTATCTTTTCTAAAGGGGAGAAATTATGTTGTATCTCTACTGCAAAAAAACAAAAAATCATTTCCACCTTGTAAATCTGCAAGATAACATTTAATTTTACAGAATATGAGCCCTAGCTGATGGTAAACAGTAAGTGAAACAAAGGTGCAGAACCTGTAGACAATGTTCGTGTATGGCAATGAGAAGACATGGTCACCTTTTACTTCATATCCAAGTCTTGGGTGTTTTTTCTTAACACTTGGAATACATAAAAGAATGAATGAATAAACTTTAAGCACATAATTGTAAGGTAAAACCTTACCAATCTATAAATGCCATCAAGTTTCTCTGGGATTTATCTATTTCTTGGTGTGCTTGTTTGCTTAATTATTTACTTTTGCAACAAGTAAAGAGACTCTTAAGACTGTATTTCCCAGGAGGAAACACTCTTTACAAAAATATCATCTCTTTGCCTTCACTATTACTAATGTCATTAAAGGAGTACAGGCTCTGCCAGAAGGAGTACAAAGTTCAGAACATTCAGAAATTTCCTTGAACTGGTCAGCCAAATTGAAGGAAATTGGTTACAACGTGTTTGAAAAAAAGAGAATAAATCTTTACGAAAACAAGTTTTACTAGTCCATTTTCACCCTGTTGAAAAAGAAATACCAAAGACTGGGCAATATACAAAAGGAAGAGGATTAACGCACTCACAGTTCCACATGACTGGGAGGACTCACAATCATGCTGGAAGGTTAAAGGCAGGTCTCACCATTGCGGGATCAGGAGGACCAGAGAGAGACCTTGGGGTGTATACAGAAGGGTATCTTTATTGAGTACACTCAGACCCAGTGGACTTAACATCCAAAGACTGGGCCCAGAATAAAGAGAGCACTTGACTTTTTAAATTATTATTGTACTTTAAGTTCTAGGGTACATGTGTACAATGTGCAGGTTTGTTACATAGGTATACATGTGCCATGTTGGTTTGCTGCACCCATCAACTCATCATTTACATTAAGCATTTCTCCTAATGCTATACCTACCCCAGCCCCCAGCCCCTGACCAGCCCCGGTGTGTGATGTTCCCTGCCCTGTGTCCATGTGTTCTCATTGCTCAGCTCCCACTTATGAATGAGAACATGCGGTGTTTGATTTTCTGTCCTTATGATAGTTTGCTTAGAATGATGGTTTCCAGCTTCATCCATGTCCTTGCAAAGGACATGAACTCATCCTTTTTTATGGCTGCATAGTATTCCACGGTGTATGTGTGCCATATTTTCTTAATCCAGTCTATCATTGATGGACATTTGGGTTGATCCCAAGTCTTTGCTATTGTGAATGGTGCCTCAATAAACATACATGTGCATGTGTCTTTATCATAGAATGATTTATAATCCTTTGGGTATATGCCCAGTAATGAGATTGCTGGGTCAAACGGTATTTCTAGTTCTAGATCCTTGAGGAATCGCCACACCGTCTTCCACAATGGTTGAACTAATCTGCACTCCCACCAACAGTGTAAAAGTGTTCCTATTTCTCCACATGCTCTCCAACATCTGTTATTTCCTGACTTTTTAATGATCGCCATTCCAACTGGCATGAGATGGTATCTCACTGTGGTTTTGATTTGCATTTCTCTAATGACCAGTGAAGATGAGCATTTTTCATGTGTCTATTGGCTGCATAAATATCTTCTTTTGAGAAGTGTCTGTTCATATCCTTTGCCCAATTTGATGGGTTGTTTTTTCTTATAAATTTGTTTAAGTTCTTTGTAGATTCTGGATATTAGCCCTTTGCCAGATGGGTAGATTGCAAAAATTTTCTCCCATTCTGTAGGCTGCCTCTTCACTCTGATGATAGTTTCTTTTACTGTACTGAAGCTCTTTAGTTTAATGAGATCCCATTTGTCTATTTTGACTTTTGTTGACATTACTTTTGGTGTTTTAGTCATGAAGTCTTTGCCCATGCCTATGTCCTGAATGCTATTGCCTAGGTTTTCTTCTATGGTTTTTATGGTGTTAGGTCTTACATTTAAGTTTTTAATACATCCTGAGATAATTTTTGTATAAGGTGTAAGGAAGGGATCCAGTTTCAGGTTTCTACATATGGCTAGCCAGTTTTTCCCAGCACCATTTATTAAACAGGGAATCCTTTCCCCATTTCTTGTTTTTGTCAGGTTTTTCAAAGATCAGATGGTTGTAGATGTGTGGTGTTATTTCTGAGGCCTCTGTTCTGTTCCATTGGTCTAGATCTCTGTTTTGGTACCAGTATCATGCTGTTTTGGTTACTATGGCCTTGTAGTATAGTTTGAAGTCAGGTAGCGTGATGCTTCCAGCTTTGTTCTTTTTGCTTAGGATTGTCTGGCTATGTGGGCTCTTTTTTGGTTCCATATAAACTTTAAAGTAGTTTTTTCCAATTCTATGAAGAAAGTCAGTGGTAGCTTGATGGGGATAGAATTGAATCTATAAATTACTTTGGGCAGTATGGCCATTTTCATCAAATTGATTCTTCCTATCCATGAGCATGGAATGCTCTTCCATTTGTTTGTGTCCTGTTTTATTTCTTTGAGCAATAGTTTGTAGTTCTCCTTGAAAAGGTCCTTCACTTGCCTTGTAAGTTGGATTCCTAGGTATTTTATTCTCTTTTTAGTAATTGTGAATGGGAATTCACTCATGATTTGGCTCTCTGTCTATTATTGGTGTATAGGAATGCTTGTGATTTTTGCACATTGATTTTGTATCTTGAGACTTTGCTGAAGTTGCTTATCAGTTTAAGGTGATTTGGGGCTGAGATGATGGGTGTTTTCTAAATATACAATCATGTCATCTGCAAACAGAGACAATTTGACTTCTTCTTTTCCTAATTGAATACACTTTATTTCTTTCTCTTGCCTGATTGCCCTAGACAGAACTTCCAACACTGTGTTGAATAGGAGTGGTGAGACAGAGCATCTTTGTCTTGTGCCAGTTTTGAAAGGGAATACTTCCAGTTTTTGCCCATTCAGTATGATATTGGCTGTGGGTTTGTCATAAATAGCTATTATTTTGAGATACCTCCCATCAGTACGTAGTTTATTGAGAGTTTTTAGCATGAAGCACTGTTGAATTTTGTCAAAGGCCTTTTCTGCATCTATTGAGATAATTGTGTGGTTTTTGTCATTGGTTCTGTTTATGTGATGGATTACATTTATTGATTTGTGTATGTTGAACCAGCCTTGCATCCCAGGGATGAAGCCGACTTGATAGTGGGGGATAAGCTTTTGGATATGCTGCTGGATTTGGTTTGCTATTTTATTGAGGATTTTCACATCAACGTTCATCAGGGATATTTACCTAAAATTCTCTTTTTTTGTTGTGTCTCTACCAGGCTTTGGTATCAGGATGATGCTAGTCTCATAAAATGAGTTAGGGAGGATTCCCTATTCTTCTATTGATTGGAATAGTTTCATAAGGAATGGTACCAGCTCCTATTTGTACCTCTGATAGAATTCAGCTGTGAATCCATCTGGTCCAGGACTTTTTTTGGTTGGCAGGCTATTAATTATTGCCTCAATTTCAGAGCCTGTTATTGGTCTATTCAAAGATTCAACTTCTTCCTGGTTTAGTCTTGGGAGGGTGTATGTGTCCAGGAACTTATCCATTTCTTCTAGATTTTCTAGTTTATGTGTGCAGAGGTGTTTATAGTATTCTCCGATGATAGTTTGTATTTCTGTGGGACGGGTGGTGATATCTTCTTTATCACTTTTTATTGCGTCTATTTTATTCTTCTCTCTTTTCTTCTTTATTAGTCCTGCTAGTGGTCCACTTATTTTGTCGACCTTTTGAAGAAACCAGGTCCTGGATACATTGATTTTTTTGAAGGTTTTTTTGTGTCTCTATCTCCTTCAGTTCTCTTCTGTTCTTAGTTATTTCTTGTGTTCTGCTAGCTCTTAAATTTGTTTGCTCTTGCTTCTCTAGTTCTTTTAATCGTGATGTTAGGATGTTGATTTTAGATCTTTCCTGCTTTCTCTTGTGGATATTTAGTGCTATAAATTTCCCTCTACACACTGCTTTAAATGTGTCCCAGAGAATTGGGTACATTGTGTCTTTGTTCTCACTGGTTTCAAAGAACAACTTTATTTCTGCCTTCATTTTGTAATTTACCCAGTAGTCATTCAGGAGCATGTTGTTCAATTTCCATGTAGTTCTGTAGCTTTAAATGAGTTTATTAAGTCTGAGTTCTAATTTGATTGTACTGTGGTCTGAGAGACTGTTTCTTGTGATGTCTGCTCCTTTACGTTTGCTGAGGAGTGTTTTACTTCCAATTAAATGGTAAATTTTAGAATAAGTGTGATGTGGTGCTGAGAAGAATGTATATTCTCTTGATTTGGGGTGGAGAGTTCTGTAGATGTCTGTTAGGTATGGTTGGTCCACAGCTGAGTTCAAGTCCTGGATATCCTTGTTAATTTTCTGTCTCTTCAATCTGTCTAATATTGATGCTGGAGTATTAAAGTCTCCCACTGTTATTGTGTGGGCGTCTAAGTCTTTTTGTAGGTCTCTAAGAACTTGCTTTATGAATCTAGGTGCTCCTGTATTGGGTGCCTATATATTTTGGATAGTTAGCTCTTCTTGTTGCATTGATCCCTTTACCATTACGTAATGCCCTTCTTTTTCTCTTTTGGTCTTTGCTGGTTTAAAGTCTGCTTTATCAGAGACTAGGATTGAAACCCCTGCTTCTTTTTGCTTTCCATTTGCTTGGTAGATCTTCCTCCATCCCTTTCTTTTGACCCTATGTGTGTCTTTTCACGTGAAGTGGATCTCCTGAATAAAGCACATTGATGCAGTCTGTGTCTTTTAATGGGCATTTAGCTCATTTACATTTAAGGTTCATATTGTTATGTGTGAATTTGATCTTGTCATTATGATGTTAGCTGGTTATTTTGCCCATTAGTTGATGCAGTTTCTTCATAATATCAATGGTCTTTACAATTTGGCATGTTTTTGCCATGGCTGGTACCAGTTGTTTCTTTCCATGTTTATTGCTTCCTTCAGGAGTTCTTATAAGGCAAGCCTGGTGGTGACAAACTCTCTCAGCATTTGCTTGTTTGTAAAGGCTTTTATTTCTCCTTCACTTATGAAGCTTAGTTTGACTGGATATGAAATTCTAGGTTGAAAATACTTTTCTTTAAAAACGTTGAGTATTGGTCCTTACTCTCTTCTGGTTTGTAGGGTTTCTGCAGAGAGATCCTCTGTTAGTCTGATGGGCTTCCCTTTGTGGGTAACCTGACCTTTCTCTCTGGCTGCACTTAACATTTTTTCCTTCATTTCAACCTTGGTGAATCTGACTATTATGTGTCTTGGGGTTGCTCTTCTCGAGGAGTATCTTTGTAGTGTTCTCTGTATTTCCTGAATTTGAATTTTAGACTGCCTTGCTAGGTTGGGGAAGTTCTCCTGGATAATATCCTGAAGAGTGTTTTCCAACTTGGTTCCATTCTCCCCGTCACTTTCAGGCACACCAATCAAATGTAGATTTGGTCTTTTCACCTAGTCCCATATTTCTTGGAGGCTTTGTTCATTTCTTCTCACTCTTTTTTTCTCTGATCTTGTCTTCTCACTTTATTTCATTAAGTCAATCTTCAGTAACTGGTAATTCCTTATTTCACATGATCGATTCAGCTATTGAAGCTTGTGTATGCTTCATGAAGTTCTCGTGTTGTGTTTTTCAGCTCCATCAGGTCATTTATATTCTTCTCTACATTGCTTATTCTAGTTAGCAATTTGTCTAACCTTTTTTAAAGGTTTTTGGCTTCCTTGCGATGGTTTAGAACATGCCCCTTTAGCTCAGAGGAGTGTGTTATTACCGACCTTCTGAAGCCTACTTCTGTCAATTCTTCAAACTCATTCTCCCTCCTGTTTTGTTCCCTTGCTGGCGAGGGGTTGTGTTCCTTTGGAGGAGGAGAGGCATTCTGCTTAGAATTTTCAGCCTTTCTGCACTGGTTTCTCCCCATCTTTGTGGTTTTATCTACCTTTGGTCTTTGACATTGGTGACCTACAGATGGAATTTTGGTGTGGATGTCCTTTTTGTTGATGTTGATGCTATTCCTTTCTGATTATTAGTTTTCCTTCTAACAGTCAGGCGTCTCAGCTGCAGGTCTGTTGGAGTTTGCTGGAGGTTCACTCCAGAGCCTGCTTGCCTGGACATCACCAGGGGAGGCTGCAGAACAGCAAATATTGCTTCCTGATCCTTCATCTGGAAGCTTCGTCCCAGAGGGACACCCACCAGGTGCTAGCCAGAGCTCTCCTGTATGAGGTGTCTGTTGGCCCCTACTGGGAGGTGTCTCACAGTCAGGCTACATGAGGGTCAGGGACCCACTTGAGGAGGCCGTCTGTCCATTATCAGAGCTCGAACACTGTGCTGGGAGAACCACTTCTCTCTTCAGAGCTGTCAGGCAGGGACGTTTAAGTCTGCTGAAGTTGTGCCCACAGGTGCCCCTTCCCCTAGGTGCTTTGTCCCAGGGAGATGGGGGGTTTTATCTATAAGTCCTCGACTGGGGCTGCTACCTTTTGTTCAGAGATGCCCTGCCCAGAGACGTGGAATCTAGAGAGGCCATTGCCTTGCTAAGCGCAGAGGGTTCCACTCAGTTCGAACTTCCTGGAGGCTTTTTTTACACTGTGAGCATAAAATTGCCTACTCAAGCCTCAGCAATGGTGGGTGCCCCTCTCCCATCCAAGCTCCAGCATCCCAGGTTGATCTCAGACTGCTGTGCTAGCAGTGAGAATTTCAAGCTGATGGATCTCAGCTTGCTGGGCTCCATGGGTGTGGGACCCACAGAGCCAGGCACCAGAGGGAATCTCCTGGTCTGTCAGTTGCAAAGACCATGGGAAATGCACAGAGTCTGGGCAGTAGTGTACTGTTCCTCCTGGTACAGTCTCTCACAGCTTCCCTTGGCTAGGAAAGGGAAATCTCCCAATCCCTTGTGCTTCCCGGGTGAGGCAACGCCTCACCCTGCTTTGGCCTGCTCTCCGTGGGCTGCACCGACTGTCCAACCAGTCCTAATGAGATGAACTAGGTACCTCAGGTGGAAATGCAGAAATCACCCATCTTCATCAGTCTTTTTGGGAGCTGCAGATCAGAGCTGTTCCTATTCAGATATCTTGCTGGAATTCCCCATCAGTCTCTTTTATTTTAGCCATTCTGGAGGATGTGTGGTGATATCTCATTGATTTTAATTTGCATTTACATGATTACTGAGGAAATTGAACACATTTAAACATCATTTTTTATGAATTATATATTCAGCCTTCTACTCATTTTTCTATTATTTGTCTTTTTCTTATTGTTTATAGGAGTTCTCTGCACATTCTAGATGTGATCCGTTTGTCAGTGACGTGTGTGTATATATTTTCTCCCACTCTAAAACTTGCCTCTTCACTTTCTTAATGGTGTCTTTTGATAAATAAAAATTATTAATATGAATGTGGTCTAATTTATCAATCTCTTCCTTTACAGCTATTGGTTTTTGTAATCTGTTTAAAAAATATTTCCCTACTCAAAGTTATAAAAATAATTTATTTTTTAATATTTATGTATAAAGCTACATTCCTTCAGAAATGGATTTTTGTGGGTAGTTTAGGATACATTTCAAGATCTTCTTTTTACACATGGCTATCTAATTGATCTATCAGCATTAATTTCTTAATTATATTTTTAATTTTTTTTGTATTTTTTGTAGAGATGGGGTCTTACTATGTTGCCCAGACTGGTCTCAAACTCCTGAGCTCAAGTGATCCACCCACCTTGGCCTCCCAAAATGCTGAGATTACAGGTGTGAGCCACTGTGTCCAGCTACTTGTATTTTTGTACCTGTTAATCAACCTCTTTTCACTCCTTCCTCCTTCCCACTACCCTTCCTGGCCTCTGGTAATCACTGGATAGGGTATTCGCTTCATGAGATCCGCTTTCTTCAGTTCCATGTAATTGAGAACATGCAGTATTTGATTTTCTGTTTCTGAGTTATTTCACTTGGGATAATAACCTCCAGCTCCATCCAAATTACATTACTGCAAATGACAAGATTTCATTCCTTTTTATGGCTGCGTAATATTCCGGTGTGTGTGGTGTGTCACATTTTCTTTCTTCATTCATCTGTTGATGGGCACAATCTCGGCTCACTGCAACCTCCGCCTCCTGGGTTTAAGCAATTCTCCTGCCTCACCCTCCTGATTGGCTAGGACTACAGGCATGTACCACCATGCCCAGATAGTTTCTGTATTTTTTGGTAGAGACAGCATTTTGCCATGTTGGCCAGGCTGGTCTCAAACTCCTCGCCTCAAGTGATCTGCCCGCCTCAGCCTCCCAAAGTGCTGGGATTACAGATGTGAGCCACTGCACCTGGCCAAACTTTGGCGATTATGAAGAGTACTGCACTAGACATGAAGTGCAGAATCTATTCCATATATTGATTTGCTTGATTGATTGATTTAGGTATATACAACATAAGTTTTAATCCTCGAAAGCCCTGTTTTAACTTACATAAGGCTATATTAACTATTTTAACTATGGATCTGTGGGATCCTATTTATTATTTATCTATTTATTTATTTGAGAGGGAGTCTCCATCTGTTGCCCGGGCTGGAGTGCAGTGTTGCGATCTCAGCTCACTGAAACCTCTGCCTCTCAGGTTCAAGCGATTCTCCTGTCTCAGCCTCCCAAGTAGCTGGGATTATAGTACAGGCGACCACTATGACTCTTGGCTATTTTTTGTATTTTTAGTAGAGACAGGGTTTCGCCATGTTGGCCAGGCTGGTCTTGAACTCCTGACCTTAGGTGATCTGCCTGCCTTGGCCTCCCAAAGTGTTAGGATTACAAGCACGAGCTACCATGCCCAGCCACTGGGATCCCATTTTAATCAAGTCAATTTGTAAGTACCAAAAATTTGACTTTTTGAATTTATTATTCGTTGTGTTAGCACATCTGTTCCCAATATCAGATATTTTAGGGCAATGGTTACTATGACTATGGGACAGTTAGGCAAGAGTATAGCTAAAGTGAGTCACACCTATTTTTCCTCTATTTTATATTTACTTTCCTAAGATTATAGGGGGTACAGTGTTTAAACTTAGTGGCATTTCAAAGTATAATTTGAGTTTCTGCATTGATTAAGTCTATGAATTAGAAATTTTTAGAAATTTGAATGTTGGCCTGCCTTGCTAGGTTCGGGAAGTTCTCCTGGATAATATCCTGAAGAGTGTTTTCTAACTTGGTTCCATTCTCCCTGTCACTTTCTGGTACACCAATCAAACGTATATTTGGTCTTTTCACCTAGTCCTATATTTCTTGGAGGCTTTGTTCATTTCTTTTCACTCTTTTTTCTCTAATCTTGTCTTCTTGCTTTATTTCATTAATTTGGTCTTCAATCACTGATATCCTTACTTCCACTTGATCAAATCGGCTATTGAAGCTTGTGCATGTGTCACAAAGTTCTTGTGCCATGGTTTTCAGCTCCATCAGGTCATTTAAGGTCTTCTTGACACTGTTTGTTCTAGTTAGCCATTCATCTAACCTTTTTTCAAGGTTTTTAGCTTCCTTGTAATGGATTACAACATGCTTCTTTAGCTCGGTGAAGCTTGTTATTACCGACCTTCTGAAGCCTACTTCTGTCAACTCATGAAATTCATTCTCTGTCCAGGCTTGTTCCCTTGCTGGCAAGGAACTGCGATCCTTTGGAGGATAAGAGGCTCTCTGGTTTTTAGAATTTTCAGCTTTTCTGCTCTGGTTTCTCCTCAACTTTGTGGCTTTATCTACCTTTGGTCTTTGATGTTGGTGACCTACAGATGGAATTTTGGTGTGGATGTCCTTTTTTGTTGATGTTGATGCTATTCCTTTCTGTTTGTTAGTTTTCCTTCTAACAGTCAGGCATCTCAGCTGCAGGTCTGTTGGAGTTTGCTGGAGGTCCACTCTGACGCTGTTTGTTTGGGTATCACCAGGGGAGGCTGCAGAACAGCAAATATCACTGTCTGATCCTTCCTCTGGAAGCTTCGTCCCAGAGGGGCACCCGCCTCTTTGAGGTGTCTGTTGCCCTCTACTGGGGGTTGTTTCCCAGTCAGGCTACACAGGGGTCAGGAACCCACTTGAGGAGGGAGTCTGTCCATTCTCAGATCTCAAACACTGTGCTGAGAGAACCACTGCTCTCTTCAGAGCTGTCAGACAGGGACTTTTAAGTCTGCAGAAGTTGCTGCCTTTTGTTCTAGTATGCCCTGCCCCCAGAGATGGAATCTGTAGAGGCAGTAGGCCTTGCTGAGCTGAGGTGGAATCTGCCCAGTTCATACTTCCAGGCTTGTTTACACTGTGAGCTACTCAAGCCTCAACAATGGCGGACACCACCCCTCCGCCCAGCTGCAGCATCGTAGGTCAATTTCAGACTGCTGTGCTAGCAGTGAGCAACGCTCTGTGGGCATGGGATCCACTGAGCCAGGAATGGGAGGGTATCTCCTGGTCTGCCAGTTGCTAAGACTGTTGGAATAGTGCAGTATTTGGTCAGGAGTGAACTGTTTCTCCAGATACAGTCTGTCACAGCTTCCTTGGCTAGGAAAGAGAAATCCCCTGACCCCTTGTGCTTCCCAAGTGAGGTGACACCCCACCCTACTTCAGCTTGCCCTCCGTGGGCTGCATTCACTGTCCAACTGGTCCCAATGAGATGAATCTGGTACCTCGGTTGGAAATGGAGAAATCACCTGTCTTCTGTGTTGATCTCACTGGGAGTTGCAGACCAGAGCTGTTCCTGTTTGGCCATCTTGGAAGCGACTCCCAGTACTTGGCTTTTATACACATTTTAAAAAGGGGGTGGGCTAGCTTGAAGCAGGCTTATGGTTACAGTGGCACGAAAGCAAGGATATGGAGGCAGAACAATTAATTAAATTGTGACAGGTTTATAACTCAGGATTACACATGACCGTCGTCAAGCAACCCCGATGTCTGTTATCTAGATTTTGCTCAAAAGGGCCTTGCACTGGTTTATCCTATAACCTTCACTATGGTGCCCAGAGAGCTGTAGTTCAGGCCTTCTTAGGTAAAACATAATACTTGAAGTTACCAGTTAGAGAGAGCAAGAATCTATAAACTTACACCATAAAACAAAGGAAAATTTGTCTTTCCTCTCCCTATGTTGAGGGAGTGCTGGGAGAGTGTCCAGAGCACATTCCTTTGTGTCCTGGCTTCTCAGATAGTATTATCAAGACTTTCCCTGGGTCTGGATTGTGCCCATTGCTGCCTCTGGGAAAAGTCAGCCTAATATAGGAAAGCTTATTTCTTTCTTTTTTTAATTTATTTTTATTTATTTCTTTAATTTCTCACCTCATCACATGGTGGAAGACAAGAGAAGCATGACAGCCAAGTAAAAGGGGTTTCCCCTATAAAATCATAAGAACTTACTCATGGGGGAATGGCAGTATAGGGGAAACTACAGCCATGATTCAATTATCTCCAACCAGGTCCCTCCCACAACTTGTGGGAATTATGGGAAATACAATTTGAGATAAGATTTGAGTGCGGACAGAGCCAAACCATATAATTCCACCTCTAGCCCCTCCCAAATCTCATGTCCTCAACATTTCAAAACCAATCATGCCTTCTCAACAGTCTCCCAAAGTCTTAATTCATTTCAGCATTAACTCAAAAGTCCACAGTCCAAAGTCTCGTCTGAGACAAGGCAAGTCCCTTCTGCCTATAAGCCTACAAAATCAAAAGCAAGTTAGTTACTTCCTAGCTACATAGGAACTATAGACATTGGGTAAGTACACTCATTCCAAATGGGAAAAATTGGCCAAACAAAGGGGATATAGGCCCCATGCAGGGCAGTCAAATCTTAAAGCTCCAAAATGATATTCTTTGACTCCATGTTTCACATCCAGATCACACTGATGCAAGAGTTGGGTTCCTATGGCCTTGCGCAGCTCTGCCCCTGTGGCTTTGCAGGGTAGAGCCTCCCACCCAGCTGTTTTCACAGGTTGGTGTTGAGTGTCTGTGGCTTTTCCAGGCACATGGTGCAAGCTTTCAGTGGATCTACTATTCTGGGGTCTGGAGGACTGTGGCCCTCTTCTCACAGTTCCACTAGGCAGTGCTCCAGGAGGGACTCCGTGTGGGAGCTTTAACTGCACATTTTCCTTCCACACTGTCCTCAAAGAGGTTCTCCATGAGGGCCTCATCCCTGCAGCAAACTTCTGCTTGGGCATCCAGGCATTTCCATACATCCTCTGAAATATAGGTGGAGGTTCCCAAACCCCAATTCTTGACTTCTGTGCACTTGCAGGATCAACACCACATGGAAGCTGCCCAGGCTTGTGGCTTGCACCCCGTGAAGACATCGCCTGAGCTCTACTTTGGCCCCTATCAGCCATGGCTGCAGCAGCTGGGATCCAGGGCACCAAGTCCCTAGGCTGCACACAGCATGGGGACACACAGCTGCACACAGTAGGCCTGGCCCACTAAACCATTTTTTTATCCTAGGCCTCTGGGTATGTGATTGGAAGGGCTGCCATGAAGACCGCTGACATGCCCTGGAGACATTTTCCTCTTTCTTTTGGGGATTAACACTCAGCTCCAAGTTACTTATGCAAATTTCTGCAGCTGCCCTGAATTTTTCCTCAGAAAATGGGATTTTCTTTTCTATTGCATTGTCAGGCTGCAAATTTTCTGAACTTACATGCTGTATACCTTTTAAAACTAAATGTCTTTAACAGTACCCAAGTCACCTCTTGAAAGCTTTGCTGCTTAGAATTTTCTCCAACCAGATACCCTAAATCATCTCTCTGAAGTTCAATGCTCCACAGATCTCTAGGGCAGAGGCAAAATTCTGCCCATCTCTTTTTAAAAACATATCAAGAGTCACCTTTGCTCTAGTTCCCAACAAGTTCCTCATCTCCATCTGAGACAATGTCAGCCTGGATTTCATTGTCCATATGATTGTCAGCATTTTGGTCAAAGTCATTCACAAATCTCTCGGGAGTTCCAAACTTTCCCACATTTTCCTGTCTTCTTCTGAGCCCTCCAAACTGTTCCAACCTCTGCCTGCTACCCGGTTCCAAAGTCACTTCCACATTTTCAGGTATCTTTTCAGCAGAACCCCACTCTACTACTGGTACAAATTTACTGTATTAGTCTGTTTTCATGCTGTTGATAAAGACATACCCGAGACTGGACAATTTACAAAAGAAAGAGGTTTAATGAACTAACATTTCCACATGGCTGGGGAGGCCTCACAATTATGGTGGAAGATGAAAGGCACATTTCACATGGCAGCAGACAAGAGAAGAGTAAGAGCCAAGGAAAAGGGGTTTCCCCTTATGAAACCATCAGATCTCGTGAGACTTATTCACTACCATGAGAACAATACGTGGGAAACAGCCACCATAATTCAATTATCTCCCACTGGGTCCCTCCCACAACACATGGGAATTATGGGAGATACAATTCAAAATGAGATTTGGGTGGGGACAGAGCCAAACCACATCACAGGCCAAGCCAACTCAGAAAAACAAAAACAAACACACTTTTCTTTGAGGAGAAGAGTTCAAAGTTCATTTGACTTCTTCAAGGAATTTTTCTATAAAAGTTTACCAGAACAGGTGGTTAAGAAAAGGCAAAACAGATGGTTGGGCAGCCTGCATTATCTCAGAGTGATGATGAAGTGGTCCTGCCTCAGCTGGCATCACTGCTGTAGAGTGGGGTTAGTTATGATGTGACACAGAAGTCCAATGGTGTGACACAATGAGGGATCCATCCCCTGCTTAGATTCTGAGCAGAAAAGGGGCCCCTGAGCACCAAATGCTGGCTATGCAGGGAGATCACAAGCAAGAGAGAACATACCAGGGCAAGGTGTAGAACTTAAATGACACCGAGAGAGAATGAGCTGTAGCACTGCACCGCCAGTCCGATTAACTAATGAAACGGATAGCCATAACATCTTGTAGGAATATTTAAAGGGAAACAAGGGTGACCACAGAAATCAATACATGAACTTTTGGTATTCAATGACTACTTCATGTCCAAGCTGGTTTGTAATCTTAAATCAGAAGCCCACAAATTGTTTTAAATGCTGGTGCAAGGCAAACAAAACACATCTATTATGAGCCAACAGTTTGTGACCTCTGCATTTATGGTTCACTTTCAAGCCATATCCAATATCACCAGATCTCTATAAGAGTCCCCCTTTCAAACGATCTGGTCCCCATTCCCAGATACCTCATCCCCAGATTATCTCTTTCTGTCTTGTGTCTTTGAATGGAAGACCCTTTGACAAACTTTTGATTCAGTGTCTCCTAAGATTTGCATTTCAAATCTATCTTTCTTGGCTTGGCCTACTGCAGTCTTTGAATGAGTGACGTTCCACCTTTGTGTTTGATCTTGGCATCCAGGGAATACACCCCAATTCTGGGGCTTGGCATCTCTGTTACTGTTTCTGTGAAGAGAGATTCTGAGCTAGGATGTGTGTGTGTGTGTGTGCGTGTGCACGCACGTGTGTGTGTGTGTGTATTTCCTTAGCCACACTGTAATTAATAATTACAATTAGAGGTTCTCAAATTTTACTGCACGTTACAATTACTTAGGAATGACTTAGGAATTATACAAATGCTTGGGCCCCACCCTAGAGATTCTGATGCAATTTGTTTGGATTATGCAATTTGGCATCAATATTTTTTAAACGTTTTCCAGTGATTTAAATGTGCAGCAGGGTTACAAACCACTGAAGGAAAAGCAGCAGAGTATATGATTCAGAAGGTAGACTTACCTCCAGGGCTACCTGAGCTCCCATTCCGGGTTTATCATCCAGTGGCTATGTCAAGTGTCTATGCCAAGTGTCTACAGTGTCTAAGGCTCCCTCAGTCACACAAAACACATAACCACAGGCTGCTTCATAAGGCTGTGTGAATTAAATGAAGCACTGTTTGTGAAGTGCTTAGCAAGTATGCAATCAATGATGCCTATTATAATTATCAGCCACTGTGAGAGAGAATTTTATAACCATTTATTATTTAACAATATTTTCAGTATTCTTGCTATTTAAAAAAATTTTTAAACATCCATGTTAAAGTCCTATTGGATTAGTCACACACACACGCACAAACACTTATATACACACTAAGTAAAATGTGTACTCATTTCAAAATACTGTTTCAATAACTCATTTTCATGACAGCATAGAAATTACAGTTAAAGAAATCCTTTGAGCATTGTGATATGTAGATACCTGAGCAGAATAGTGTCATAAATTCGTTAAATATGGTTGCGGCCTGATATGGTTTGGTTGTGTCCCCACCCAAATCTCATCTGGAATTGTAGTTCCCATAATCCTCACATGTCATGGGAGGGACCTAGTGGGAGGTAAATTAATCATGGTTGTGGCTACCCTCATGCTGTTCTCATTGTAGTGAGTGAGTTCTCACAACATCTGATGGTTGTATAAGGGGCATTTCCCCCCTTGGCTCTGCACTTCTTCCTGCCACTATGTGAAGAAGGATGTGTTTCCTTCCCCTTTAGCCATCATTGTACGTTTCCTGAAGCCTCCTTAGCCCTGCAGAACTGTGAGTAAGTTAAATCTCTTTCATTTATAAATTACCCAGTCTTGGGTATTTCTTCATAGCAGTGTGAGAACAGACTAATACAGTAAATTGGTACCACAGAGAGTGGGACACTGCTGTAAAGATATCAGAAAATGTGGAAGTAGGATTGGAACTGGGTAACAGGCAGAGGTTGGAACCATTCAGAGGGCTCAGAAGAAAGGAAAATGTGGGGAAGTTTGAAACTCCCTAAAGACTTGGAGGGTTCAGAAGACAGGAAGATGTGGGAAAGTTTGGAATTCCCTAGAGATTTGTTGAATGGCTTTGATCAAAATGCTAATAGTGATATGAACAATGAAGTGCAGGCTAAGGTGGTCTCAGATGGAGATGAGGAACTTGTTGGGAACTGGAATAAAGGTGACTCTTGCTATGTTTTAGCAAAGAGACTGGCATCATTTTGCCCCTGCTATTGAGATTTGTGGAACTTTGAACTTGAGAGAGATGATTTAGGGTATCTAATGGAAGAAGTTTCTAAGCAACAAAGATTTCAAGAAGTGACTTGGATGCTGTTAAAAGCATTCGGTTTTATGTATTCACAAAAATAGATTTTGGAATTGGAACTTATGTTTAAATGGGAAGCAGAGCATTAAAGTTCAGAAAATCTGTAGCCCGACAATGTGACAGACAAGAAAAACCCATTTTCTGAGGAGAAATTCAAGCTGGCTGCAGAAATTTGCGTAAGTAACAAGGAGTCAAATGTTAATGGCTAAGACAATGGGGAAAATGTCTCCAGGGAATGTCAGAGAACTTTGTGGCAGCCCCTCCCATCACAGGCCCAGAGGCATAGCAGGAAAAAATGGTTTTGTGGGCTGGGCCCAGGGCCTTGCTGCTTTGTGCCGTCTTGGGACTTGATGCCATGCATCCCAGCCATGGACAAGGTACAACTTGGGCTGTGGCTTCAGAGTGTGCAAGCCCCAAGCCTTGGCAGTTTCATCAGGGCGTTAAGCATGCAGGTGCACAGAAGTCAAGAATTGAAGTTTGGGAAACTCCACCTAGATTTCAGAGGATGTATGGAAATGCCTGATGTCCAGGCAGAAGTCTGCCGCAGGGACAGAGCCTTTATGAAGAACTTATGCTAGGGCAGTGCAGAAGGGAAATGTGGGGTTGGAGCCTCCACAGAATCCCTACTGGGGCACTGCCTAGTAGAGCTGTGAGAAGAGGGCCACCATCCTCCAGACCCCAGAATGGTAGATCCACCAACAGCTTGCACCATGCACCTGGAAAAGTCACAGACACTCAATGCCAGCCCATGAAGGCAGCCAGGAGATGGACTGTACCCTGCAAAGCCACAGGGGCAGAGCTGCCCAAAGTCATTGGAGCCCACCTCTTGCCTTGTCTCAGATGAGGCTTTAGGCTTGGACTTTTTAGTTAATGCTGAGTTAACTAATGAGTTAAGTTAACTAATGAGTTAAGATTTTTGGGTATTGTTGGAAGGGCATGACTGTGTTTAGAAATGTGAGGATGTGAGATCTGGGAGGGGCCAGGGACATAACGATATGGTTTGGCTGTGTCCTCAACCCAAATCTCATCTTGAATTGTAGCTCCCATAATCCCCACATGCCATAGGAGGAACCTGGGATGAGAGGTAATTTAATCATTGGGGTGGTTACCTTCATGCTGTTTTGTGATAGTGAGTGAGTTCTCACAAGATCTGATGGTTTTATGAGAGGCTTTTCCAGCTTTGCTCAGCAATTCACTTTCCTGCTAGCATGTGAAGAACATGTTTTCTTCCCTTTCCACAAGGATTGTAAGTTTCCTGAGGCCTCCCCAGCCCTGCAGAACTGTGAGTTAATTAAGCCTCATCCTTTCATAAATTAGCAAGTTTTGGGTATTTCTTCATAGCAGCATGTTCATATCGCTATCAGTATTTTTGTTAAAGCCATTCAACAAGTCTCTAGGAAGTTCCAAACGTTCCCAAATCTTCCTGTTTTCTGAGCTCTGCAAATCTCCAGGAAGTTCCAAATTTTCCCACATTTTCCTGTCTTCCTACATGACTACATGACTCTGGTGTTGATGGTTAAAAATTTTAAAATGAAGAGAAAGATTAGTTGGATTAGGCAGAAAGTAACAAATACAAAAGATGGGTAAAGCAAATGGAATTAATGAATAATAAATGTTCCTGCAGAATAAATCAAAGCAAGAAAACAGAACAAACATTAAAAACTGTAATTCAGGAAAGTTTTCCTGAAATAAAGAGATTTAAAACTACCTATACATTTGTAAGGTACCTCATGTCTATTTCTAGTGAGGGGCTCTGGCTGCTTCCACTCATGGCAAAAGGTGAAGTGGAGCCTGTGTGTACAGAGATCACAGGGTGAGAGAGAAAGCAAGAGAGAGGAGGAGGTGCCAGGCTCTTTTCAAAACCAGCTCTCAGAGGAATTCTCATGGGAACTAACAGAGCCAGAACTCATTCATTATTGCAAGGACAGCACCAAAGTTTCCTAGGATCCAAACACTTCTCATCATACCATCTCCAATGCTGGAAATCAAATTTTAAATGAAATGTCAGGGTCACTATGTCCAAATCATAGCACAGGACTTTCTTAATACTCCTGAAGTCATACTAAATAAGTAATTCCAACTGCAATAAACTATCACTCAAACAAAACAAAATCAGTAGGACTGACATGGTTTGCCTGTGTCCCCACCCAAATATCATCTTGAATGTTAGTTCCCACAATCCCCACAGGTAGTGGAAGAGACCTGGTGGGAGGTAATTGTATCATGGTGGGGGGAGGTTTTGTCCATGCTATTCTTGTGATAGTATGTTCTCACAAGATCTAATGGTTTATAAGGGGCTTCCCTTCACTTGACTCTCATTCTTCTCTTTCCTGATGCCATAGGAAGGACATGTTTGCTTCTCCTTTTGCCATGATTGTAAGTTTTCTGAGGTCTCCCCAGCCATGCTTCAATTAAACCTCTTCCCTTTATAAATTATCCAGTTGGGCATCTCTTTATTGGCGGCATGAGAACAAACTAATACAGTAAATTGGTACTGGATACTGGGTAGTGGGGGTACTATAAAGATATCCCAAAATGTCGAAGTGACTTTGGAACTCAGTAACAGGCAGAGATGGGAACAGTTTGGAGGACTCAGAAGAAGACAGGAAAATGTGGGAAAGTTTGGAACTTCCTAGAGACTTGCAGGGCTCAGAAAACAGGAAGATTTGGGAAAGTCTGGAACTTCTTAGAGACTTGTTGAACAGCTTTAATCAAAATGCTGATAGTGATATGAACAATAAAGTCCAGGTTGACATGGTCTCAGATAGAGATGAGAAACTTGTTGGGAACTGGAGTAAAAGCGACTCGTTACTTTTGCAAAGAGACTAATGACATTTTGCCCCTGCTCTAGAGATCTGTGAAACTGAACTTCAGAGAGATGATTTATGGTATCTGGCAGAAGAAATTCTAAGCAACAAAGCATTCAAGAGGTGACCGAGCATAAAAGTTTGGAAAATTCACAGCCTGACTATGCAGTAGAAAAGAAAAACCCATTTTCTGGATAGAAATTCAAGCTTGCTGCAGAAATTTGCATAAGTAATGAGAAGCCAAATGTTAATTGCCAATGGGAAAAATGTCTCTAAGGCATGTCAGAGACTTTTATGGCAGCCCCTCCCATCACAGGCCCAGACACCTTGGAGGAAAAAATGGTTTCATGGGCTAGATCCAGGGCCCCCTGCTGCATGCAGTCTAGGCACTTGGTGCCATGTCCCAGCCACTCCAGCCATAACTAAAAGGGGCCAAGGTGGTACAGTTCAGGTCACAGCTTCAAAGGGTGCAAGCTCCGAGCCTTGACAGTTTCCACATGGTGTTGGTCCTATGGGTCCACAGAGGACAAGAACTGAGGTTTGAGAACCTTTGCCTAGATTTCAGAGGATGTATGGAAATGCCTGGATGTCCAGGCAGAGGTGTGTTGCAGGGGTGGAGCGCTCATGGAGCACTTCTGCTAGGACAGTACAGAAGGGAAATGTGGGGTTGAAGTCCTCAAACAGAGTCAGGGAAATGTGGGGTTGAAGTCCTCAAACAGAGTCCCCACTGGGGCACTGCCTAGTAGAGCTATGAGAAGAGGGCCATAGTCTTCCAGACCCCAGAGTGGTAGATCTGCTGACAACTTGCACCATGAGCCTGGAAAAGCCACAGACACTCAATGCCAGCCATAAAAGCGGTCACCAAGGGGGCTGTATCCTACAAAGCTACAGGGACAGAGCATCCCAAGGTCATGGGGGACCACCTCTTGCATCAGCATGACCTGAATGTGAGACATAGAGTCAAAGGAGATCATTTTGGAGCTTTAAGATTAAATGACTGCCCTATTGGATTTCAGACTTGCATGGGGCCTGTAGCCCCTTTTGTTTTAGCCAATTTCTCCCACTTGGAATGGGTGTATCTACCCAATGTCTGTACCCCTATTGTGTCTAGAAAGTAACTAACTTGCTTTTGATTTTAGAGACTCATAGGCAGAAGGGACTTTCCTTGTCTCAGATGAGACTTTGGACTTGGACTTTTGAGTTAATGCTGGAATTAGTCAAGACTTTGGGGGACTGTCGGGAAGGCATGATTATGTTTCGAAATGTAGAAAGGATGTGAGATTTGGGAGGGGCCAAGGGCACTATGATATAGTTTGGCTATGTCCTCACCCAAATCTTATCTTGAATTGTAGTTCCCATAATCCCCACATGTCATGGGAGGGACTCAGTGGGAGATAATTTAATCATGGGACAGCTTCCCACATGCTATTACATAATAGTGAGTTAAGTTCTCATGTGATCTAATGGTTTTATAAGGGGCTTCCTCCTTCGCTTGGCTCTCATTCTTCTCCTTCCTGCCACCATGTGAAGAAGGATGTGTTTGCTTTCCTTTCCACCATGATTGTAAATTTCCTGAGGCCTTCCCAGCCATGCTGAACTGTGAGTCAATTAAACCTCTTTTTTTTCCATTAATTACCTAGTCTCGGCCGGGCACAGTGACTCAAGCCTGTAATCCCAGCACTTTGGGAGGCCGAGACAGGCGGATCACGAGGTCAGGAGATCGAGACCATCCTGGCTAACATGGTGAAACCCCGTCTCTACTAAAACATACAAAAAACTAGCTGGGCGAGGTGGCGGGTGCCTGTAGTCCCAGCTACTCGGGAGGCTGAGGCAGGAGAATGGCGTGAACCTCGGAGGCGGAGCTTGCAGTGAGCTAAGGTCCAGACACTGTACTCCAGCCTGGGCGACAGAGCAAGACTCCGTCTCAAAAAAAAAAAAACATTACCTAGTCTCAGGTATGTCTTTATTAGCACTATGAGAACAGACTAATACACGGATGTTATACGTCATGGTGATGTTTTATCAGGCAGCACTTTTCCTATTTTTACCACCAGAAAACACAAAATAAGCACATTACTTCTATTTGGGAACAAGTTAGCCCTTGTCAGAAAATAGAAGTTATTCTTGTTCTGCCAAATGCTTGACTTTTGCACAGAAATTGAGAAGAGAAACAGAGGCATAAAGATGATGCACAGAGAAGACAGTGACAGAGACACTGAGACAGAGAAAGCGGGCTTAGGGACATGTGATGTGTTGTAACAGACACTGAAAACCGGGTTCTATTTTCACGACCCTTGGCACAGACGTCACGCCACTAACACTGGCACCAAGTCAGAACTGTAGCTGGCTGAAGGAAATGTGTCCAAGGTCAGAGACACATTACTGCAATCACATTAGAGGCACATTAGAGCACAGTTAGAGGCACATTAGAGTTGTGGAAACTTATTTGAAGTCTTCCCACAATCCATTACAGTGGTACACCTTCAGGCCATATCACCCCCTTATTGGCATGTTAAACATAATTATGGGCTTACTGAATTTGAGTATACTGAAAGCTCTGTCCCACTCTGTTTATATTTAATCAATTTTCTGCAAAGATAAAAATTATAAGAGTAGGAACTGTATGTGTGTGTGTGTGTGTGTGTGTGTGAGTATGTGAGTGCGTGTGTGTGTGTGTGTGTGTGTTTCGCAGTAGCTGGAGGAGGAAGGTGCTAGGAATGGGATCTTCCAATGGTTCTAAAACGTGGATGCACACTAGAATCATTTGGGAACATTTTAAGAATTCCAATGTCCATGCTCTCTGGACTCAAACCAAGCTAATCAGAATCTCCAAGACCGGGAGGCAGCAGTAGTATTTAAAACTCCCTTGGTGATTTGCATGCTTAGCCAAGGTTGCAAACCATTGTCTCCTCTCTGTCCCACTCATCTAACTCTTCTGGATCATCTCCAAAACTATAAAAGCATGCCTTACTAAAATCTTCCTTTGATTGGGGTTGAGACTCGGGACTACAGATTGAGTTTCCTTAAATTCACCATGGTATAGATTATGTTCTTCTAACTGCTTATTTATTAATTCATCTGTTTTAGAGATAAAGTCTCACTTTGTGAGCTTTACCCAGGCCGGAGGGTAGTGGTGCAATCATAGCTCAATACAGTCTTGAACTCCCACCTCAGGCTCCTGAGTAGCTAGAACCACAGGTGCGTTCCACCACGCACAGCTAATTTTTTTAAAACAAATTTTTAGAGATGGGGTTTTCCATGTTGCCCAGGCTGCTCTCGAACTCTGGCCTCAAGCAATCCTCCCATCTCAGCCTCCTAAAATGTTGGGCTACAGATATGAGCCACCACACCCAGCCTATCTGTTTTAATATAACAGAGCAGTCAAATAAAAAAAAGATTGGTTTCTAAAGGTAAGATGATTGGCCTAAAGCAGGAGTCATGGCTGCATCCTGTCCAGTTGTGTGGGTCCCATTCATTCTTTGCTTATGTACTATTGTCCAGTGTGCCCATCTCACCTCTCCAAAGAGGCTGCAAACTCCCTGAGGCGAGGTCACATCTGCCACCTGGGTCCTTCCCTCCACTTTGCATCATGCCTCATACACAGTGGGCACTCTATGGCATTCTGATTTCTCTAGGATGTGTCACTCCCATGGAATAGCAACATTTAAAAACATTTTTAAATTTTAATGTGCTTTCGTACTGCCTCAGTACATTTTTGTTCACATTTCTAACATAATCCTGACATAACTGCCTTCTCCACACACCCCTCTTGTGGTTTTCACCACACCTTACACCACGAACTCTACCTCTCCAGAATGTTCCCCTTTGGATTGGTTTCCATGGAAACCTGTCTCTGGGGGAGAAAAGTGTGTGTTTGCTGAAGGAGAACCATAAAGACAGGTTGCCTCCTGGTGTAAAGAAGTCACCAAGGGAGATGGAGAGAGAGTTGAGGCAGAATTGCACCACCTCTAGTGGGAAGCTAATGCACTTCATGCCTTCATGCCAGTTCAATCCTGTAGACACAGGGAGAGATTTGAAATCCCAACTCAAGGCAGAGGCGAACTAATAGGGTTGCCTTGTCACACTGAATTAAGCCTTCCAATTCAGAATACTCCTATTCCGGGTCACTCAGTCTTCAGTGGGTGAGGCAGGGTGGGGCGGTAGGAGGAGAGGAGACTATATTGAGACTTGTCAGTGGAGAGTGAGCCAAGGTGGCCCCAAGCAAGGCATGCGGCCTACTACTTAGAACAGAGGTTGGGGTGCAGTCCCCACACATGCCCACAAGGGGTCACAGTTATTCAAAATAAGGCTATTCCTCACTGCCTTCATGAGGAAAAACAAAAAACTGCCTTAGAGCTAGCAGTCTTCAAAGATATAAGGAGACTCTCAGAGAATCTCCTTGGTACATTAGAAAGGAAGCTACGAGAGGGGGTGCAGAGGCCATGTGAGCCGAGCCTCCAAGTCTACCTGGGATGTACGTACCATTCAGTAGGAGCCACAATTTAAGATGCAATGCCACAGATGTGTTACAGGTTTACTACACAGGAACAGGGATTGGTGGCAAACTTTTCAATAAGCCACTCCAGTTACATGAACTTACTCTCCTTGTTTCCTCTGATCAATCATTTAATAAATACTCGTGAAGCTTCCACCTAGCCATACACATGCAATGTGCAAGATGCTGAGAAATTAAAGAAAATAAAGAATATTGGAGACCTCCCCTCTAGGAGCTCAAAATCTAACTGTGGAGATCGTTTTATAACCAAAGATGGTGATGCTTGTGGGATCACTCAGCTATTGGAGTGACCTATTTATCTGTACGAGTCCTCCTGAAGGGAAACAATGACTTAGAGCACCAGTATTTACTCTCAAACAAGGGTCCACAAGAGATGTTACTAATTTTGGGGAAGTATCCTAGAAAAAAGCCACACACTTGCCTTTCCAATGGTCCACCAAGCAAGCGGGGACGCTGGACACCAAATCACTTAAGCCTCACTTTTTAAGCCCTATGTACCATGTAAGGTCTGAGCACTTTAGCAAGTCAGGAGGCTACAGTTTAGAAATCAACATTCAATTTACTATGCATAAAATAGTCAACTGGAGTGGACCTCAAATAGGTTCTAAATCTGTAACACTCAAATTCTAAGTCTTGATTTTTATATTTTTTATGTATTTATTATATTAAAATTAACTGGATTTTAATATAATTGACTCTGCCTCTTTGATCTCCTGTTTTGCTTCCTCCTTCAACTGCCTTTTCTGCACTCCCATTCCAATAGTAACTATGGCCATGTGGTTTACTATATACAACGTTTTTATTTATTTTATTTATTTATTACCATTTATTATTGTACTGTTGATGTTACCAAAATTCCAGGGGTTTGGTCTAGGCCCTGCTTCTCACTACACAGAAAGCCAATCACTGAGATGCCAAGTATTGCCAAGGAAGAAGGCTTTAATCAGGTGCTGCAGCCGAGGAGATGGGAGCTCAGTCTCAAATCTATCACCTTAACTGACCAAAACTAGGGGTTTATAGAGCAGGGAGGAAATGTAACAATGTGTAAGAAAACAGGAACTAGGGTGGGGCAAGGAGGTGTCTGGTGCAGTTATCTGGTGAGTTTCAGTTCTTTGATACTTCCTGAAGGTCCTTTCCTGAGGAAGGAACTTATAAACCAGATACAAGTTTCAAGTTTTAACAGCAGAAGGGTCAGTTTCTATGTTTATCCCAAAACAACTGTCTATGGGACTATTGGGCCCATTTCATTGAGCAGATATTGCCACAGTGACACTGAAACACGTTTGTACCAAAATTTGGCTACAATAAACTTACAGCTTCTTAGCATGCCTTCTAGGGCCAATTCATCCATTGCTGAGATTCAGTAAGTTCAAACAGTGGTTTGGTATCCTTCTATCTCCTGCATCTGTGTGTTTTACAGATGAAGCAAAGTTGAATCTACTAGACTTGAGGACTTAGTAATACATAGTTTAGGGGAAGAACCTTTTGAAGATTTTTGTTGTTGCCATGAAACTGCTTGACCGACACATTCATGAAGGCTTCCCCTCTAGCCATGAGACTGGCATGGAGGGATAGTTCTGGGAGTGACCTTAGGTGGTGTTATCCAAATGTCCTTCAATTCAACTGCTGAGAAATTCCATCTCATAGGAATCAGCTATAAGCAGGGGCTGCACAAATGAAATAATATATTGACTATTGTGTAGGAACTGTTCCTGCCGAAAGTTCTTGCCACCTGACTCTTAGAAGAGTTGCACTTATTAATTTGGAAGGAGAGTCTGGCCCTCACCAAATCACCCCATTGGTGATAACTGGAGGAAAAAAGAGCAAGAAAATAATAATAAAGGTAAGAGCAGAACTCTCATTTGGCCAGTCATACTTACTGCAGGCCTCCTCTGTGCCAGGCACTGGGGAGGTACTGGAGACCACAGGACTGTCACTTTGGGCTGATAAGAAAGCAGAAGGTCAAGAACGGTACAGCAAGAACATTTTTAAGACTGCAGAGGCAAGGCAAAATCAGAACCCAGAGTAAATGGAAGATAAAAAAGGGCTTAGAGAAGCTGGAGCTCCCTGGAGAGTGGTGCCATGGGTAACTCTGAGTATGACCGTATGGCCTGGGGAAATGAGAGACAAGTGGGTAATTCTAACTCAGTGTGGCCAGTGCTATTTATAGAGGCAGGAACAGGGTAGTGTGCCAGCACAAAGAAGAGAAGTTACTCCCTCATCCTCAGGGAGAAGATAGCAAGAAAGTCATGAGTTTTGCATTTAACAGTGATGGCCCCTGGTGGCCACGTGGAACCCCAGGAGGCAGGTGAGACTTGCTCAGAAAGTTGCACAGATACTGCTTGTGGCACCATGGGGTCCGTCAATGGCCTGCAGAGTTTCTCAGGTGACGGCAAACCTACTGTTTCAAACCCTTACAAAAATTGCTGTTGGACTTCCAGAAAAATAGTGTTCACAGGCAAGAAGCACAGGTTTAAAGAGGAAAATCTACGTGCAAACATGACCTAAAAAGTATTTAACTCCTGGGTCTCTGCCACCACCTTTCAATTATCTGAAAAGGAATCCCTTGCTCTTTAATTACAGTGCTTTGGAGTCCACAGGGCTTTCCAAAATAGTCACTTCATGTGGTTGGAATCAGGGCCCTTCCTTGGAATAAAAGTTTAATTTAAAACGCTAGGAACAGGAAAGGGAGCTAGGAAAGCCACGGGGCCCCCGGCTCTGCACCCTGAGGCACTGGCTGCTGTGCCTGCCACAGAACAGTTCAAGCAGGGGATCCATGAGCTCCCCACAGAGGAAACTCGAAGGGACAACGCTGGCCAGGTGGCTGTTTAGATTTAAATAACACCTAACATTGTACCCAAGAGTCTTCCCAGGAAAAAGTAAATGAAAATCATTTTTTTACAAGTCTTAAAACGGCTAGGCACAGTGGCACACAATTGTGAGGCAGAGGTGGGAGGACCCCTTGAGCCCAGGAGTTCGAGACCAGCCTAGGCAATATAGTGAGACCTCATCTCTACAAAAAATTTAAAAATTAGCCAGGTGTGGTGGCATGTGCCTGTAGTCTCAGCTACTTGTGAGGTTGAGGTAGGAGGATCACTTGAGCTTAGGAGGTTGAGGTTGTAGTGAGCTGAGACAGTACCACTGCGCTTGAGCCTGGGTGACAGAGAAAGAGAGAGATGCTATCTCCAAAAAAAAAAAAAGTCTGAAAGCAACTGTGAGAAAGCAGAGTACATGAACAGATTGTCAGCAAAATGTGCAAAAGAGAAAAAAATAAGCAGAATGGAAGAAAAGAGGGAGGGAGAAAGGAAGGGAGGGAGGGAGGGAGGGAGGATGAAACTGAAGGTAACTGCACACATATATAAAATAAGTAAAATCCGTATGTCTATGTCAAGAATAATGTTTACTGCAGATAAACAACAACATAGCCACCTATAAAAAAACAGTTAACAGAAAAGCTTAAGACTGATTCTGTCAGATTTACCACACAGTTTGGAGTCACAACTTACTCTATATTCTCTGTAGCCTAAGCGACACTCAGGGCAGAGAAAGATCACATGGTAGGGCTCAGAAACAACTGAAAGCAAAAATTGGACAGAATCAGAGTTCTTAAAGGATAAGCTCTTTCCAATATGCTCAAAACTTAAACAAATGATGTATTAGATGGTTCTTCTTGACCTTTAATTTTTCCGGCCTTCACTGTATCAGTCCCCCTCCCTGATATTAATACCACCTTCTGTAATTGTATGGTCACTTCTTTTTTTGTATTTTTCACCCCTATTGCAGTAATGTGCAGTTGTCTCAGACAGACAGAAATACAAAGTACTAAGATAAGAAATCTATGTGAAGGCTATTTTCCTGGTTTTGCTTGCTTGGGACTTCAGTACTTTTAACTATAATTGTTGAGGTAGGGTCTGTAGGATCCAGACATTACATGTAATAATTCTCATAGCAATATTTTTTTTAAAAAAACTCAAGACTTTAAGTAGACAATAAAAGTATTAGTTGACAATGATTACACTTACAACTGTAATAAGAATTATATTCAAGTCATGACATGATTATAAGAAATATACAGGGAGCTCTGAAATGAATTTTTAATCCCTCCAAAGGAACAAGAGATAATTACCTGAGCGACCTCTGAATGTTTTTCTCCCACATTGTTCCCCCATGCTCTGATCTGAAGAATGACTGATCAGAAAGTTCTAGGTCACATTGCTTCAGTCAGGTATAGGAGTGGAAGGTGAAGGGAACACATAACCTTTCAAACTGATAGAAAAGTAGAAAAGTACATGAAAATAACTAATCATGAAATCAGCTAAGTAGATTGTGAAATCAATGCAGAGTTCCTCACTTTGCCACAGTAGAAGTTAAACTTTTTCTTCAAGGTGCAATAAAACCCAAGAAGGACCCTAAGGGGCACCATGTAAATAACAACTGATTATCTGCACTCTTTTCCTTCTCCAGTTTTGTTTCATTTTTTTCATGATGGACCTGTTTGTGTGACAGTTAAGCAAGGAGCTAAAGACCACAGCATGAAGGAAAATCCACATTATCTCAAGTGGAGCAGGTCTTAAGTCACAGGAGGAAAAACATGCTGTGCTGAGTGTGAGGGTAAGGGACCAGGCGACATGAATATAGGGGCAGGAGCCAGGAGAATCAAAACAAGGGCAGAATGCTAAGGCTAAGATGGGACAGTACACAGCAGAAGACAAGTTCAGGGTCACTGGAGGGTTTTGGAGGTCTGTTCGTATGTCAACCTGCTATGTGACACTTTAAAAAGCTGAATGACTTCAATGACTTTAAAAAGCTGAATGCCTCAGACCGGGCATGGTGGCTCATGCATGTAATCCCAGCACTTTGAGAGACTGAGGTGGGAGGATTGTTTAAGGTCAGAAATTTGAGAGCAGCCTGGGCAACAGAGTGAGACCCCATCTCTACAAAAAATTTAAAAATTAGCCAGGCATGGTAGCATGCGCCAGTAGTCTCAGCCACTTGGGAGGCAGAGACAGGAGAATTGTTTGAGCCTGGGAGTTTAAGGTGGCAGTGAGCTATGACTACACCACTACACTCCAGCCTGGGGACATTTAAAAAAAAAAAAAAAAAGTTGAGTGCCTCAAAGGAAGACAAATAGAACAATGGAACAGAATAGAGATTATTTGGGAGTTGCAGGAAAGTGAAACGGGGAGGGAATAGCCTGTAAAGGGTGAAATAGCTGATCCAGCTACAACAATGGGCTATGGAACTATTTCCCATGGGAAAACCTGGGGAAAAGGTCTAAATTTTTTCTCAGAATTACCCTACCTGAGGAGGCGGGAGCTGTGATTTCATGAGCCAACTCTTCTTTGGCTTTTGTTATGAGCTGCTCCCATGGGATGCTAAATCCCAGCACTTTTAGCCTCTGTGGTTCTGTAAAAGTCCCCAGGTAAAGAGCTAAAATAATGGCAGTTGGAAGTCATCAGGAACACAATGATAAGGTAGACTACATGTATGTTACATCTGGTGTATGAAAGTGGTAACCCTACAAACAAGTGAGAAAAACAATGAACTCTTCAATAAATGATGTTGAGACAAATGACTACCCATATGGCAAAAGATAAAATTAGTTCCCTATCTCACACCATATGCAAAAATGAAGTTCAGATGGATTAAAGAGCTAGATGTAAAAAAAAAAAAAAAAGAAAAATATGTTAAAAAATTATGGGACCACCAGATATTGAAGGGTTTCTTAAAGGATGAAGATCAAAAACAATAAAGAAAAAATACATATTAATTTGACTTTCTCAAAAATTAAAATGTCTAGAAAAAGTTGTAGAGATCCATTTCATAACAGTGTGACTCTACTTAACCCTACTGAACTGTAAACTTAAAAATGGTTAAATAGGTACCAAAAAATAGTTTGATAGAATGAATAATACCTAGTATTTGATTGCACAGTGGTGCGATTATAGTCAAAATAATTTAACTGTACATTTAAAAATAAATAAAAGAGTATAATTGGATGGTTTGTAACACAAAGGATAAATGCTTGAAGTGATGGATACCCCATTTTCCATGATGTGAGTATTATGCATTGCATGCCTGTATCAAAACATCTCATGTACCCCAGAAATATATCTACCTACTATGTATCCACAAATATTAAAAATTTTTAAATAGTTAAGATGATAAATTTAATGTTACGTGTTTTTACCATAATAAATACATATAATAAAGGAATCATAAGCAGCCTGAAAAAAATCAGCCTACAGATTTAATGAAGTTATTGGCAGCCAACAAATATGGTAAAAGATTAATATTTAGAATATACAGTTATCCTTTTAGTTGATAAGAAGAAGGCAATGAGCCAGGTGGTAAATGCGCAAAGGATATAAACAAGATTCATAGAGAAAATCAGTGTCTAATAATTACATTTTTTAATGTTCCACTTCAATAAAACGCAAGGAAATGAAAATTAAAATGACAAATGACAATAAAATAACATGGCACACCTCTCAGATGGGCAGAAATTAATGTCAGATAACATAAAGCATTAGCAAGAATGTGGAGAAGTGAAAATTTCCATATATGGTTGCTGGGAGAGTGAATGGAAACAATCCCTCTGAAAGCAGTTTCGCGGTAGCCAGTGAGGTGAGGATGAACAGTGAAGTTAAGATGCTCTGTAACTGAGCAATTCCACGTGTAAAGAAACGTCCTAGGGGAAACTCTTACACACGTAGTCCAAGAGACATCCAAGAGGATAACCATTACTGTGCACAACAGAAAAGCAAAGACAAGAAAGGTGAAAAAGAGGTAGAAAGTAGGGAGGAAGAGAGGATCTAAATGTCCATGACTAGGAGGAATACATAAATAAACCAAAAGAAAAAATAATTTATCTATTCATACTCACGGAAGAATAGATAAATAAACCACACTGAATTGTATGAGAAATACTCTTTGGCAATTAAAATGACTGAGGAAGTTATATGTATGTGAACATGATTAAGTCTCAAATGCATAGAGTGAAAAATTATAATTTGCAAAGTATATTTAGATTATATATCATTATACCATCTATTTAAATTTTTTAAACAAATCAAGCAAATGGTGTAATTGTTTATGGATATAAAAGAGCCAAAACAATGTTTAGAAATATTTTAATGCTTCTTAAAAGGATCTAAAAATGTGGCAAAAAATAAACATTTAACATCAGCGGTGGGCATATGGGGCGACTTCAGAAAGTTCATGGAAAAAATGAAATTAAAAGATTAAAAACTTAAAAAAAACCACTTCTTTTCAGTATAAGCTCCATCAAGGTCAAGACACTTTTGTAAGTGATGATGTCAGCCATTTAGTTCCTCCCTAAAGAAGTGAGGGTCCTGGGAATTTAACCATGTCAATGCAGTCTTACCTTATTAACTGAAGAAAACTAGGTGCCTTTTAAAACTTTAAGATTAGGAAAAAAAAGAAGTCAGAAGGACCCAAATAAGGACTGTAGGGTGGACACCTACTGACTTCCTAGTAAAACTCTCACAAAATTGCCCTTGTGTGATGAAAGGAATGAGCAGGCACATTGTCATGGTGGAGAAGGACTCTCTGGTAAAGCTTTCCTGGGCATTTTTCTGCTAAAGCTTTGGCTAACTTTCTCAAAACACTCTCATAATAAATAGATGTTATCATTTTATTGCCCTCCAGAAAATAAAAAAGCAAAATTCCTTGAGCATCCAGAAAATCTTTTGCCATGGCCTTTGCTCTTGACTGGTCTGCTTTTACTTTGGCTGGAGCACTTCCTCCTCCTGGTAGCCATTGCTTTGATTGTGCCTTATCCTCAGGATTGAAATGAAAGCTATGTTTCATTTCCTGTTCTAATTCTTTGAAGGAATGCTTCAGGATCTTGATCCCACTAATTAAAAATTTCTATTGAAAGCTCTTCTCTTGTTTGCAACTGATCTGGGTGCAATGGTTTTGGCATCCGTCAAGTGGAAAGTTTGCTCAACTTTAATTTTTCAGTCAAAATTGTGTAAGTTGAACCAACTGAGATGTCTATGGCATTGGCTATTGTTTCTGCCATTAAATCCCCTTCAAAACTTGATATAGATGGTCTGCTGCTGGGACCTTCATCTTCAACATTCTCATCCCCTCTTGAAATGAGTTATCTGTTTGTAAACTGCTGACTTATCTAAACGGGGAATTATCTTCATTATGGTTGTCTTAAATCATCAGTGATTTCACTATTCTTCCACTCAAGCTTCACCATAAATTTGATGTTTGGTCTTGCATCAATTTTAGCAGAATTCATATTGCTCTGATAGGTGCTATTTTCAAACTGATGTCTTATTCTTTTTAGTTCCTCAAACTAGATCCTGTTCAGACATGTTACAAGTTAGTTTCAGTTTTCTTTGGTGCAAAACAATTTTGAAATCCACACATAGTTTTTTCATAATACTCATTTTCCATGAACCTTCTGTAGACCCTTCATATAAGTGTTTATTATTTTGGTGTTTTGAGAGGTGTCTGAAATATTTCATAGTTTAAAATGTAAAAGATAAAGTATCAGTAAGTCATAAGCAGCAGCTATGAAGTCTAGAGCAGTCTACCATAGTGGTCTACGGTGTTAATAACCCACAAAAATGTCACTATTATCGTCAATTATGAAGGTCCCTGGCACACACGTCTAAAACCTTGCCAAAGATCATTCTTTATCTCCAAAAGCAGATCAATGTAAATCAGGTTTATTTGCTAAGCTTGGAAAAAGTTAATCTTGTAATTTATAAAATTATTAATAAATAGCCAAATGGTAACAGCTAATATGATTCCTCTTAGCAATTATTAAACATATAATTATATATTACAGTCATTCCTCAGTATCCATGGGTTATTTGTTCTAGGACCCCTGTGGATACTAAAATACAAGAATGCTCAAGTTCCTATAGAAAATGGTATCATATTTGCATAAAATCTTTGCATACAACCCATGCAATCCTCCTACGTACTTTAAACCATCTCCTAGATTAGTTTTAAGATCTAATAGAATCTAAATGCTTTGTAAATAATTGTTATACTGTATTGTTTGGGAGATAAGAAAAAAAGTGACAAGAAAAAAAGTCTATACATGTTCAGTAGAGACTCAATCAACCTTTTTGCTTTGTTTTTGTTTTTTTTTTTGAAATGGAGTCTCACTCTGTCACCCAGGCTGGAATGCAGTGGTGCAATCTCAGCTCACTGCCTACCTCCCAGCTCAAGTGGTTCTTCCATCTCAGCCTCCTGAGGAGCTGGAACTACAGATGTGCACCACCACGCCTGGCTAATTTTTGTATTTTTAGTAGAGAAGGGGTTTTGTCATGTTGCCCAGGCTGGTCTCAAACTCCTGGACTCAAGCAATCCACCTGCCTTGGCCTCTTAAAGTGCTGAGATCATAGGTGTGAGCCACTGTGCCTGGCCTTCTACTTAGAAAAATAATACTTTCAATCCACATTGGTTGAATTTTTTTTAACAAAGTGTCTTTTTTTGACATACAAACACAACCAATACAAAAAGAGATGACTTTTTCCCTTTGATTCCAGTGATAAGTTGCTAAAGAAAAAAATATATATATATATTTTTTTTCTTTATATATAGGGACCAGACTGGGTGAGGGAGGCCCTGTGTATGCAGGCCTCTGCACAAGTAGGAATCCAGGTGAGAATCAAGGACCACTCTGGGGAGATCTAATAGACTGCCTGAGTTGAGCAGTGTGAGAGATGTGAGCAGATGCTGAGGTCAGAGAGACCAACAGATTTCCAGGACAGCAATTTCATGAAGGCTAGAACCTTTGCGATACTCCCCAAAGCAGAACTCAGGGATGTCCAACGGGAAGTGTTGGGTGATTTTTCCTTGATAAGGATTGCTTTTTCTTCCCTGGAAGGGGAACAAGGCCTAGAGATCATGATGAGTATTAGTTCGGAGGCTGCAACTTCTTTATCCTATCTGGCCTTCTCCCCCTGCTGCAGCCACAGGGTGACCTCAGAGAGAAAAGCAGCTGTTTTGGCCACTGAGAGGCATTCCTGCTGCAGCTTTAACTATGGCCTGGCTGGGTCATGGCAGTGGCACTAATGCCTCACTGAGGCAGTAAGGGGCAAGGCTGGAAAGTGAGGGCAGGGGGACTGCTGCTGTCTGGGGGCTCTCTGAAGAGGGAGGGTGGTGGTGGGAAGGGATGCTCTTACCCTCAGAGAGCTATCAGCACCAAGAGATGAGAGGAAAAGGCGTCTCCAATTTCTTGGTGTTGATAGCTCTGGGAGAAGATGAGGGGGGCCCCTGATGTTATTCTCCCCCGGAGACTAAGAACAGAGGTATCTGGGGTACAGGCAAGAAGCAGAGGAGAATGAATGGTGGGGACTGGCAGGGAGAAACAAGCAGATCCTCTGGTTTTCTTCTATGAATAAAAACCTCAAGTCACTGCCATAAAACCAAGATGTTAAGCTTAGAATGCAGCAACATCCAAGAGCCTAGAGAAGCAGTTATCCCCATGGCGGGTCCCATATATCACCTCATTCCTGGTCCTTTCAGCCTCTCTCATACTGATAGCATGATGACAGAGCCAGCCTTCCGCCCAGAGGCTGCTGGTCCCAAGCTGAGTCCACTCCACGAATCCATAAAAACAGCAGGAAAGAGCTTTCCTCACTTCCCTGCATCTTGGCACAAAAGATCTTCCCACAGTCTCCAGCAGCGCATTCCACCTGCTAAAACCTTAGTCTCTCTGAAGCCTCTCTCTATGCCCAGATCTTACACCCAATGCGTTCCTCTTTGGGGCACCAAACCACAGACCCAGGACTCCAAGATTTTCACAAAAGTGAACATAAACATTCCACTTTCCCAAGTGTTCATGTTTAGGGGAGGGGAGTTTGCCAGTTATCCAGGAGCTGCAGAGAAGTGGGAGAACCTCCACCCCAGGGCCCAGGAGCCTCACTATGTGAGGATGAGCTTCACGGCCAGGCCTCCACCCACTCTTCCCACTCCTCTTCATTCTCTCCTAGCACTCTGGTCTCCCAGGAGAGAGGAGGAGGAGCAGCTCATACCACTTCTCCCAGGGTTCTGCGTTCTCGGGGTGCAGCCTGACAGGTGCAGGGCTGAGGAGGCCACAGCTCTGAGGGCACCTGGCAAACGATGACACCAAGAGAGACGACAGACCTTAGAAGAGAGTACTGTGATTTGCAAGTGGCTCTGGGAGGTCAGTGGCAGCAGCCACCACAGTGCCTACCTTCATGGGCATGCTGGCTGTCCCCAAACTTGGTTCTCCAGCTCAGGATCTTACAGGAGCAGTCCTCCCCACAGCAACCAGGCACGCTGGGACAAGAGTCATCAATTTCAAATTGCAGGCTTCTCTGAAGAACTGGTAGGTGCCATGATTGTGCCTGAAGACCATTAACATAACCTCCTTCATCTGTGTGCTGTCGGGCATGAGCTGCAGGCTCTGTAGAAATACATTCCCCCAGGCCTTTCCGCCACACCTCGCTTCCCATGCAGGACTTCATTCCCTGCACTCCACATCAAAGCAGAAGTCAGAAAAGGCAACAGAAGGTAACTGCATTCCCAAGCGACGAGGTACCAGGCTGGGTCTCTCTCTCTGTCCTTCCAGCCCCACTCCCTCTGCTCATACATGGTCTGCTCATACATCGCTTTTGGTCAGGTCCAAGGCCCACTCCATGGTGGCTGGCTGCAGTCCAGACCCTCGCCTATACTCAATGGTGACATTCAGTCCGGTTTCAATCAGATTTCCTGAATAGCAGGAAAGCCTCCAGAGGGTCTCCAAGCCTGTGGACAGCATCCCCTTTGGCACAAACAGCATCCATGGCTGTTGGCTCCCCCAACCACTTCTGTTTCTTCTCCTTGGCTTTGCTGGACTTTCTCCCCACAGCGGAGATGGCGACGCTCAGTGTCTCCCTTAAACATTTGCAGGCAGGCGCACACGACCTGCGGCTGTGGCTGCAGTGAAGACAAAATGGAGGGGTTCTGCACTGCGCTTGCGCCTCGCGGGCTCCCGGCCCCTTCTCACTGGGCCCTGGTGCCCACTCGCGCCCCCTCGCGGGCCATGTTGGTTAAACTAATGGATGCAGGATACAGAGGTCCTGCGGCTATAGAGGGCTGACTGGATGTAGAAGTTTATTATATAATTTTGTTTATAAATTATATGGATTTAATTATTTATAACTTTTTTTGTTTTGCAAGCCTATAGAATGATATATAATTATTGTAGTTTATCCTTATCTTTATTTCACGGAGAGGTAAGTGATGACCATGGAGTTACAGGCTTCATCAGTTTCTGGCGAGTACCAGGGAGCAGAGCCAGGATCTAAACTGAAGTCTGCCTTTTTCTGAAGCCAGAGTCCTCTTCTTTACACCAAGCCACTCTATAGAAAGAGCATGCTTGGCCGGGCGCGGTGGCTCAAGCCTGTAATCCCAGCACTTTGGGAGGCCGAGACGGGTGGATCACGAGGTCAGGAGATCGAGACCATCCTGGCTAACACGGTGAAACCCCGTCTCTACTAAAAAATACAAAAAAACCTAGCCGGGCGATGCGGCGGGCGCCTGTAGTCCCAGCTACTGGGAAGGCTGAGGCAGGAGAATGGCCTAAACCCAGGAGGCGGAGCTTGCAGTGAGCCGAGATCCCGCCACTGCACTCCAGCCTGGGCGACAGAGCGAGACTCTGTCTCATAAAAAAAAAAAAAAAAAAGAAAGAGCATTCTCAGGACAGAAGCAGTGGCTCACGCCTGTAATCCCAGCACCCAGGAGGTGGAAGTAGAATAGCTTGAACCAGGGAGATGAAGGTTGCAGTGAACCGGGATCGTGCCACTGCACCAGGATCGCACAACTGCACTCCAGCCTGAGCAATAGCGACTCCGTCTCAAAAAAAAAAAATTAAAATAAAAAATATAGAGAGCATTCTCAGAGAAGCTCAGTTCCAACCTTCAACCTCAGGTTTTTTTTTAATCACTTTATGTTTTTTATTTAGGGAATGTGTATTGAAGAAAAAATAAGAGAGTCTGGCTAAAGAGATGAAGAGCTTATAAGGGCGTGTCTCAATTTAAACAAGAGTAGCATTGGCAATTGCTGTCCTTATGAGCAGCCGACAAGGCGGAATTGGAATGGTGTTGCTCCTGACTACCTCTACTCCACGCTAGGCTTAGGGGCTGGAGTCACCCAAGCCCTCAGGGTAAGAAAACTCCAATTTGGAACCTAGGACCTGACGACTGGGAACATTTAAACCATCGGTTCCTGCCTTAATCTTATCCCTTCTGCCTCCTCGTGACACCATTTTTGTTCCCCTAACAACTCAGGGCTTTTGTAAACTCTGAGGCAATTCTTACCCCAAGCAGAATTTTGAAAGCCTTTTTCCAATATCATGGTGCTCAACAACAAGTTCACTTTGCTGTCACCACAGCCCAGCACATGTTCCCAAAGTATGAAAGCTGTCTTGTTTGTGATTGAGACCCTGCCAGGCACCCCGGCACGTCTGGAATCGGTTCCTTCCAGTGGGTTCTTGGTCTCACTGACTTCAAGAATGAAGCTGCAGACCCTCACAGTGAGTGTTACAGTTCTTAAAGATGGTGTGTCTGGAGTTTGTTCCTTCAGATGTTCAGATGTGTCCAGAGTTTCTTCCTTCTGGTGGGTTCGTGGTCTTGCTTGACTTCAGGAGTGAAGCTGCAGACCTTCGCAGTGAGTGTTACAGCTCTTAAAGGTGGTGCACCTAGAGTTGTTGCTTCCTTCTGGTGGGTTTGTGGTCTCGCTGACTTCAGGAGTAAAGCCACAGACCTTTGCAGTGAGTGTTACAGCTCTTAAAGGTGGCGCATCCAGAGTTGTTTGTTCCTCCTGGTGGTTCATGGTCTCCCTGACTTCAGGAGTGAAGCTGCAGATGTTCGCAGTGAGTGTTACAGCTCATAAAGGTAGTGCGGACCCAAAGAGTGAGCAGCAGCAAGATTTATTGTGAAGAGCGAAAGAACAAAGCTTCCACAGCATGGAAGAAGACCCAAGCAGGTCTCCACTCGGAGTGGCCAGCTTTTATTCCCTTATTTGGCCCCATCCATGTCCTGCTGATTGGTCCATTTAACAGAGTGCTGATTGGTCCGTTTTTACAGAGTGCTGATTGGTGCATTTACAATCCTTTAGCTAGACATAAAAGTTCTCCCAAGTCCCCACCCAACCCAGAAGCCCAGCCGGCTTCACCTCTCAATCCCCCCTCTAAACAGGACACCCCAACTGCTGTTTGGAATTGGACAATGACCGCTTTAGCTACTTCCTGCTGGATAGGGGCAAAGAAGGGGCCCTGCAGTTGTAGTGTCCTCCAGAGGGCAACTCTCTAGGCCAGTGAAAGGGCCAGTGGGTCTGTCCAGGGGTCCTCAGTAGAAGTTGTGAGTTGAGCTCATTTTGGGTTCCATTTGTAAGACCATCTGTAGCTTGATGGCCTCAATTTTAGAGGAAACAAATTTGGCGAGGAGGTTAAAAATATAGGGCCCAACGGCAAGTAATAGCAAGATGGCTGCCATGGACCTAGAAAGCAGAGAAGCCACGTTGCCCAACTCCAGAGGTTGGTATAAGAGTTTGCAAGGCATTGTCTGATTTCAGTAGCCTTTTCCTGTAAACACTGGGCAGCATCTTGTACTATCCCTGACTGTTCAGTGTAAAAACAACACTCTTCCCCTAAGAAGGTGCAGAGTCCTCCTTTCTCAGCAGTGAGGAGGTCTACGCCTCAGTGGTTTTGGAGAGTGACGGCTGCCAAAGAGTCTATTTGGGATTGTAGAGTAAGGATAGATTTTGTTATTTCTTGCAAATTGTCTGAGAAATCCTTTGAGAGTGTGTGGTAGTAGGATAATGAAGTAGATAAACTGGCTATTCCGGTTCTGGTAGCAATAGCCATTCCTAATCCTATAAGTAGGGGTATTAGTTGTATGGCTCTGTGCTGATGGACTTGAGCTTTGAGAGGCACTGATAGAGTCTGATTTCCTGTGGCAATGTTAATGTTGGGACTTAGAAAGACTAAGGTGCAGGTGCCTGTCCAGTTAGTGGGGAGGCAGATATATGTCAACATTCCACATAAGAAGAATATATCTTGGCTGGGTAGACAGAACTGGTTGTATATGTTTAAAAGGTGTGTGAGTTTGTTGTTTTCATTTTCCCATACTCTTAGAGTACTTGCCAAGGTAGCTCCAGCGAGCAGCTGGAAAGGCGTGTTGGAAGCAAATGAGTGGCTCCCTGTGTTCCATTTTCCCATGGGAGAAAAAAAATTTTGTATCTACTAGGAACCATTTGAGAGAGCGACTGAAAGAGGGGATGAGAAGGCATTCACTGGTGGTGGGGGCGCTGCTGCAAGGGGGTCCAGGGGTGAATGGTCATGCCGGGAGTATGTTTGCCATTACAAAACCTGGACTGTTTGTTAAGCAGAGAGGAGGTGATGATTTTGGGGGGCCCTGAGAAGTGGACAAGCCATCTGAATGGAGCTGTTTGGGTGACTCGGAAGTTACTATGATCAGTTGGGGCTTGAAATTGTAGGGAGTAATTACACTGATGGGGTAGTAGGTGCCCCGGGGCAGGCCTGATAACAGGTTGCATTGGAAGCATAAAGGGGCTTGGAAAGTTATGATGGTATTTGTAGTTACAGGGCCATGTATGGGCTTTTCATTGCTTGTGTAATAGGTGAGGTTGGAAATTAAGAATGTAAAAGTTGGATTGCACGTCCTGTTAGGGTATTCTTGGTCCTATCAGAGATGGGGAAGTTGGCTAATGACTGCATATTTAGATGTCGGAAAGGGTCTTTTCCTTCATAATGAGGGTGGTAGGTTAAGTTGGTAAAGACCCAGTTTTTTGTGAGAATGGGAGTGGCAACATAAAGAAGTTGATCGAGAGATACAAAGCCAACAGTCATTTGCCAAGGAAGGAATGGACTAGTTTAACAGAGAGTGGGTTAAGTTGAGAGTCTTGTAGAGGTAATTAGGAGCTAGTGGAAGGGGAGGGATGATTTTATAAGGTATCCAAGGAAGCAGGAGGGATAGGCAAAGAGTAAATAGGAAGGTTAAAGCGGGTGCTCTGGACGACAAGATCATTTTATCCAGTCTGAGTTAAAGGTAGGGGTAAATTGCTGTCAGAAGGAAGGAAGATAGAAAGAAGATTGATGTGATTAGGATTTTCGTCCCAGCAGGAGCTACAGTATATAGTCCTATCGCAAAGAGTATGGTTAGTATGCTACTTAATCATATGATGAAGTAGCAAAAGGATTCCATTAGAGGGGTAAGGAGAGGTGTTAAAGATTTTGTAAGTTTTCACTTATCTTTTTTAAGGAGGAAGGGGTTTTTCTTCAGGATCATTGGTAGGAGCCTTTTTAGTCTGGGATGTTTCCTTCCATAATAGGAGATGCGAGTCCTCCAGTGGTTCACAGGTGTATCAAGGCTGGTCTGGCTGATCTTGGGACTCCTGAGCTGACGGTCCTGCAGGTTCCTCAGGGGGTGTTCAAAGTTTAACTCAGGTGTGATGAGTCCAAGATTCCACTCTTGCCACCTTAACTGCAGTGGGAGTAGAGAGGATTACCGAGTATGGTTCTTCCCACAAAGAATCCATAGATGGTGAGGTACAGGGGAGAGATTTGACCAACACTAGATCTCCTGGTGGAAACAACTCTGTTCCCTTTTCTCTGTGACATCCTTCAGGTAGGTTTTTAAGGTTTCATTGATATTTTGCCAAAGAAGTTATATCTTTGACCAAGTTGGCCATTTCCTGATCAAGTAAGAGGTCATTTGTGAGAAAAGTCGTCCATACAGCATTTCATGTGGACTAAGCCCCATTTTGTGAGGAGAATTTCAGATGGACTGAGCCCCATTTTGTGAGGAGATTCTCAACAAGGCCATGGGCGAAAGAGTAGGCCATGGGAGATGAGTTTCTTGTGTAAGTTTCCTTAAGTGCCTCTTGAGTGTTTCATTTGCCTTCTTGACCTTCCCTGAGGATTGTGGCCTTCAGGTGCAGTGAAGGTGATATTGTATCCCTAGCACCCTGGAAATTCCGAGTTATCGTGGCTTCAAAAGCCAGACCACTGTTGCTCTGTAAGCTTTGGAGAAGCCCAAATGTAGGAATTATTTCATGAATTAGGACTTTAATCACTTCCTGAGCCTTCTCTGTCTTGCAGGGGAACGCTTCTATCCAATTTGTAAAGGTATCAGCACAGACCAACAAGTATTGAAATCCCTTTGACTTAGGCGTATGGGTGAAGTGTAACTGCCAGTCCTCTCCAGGATAGTGACCTACTCTTTGTCCCCCAAAGGGGCCTTACAACAGACCAAGGGATGATTCCTTTGGCACACCTCACAGGCTTTGACTACTTCTTGGATGGTCCGGAGGAGATTTGGCCCTGTAAATAGGGATTTGGCCATTTGATGAGTGTTTTCCATACCCATATGAAAAGTTTGGTGGAGGGTTTTAAGTATTTTCCACTGGTTGGCTTCAGATATAAGTACCTTTCCTTCTTCTGTCATTAACCACCCCAAGGGGAGAAAACTATGCCCCCCATGAAAGTCCCCATTCTGTTTCAGTCGGGGAATACTGGAGCTTAATCTCTTGGAGGGGGTTTTCCATACCAAGGGTCCTTCCATAGGTATTTCTCATGGGAGTTTCCACCTGGCAGCAATTTTGGCCTCAGCATCTGCCCGACAGTTTCCTTCTGCTTTTTCTCCTTCACCTTTCTGATGGCTTTGGCAGTGTAAGACTGCCACCTCCTTGGGTTTTTGCACTGCATGTAATAACTCCATAATTTCCTTGTGGTATTTAATGGGGATTCCCCCAGAGGTTAGGAACTCCCTTTCTTTCCATATTGCAGTGTGGGCATGTAGGATTAGATAAGCATACTTGCTATCTGTATACACATTTATTCTTTTTCCCTTTCCCAGTTCTAAGGCTTGGGTAAGTGCCACTAGTTCTGCTAACTGGGTGCTGGTCCCAGGGGGAAGAGGCTTACTTTCAAGTAAGGTTACATCACTAACTATGGCATAAGCTGCCCTTCGTATCCCATTCTTCACAAATGAACTTCCATTGGTATATAGGTTAAGGTCAGGATTAACTAAGGGGACTTCTAAGAGATCATCTCAGGCGGCATAAGTCTGGGCTATAATTTGTTGGCACTCATGCTCGATTGGTTCCTCATCCTCTGGGAGAAAAGTTGCAGGGTTGAGGGCCACGCACGTATGTATTTGAAGCACTGGTCCCTCAAGAAGTAGCGCCTAGTATCTAAGTAGGCAGTTGTCTGATAGCCATAAACTTCCTTTGGCACCTAGTATGCCATTTACATCATGAGTAGTCCAGACAGTGAGATCCTTTCCTTGTATTATTTTGATAGCCTCTGACACTAAAACGGCCACTGCTGCAACTACCCGTAAACAGTGAGGCCAGCCTTTTGCTACTACATCAATTTCCTTACTGAGGTATGCCACTGGTTGTGAGGTTGTCCCACGAGTCTGAGTAAGGACTCCAAGAGCTATCCCTGCTCTCTCTGTGATGTATAAAAAGAGGTTTTGTCTTGTGGGAAGGCTTAAAGCTGGAGCTTGTACTAGGGCCTGCTTTAAGGTTTTGAAGGCTGTTTCTGCCCCTGGTTTCCCTTCTACTAGATGAGTATTTGCCCTCTGGGTCTCCTTGATTAGAGTATAGAGGGGCCTAGCTATCTCACTGTATCTGGGGATCCATAGTCAGCAAAAGCCGCTGATTCCAAGGAACCTCCGCAACTGTTTTAATGTCTTAGGGCAAGGATAAGCCAGTATAGACTGTATTCATTCCTTGCTGAGGGCCCTGGTCCCTCTGGCTAAGATTAGGCCTAGATATTTGACCTGCTTTAGCAAAGCTGGGCCTTCAACCTAGATGCCTTGTACCCTTGATTAACTAGAAAGTTCAAGAGATCTAGAGCAGCCTGTTGGCATGAAGCTTCTGAACTGGTAGCCAAAAGTAAATCATCCACGTACTGAAGGACCAGACTACCTGGACCTGAAGTGGCCTAGATCTTGGGCCAGTGCCTGACCAAACAGATGAGGGCTATCCTTAAATCTTTGGGGCAAGACTGTATACATAAGTTGGAATGTGTGGTCTGTGGGATCCTCAAAGGCAAAGAAAAACTGGGAGCTGGAGTGCAGGCGAATACAGAAGAAGGTATCCTTGAGGTCCAGAACAGTGAACTATTCTGCTTCCTATGGTATTTGAGAGCAGTGTATAGGGGTTGGGTACAACTGGATATAGAGGAATTAATGCCTCATTGATGAGCCTAAGATCTTGCACTAGTCTCCACTAACCATTCAGTTTTTGTACTGCTAGAATCGGGGTGTTGCAGGGACTGCTGCATTTCCTTACTAAGCCTTGAGTTTTTAAGTGTTTAACAATATCCTGTAATCCTTTATGAGTTTCAGGCCTTAAGGGATATTGCCTTTGATAAGGAAAAGTGGTGGGATCTTTTAGCCTGATTTGGACTGGGCAGGCAAAATTGCCCTTCCAAATTGTCCTTCCAATGCCCAGATTTCAGGGTTGATTCCCTCCTCAAGCAGGAGACAACAAATGGGTAACTTGTTCCACATATTCATGTAGATAATAGCTCCAGCTTTGGCTAATATATCCCTTCCTAATAAGGGTGTGGGACTTTCAGGCATAACAAGAAAGGCATGTGAAAAGAGCAAAGTCTCCCAATTACAACTGAGGAGGTGGGAGAAATGCCTGGTTACAGGCTGTTCCAGAATTCCTCAGATGGTAATGGACCTTGAGGACAGTTGTCCGGGACAGGAGATTAACACTGAGAAGGCCGAGCCAGTGTCCAGGAGGAAGTCAATTTCCTGGCCCTCAATGGTTAAACATACCTGGGGCTCAGTGTGGATGATATGAGCTGGCGTTTGCCCCGGGCACCTTCAGTCCTGTTGTTGGATCATCTGGTTGGGGGCTTCTGGCCCAGAGAACCATTGCACTCTGGGGCAGTGTGCCTTCCAGTGATTACCTCGGCATAGCAGACATGGACGAGGGGGCGGCTTGTTTCTCACTGGACAATCTTTTTTAAAGTGTCCTTGTAAGCCACACTGATAACAAGCCTTACTGGGTGATTGGCCTGCTCCATTTTCTGTCCTCTCTGAACCACCAAGGTTGGTTTGTCTGAGGGCCATGACTAAGGCTGCGGCCTTTCTCTGATCTCGCTTTTCCTTTTGGCCCTGTTCCTCTTGGTCCCTATTATAGAACACTGAGGTTGCCAGGTTTAATAATGCCTCCAGATTTTGTTCAGGGCCCAGGGCTTTCTTTTGGAGCTTTCTCCTGATATCTGCAGCTGATTGGGTAATAAACTTATCTTTTAGAATCAAATGACCCTCTAGTGAGTCAGGTGACAGGGGAGTATATTTTCTTAAGGCCTCCCTTAGCCACTCAAGGAAGGCAGAAGGATTCTCTTCCTTTCCCTGAGTTATGGTGGACATCACTGAATAATCCATGGGCTTTTTCCTAATTCTTTAGTCCTTCTAGAACACAGGTCAACACATGTTTATGACTCCAGTCCCCAGGATCTGAGATGAGGTCCCAGTGGGGATACATACTTGGATGGCTCGCTGACCGGTAGGGAATTTGTCCCTTTCTTCAGCTGTCATTCTATCATTTACTTGACTAAGATACCAGGTATCTCCAAACTTTTTGGGCTGTAGCTAAAGCCACATTCTTTTCATTAAAGGCCAGGGTTTGATCTAGCAATAGCCTGACATCTCTCCAAGTGAGATAGGTTTGCCCTAGACCCTATAGGACATCTATGTACCTATCAGGGTCATCTGAAAACTTCCCCAGGTCTGCCTTGATCTCCTTTAAATCAGACAGGGAGAAGGGGACATGTACCTGGGTTGGGCCAAATTCCCCTCCCCCTACAGCTTGAAGGGGACATAACCGACAGCCTGGGGGGTTTTGTGGTCCCTTGGAGATTTCTCTGCTTATTTTCTTCTGGGAGGGGGAGATTATTAATAGGAAGGGGGGCTATAGGGAGGCTAGGCTATGGGGATAAGCTGAGAGGTTCTCCTGTGGGATGTAAATTCCAAGCTTTGCATAGTTGTGTATTCTCCTTCAATGAAAAGAAAGTTTGGACACAAGGTATTTCATTCAATTTACCTTCCCTCTTACAGAAAAGGTAAAGCTGCAGGATAGTATTGTAATTTATACTTCCCTCAAGTGGCCATTTTTCCCCATCAGAGAGAGAATATAGGGGCCAGGCCATAGTGCAGAAAAAAAATGAGCCACCTCTTTTTCAGGGTTTGTGGGTCAAATTGGTCCCAGTGGCTTAGGATGCATTTCAAGGGTCAGCCTGTTGATGCCTGAGTGTTTTCCATCTGGAAGACAAAACTGCCCACAGTTTTGGTTTGTTTTGTTTCTCCCCCTGCCCAAGAACCCGCAACGGTCCTCGGACCCTGCTGATCAGGATAGTTGTGCTCACCAACGCAGCAGCAGAAACACTAGTTTTCCTCCTAGACCACAAAGAGGACTGAGAAAAATAGGATTTACTGGCCCTTACTGACTCATTCTCGAAAACCTGTTAGAGTCCTAAGCATTCTCCTGTTAGTACTGGGACTTTACTCCTGTCCTATAAAGATGTTATGCCCCAAAAATGAAGTGGAGGGCCATACCCTGAGTGAGGGAAGGGATCTCCAGGGTTGGAAGAGTGACGCCTTTTGTCCTCACTTGAATAAGAAGGATATCATTTCTGAAGCTCCCCATATCTTAGCTTCAGGAATAGTTTTTGTTAGGCCTGCTTGTCTGAGGAGGGATCCTAGAATCCAGATAGTCCCCCTGCTCCAACAGGGCTTTGGGCAAAAATTATGTCTTTCTGATTGGTGAACCCAGGTGCCTAAAGAAGGTAACAGTCCTGAAGTTTATACTAGAAATCATTCTTATAGGAGAAACTAGAAAAGCACCAGAGACAGGGAGTGATTTTTAGAAGTGGGACTAGCCAAGGAGAAGAGAGGCGAGAGGAAGATTATATGACAGTCATTAGGACCCAGGAGGCAAGAGTCAGGATAGATAGGATAGATGGGTGAGTCTCACTTGGAGGACATGACTTTGAGAGCTCTGCTCATGGCTGCAGGGTCAACCAACCTGTTGTTGGGACCCCAGAGTTGTATGGCTTTCCTCTCTGTTGACCCTTGGCTCAGCCCAGAAGTACAGGAAAAGCAGAAGCTGGTTCCAGGCAAACCAACTCTCCCACCCCTGAAGAGTTGGGGGTTGTTAGAGAGCCCTTTCCCAGAAAGCCTGATACCCGTGTCTTTAGCCCAGTGGCCACACTAGTCACTTTTAACTGGCTGACAGGTGCCTGGTATTTAGCCCCCAAATTCTAAGGAAAAATAGGACAGAATAGCAAGTGAAAGGGGTCCAACGGTACTCACTGCTTGGTGATTGTCCCATCTGGGTAGCCAAAATGTGTCCAGAATTGGTTCCTTCCTGTGGGTTCTTGGTCTCACTGACTTCAAGAATGAAGCCTTGGATCCCCGCAGTTGAGTGTTACAGTTTTTTTGGGGTTTGTTTTGTTTTGTTTTGTTTCGAGATGGAGTCTTGCTCTGTGGCCCAGGCTGGAGTGCAGTAGCACCATCTCAGCTCACTGCAAGTTCCACCTCCGGGGTTCATGCCATTCTTCTGCCTCAGCTTCCCAAATAGCTGGGACCACAGATGCCTGCCACCACGCCAAACTAATTTTTTGTATTTTTAGTAGAGACAGCGTTTCACCGTGTTAGCCAAGATGGTCTTGATCTCCTGACCTCATGCTCCACCCGCCTCAGCCTCCCAAAGTGCTGGGATTACAGGTGTGAGCCACTGCGCAAAGCCGAGTGTTACAGTTCTTAAAGATGGTGTGTCTGGAGTTTGTTCCTTCAGGTATTCTGATGCATCCAGAGTTTCTTCCTTCCGGTGGGTTTGTGGTCTCACTTGACTTCAGGAGTGAAGCCACAGACCTTCACAGTGAGTGTTACAGCTCTTAAAGGTGGTGTGTCCAGAGTTGTTTCTTCCTTCCAGTGGGTTCGTGGTCTCAGTGCCTTCAGGAGTGAAGCTGCAGACCTTTACAGTGAGGGTTACAGCTCTTAAAGGTGGCACGTCCAGAGTTGTTTGTTCCTCCCAGTGGGTTCATGGTCTCACTGACTACAGGAGTGAAACCGCAGACCTTCACAGTGAGTGTTACAGCTCATAAAGGCAGTGCAGACCCAAAGAGTGAGCAGCAGCAAGATTTATTGTGAAGAGCGAAAGAACAAAGCTTCCACAGCATGGAAGGGGACCCCAGCGGGTTGCCACTGCTGGCTCAGGTGGCCAGCTTTTATTCCCTTATTTGGCCCCACCCATGTCCTGCTGATTGGTCCACTTTACAGAGTGCTGATTGGTGTGTTTACAAACCTTTAGCTAAACACAGAGCGCTGATTGGGGCATTTACAATCCTTTAGCTGGACATAAAGGTTCTCCAAGTCCCTACCCGACCCAGAAGCCCAGACAGCTTCACCTGTTATTGGGGCCTGACAGCTTTTATCTATCTGGGGTACCTCATCTGCTCATAGATCCTACTGGGTGTTTCTCATGAGCCAGATTTGGGCAAGAACATTTTAGGTTTTATTCTGGGTTTCTATTCCTACTTACAAGCTGTCAAAGAACCAACTTTCAACAAATTGAGATTAAAAGATCTAACAGACAATTATTAGTGATTCATGAACCAGACAGCATCCAGCCCACAAAACAGAAAGGAGTTCAACTGAGCTGAGCATGGAGAGCAGGCTTCATAGGCAGAAAAGGCTGAAGAAAGCCAAAACAAGGAACATAAGGTGGACTTGTCATTTCAAAGTTACTTTCCTTACAGAGAGTCTTGGTGGCTTAGTGAGGTGTGGCTATCATATCTCTCCTGATTTCTCAAAAGATCAGACTTTACAAGTAAACAGCTTAGCATTTGGTTTGGTGATGTGGAACCGTAGTATCAGTAACTCTATTTGGGGTAGGTCTGTTGGGGCCTAGTGCAGGAATTCGGTCCAATTCAATGGCCTCCCATAAACTTTATTTAACAGAGCTCTGTGATGTTGAGCAAGTTACTTCACTTCTCTGGACCACAGCTTCCTCATTTGGGAATGGAGATTGTAATGCCAGCTACCTCCTAGGCTTATTGTGAGAAGTAAATACATAGGGATGGAAAGTGCCTATCAATACAATGCCTGTCACTGAAGGACTCATTAGGTGTTAGCTGTTATTAGACTATAGCTATTGTGAATATCAGGCTTCCCCTCTGTGTTGTCTGGGGCTTCTGATTATCACCTTCTCCTGAGTTTCCCATTGTCCTGTTTGTCCCCCTGCAAGGCCCTTTACCATGCTGGGTGAGAACCCCCAGGATACATCTTCTCTGTCTTCGTGCTCTTCAATTGCTGTTTTATTTCTACAGTTGGATTTTTCTTTCCCCAGGACCTGCAGCTGCTGAAGTCCTCTCAGCACCTGCAGTATCCCAGAGGGCAAAGACAGGGCCAAATATTGGATTCTGGTTTCTCTTCATTGTTGTCCCCCTGCAAGTGGAGAGGTATCCGAGCTGGGCTTGGTCCTAAGAGATGACGGAACTGATCTTCCAGCAAGCACACGAACTTAGAAGAGAACAACATGCACCACATGAGAATGCACACTGGCCAACACCCTGTGCAAACATCCAGAGAAGCTGTGCTCACACTCCTGACTCATGAAAATCGTGAATTTATAAATGCATATTGTTTAAAGATGCTAAATTTGTGGTGATTTGTTACATGGCAATAGAAAACTAATAGAGATAAAACTTGACATTTGAAGTGCATCACATAATGAAATTAGTAGATGAGAATCTCTCAAGAAACAAGTAATATTTTGAGTTACAATGAGAGATTGGATATATAATTCCTCCTCCTTCCAAAATCCCAGGAAATGAGTAATTAAAAAATTTTTTTTTAATCTTACAAGATAAGAACAACAAGCAGAGATGCTTGAAATAGGGGCTGATTCTTCCTCACTCCCTTTCTTGTGTCACTGAACTTCCTCACACTTGAGGAGAAGTACATTTCCCTGCTCCTTGACTTTCAACTCAGTCATGTGGCTTGCTTTGGCCAATGAGCTACAGGTAGATGTGATGTGACCAGAGGCTTAAAACTCATAACTGATCTTGACACCACCTTTGCAAAATTATGACTGAGACAGCAAAAGAGATCTAATTTAACCAACTCCATCTTCTTCTAACCTGCAAGCTGTGCTTGTTCATTCTGGGTGTAGGCTGAACTAACTTTGGGAGAAACTTAGTTTATAGTTTAAAACAAAGATGATAAGAGCCCTTTCCCAAAGCAGACCTTCTTTTTGCCTGGGGACTCGATTGCCTTTGTAGGACTGAGAGTAGCCATAAGATTAAACTATTGTTTAGGAATCATGCAGCTGGAAGCTACAAGATTCTGACCCTCCCTAAATTGCTCCTAAGATCAATGCTTGAGATATTTTGCAGACCCTGCACTCGATGGCACCACTCAGATCAATAAACTGGCTCATCTGATCTTGCGGCCCCTTACCCAGGAACTGACTCATCACAAGAAGACAGTTTCAACTCCCTATGATTTCATCTCTGACCAATCAGCACTCCTGGCTCACTGGCTTCCCACACACCCACCAAGTTGTCCTTAAAAACTCTGCTCCCCAAATGCTCAGGGAGACTGATTTGAGTAATAATAAAACTCTGTTCTCCCACACAGTCGGCTCTGTGTGAATAACTCTTTCTCTATTGCAATTCCCCTGTCTTGATAAATTGGCTCAGTCTAGGCAGCAGGCAAGGTGAGCCCATTGGGCAGTTACAATCTTGCCTTTTATGCTTCTACCATCACTATGTAAAGAGCTGCACTGGCTAGTATTCTGGTCCAAGTGGAATGGGAAAGACATTGAGTAGATCTGGACAACCTGCTGCTTAGAATACATCCCAGCTAAGCTCAACATGGATTAAATGACCCCAAGTTAATGTGCAAACATCTGAGAGAAAATAAATGATTGTTTTCTTAAGCCACCAAAATTTGCAGTTGTTATTCAGTAACATTGTGAAAAGAGGTGACTAATACAAGAGAAGAAATGACAGTAAAAAAAAAAATTTGGACATGTAAAGCAGATGGTAATGTCCACTTTCATTTCTGACAGTATAACATATAAAAACTAATGCTGGTTCTAGAAGTGAGACATAAAACATCTAAAATTAAAAATGTAATAGGTGGTTTTGAAAGCAGAGAAGAGGATTATTGAATTGGAAGATAGGTTAATAGAAAATATCCAAATTGAAGCAGAGAAAGAAAAAAATAAAAATATAGGTAAAAGTATATGTAAAACACAAGCAATCTAAAATTCGTGTAAAGGGAGTTCCAAAAGAAGAGGAAAAAGTGGATGAGCAGAAATAAGATTTGAAAAATAAATTTTCAAAAGTGACAAAAAAAAGTCAAAGCTCAGATTTAAGAAGTTCAGGAACCCCAAGCAGGATAAAGTCAAAGAAAATTGCATATAAATACATCAAGATAAAACAGCTAACAACCAAAGATAAAGAGAAAAATCTAAACAACTGCTGAGGGTGGAGGTAGAGGGTGCTGGGAAACACATTACCTTCAAACCCCCAACAACAAGACTGAAAGCTTACTTCTCAACAGAAATGCAGGAAGCAGGAAAAGATATTTGGAGTAGTTTTTCCAAAATATTTGGAATAGTTTCTCTAAAATATTCCAAAGGAATATCTTTAAAGTATTTTAAAAGAAAATATTTGCCAAGTTACAATTCCAAACTCAACAAAAATTATCCTTTAAAAATAAAGCAAAATAAACAATCACCTACTGGCCTGTACTGAAAAGAACACTGAAGGGAATTCTTCAGAAAAATGATATCAGGCAGAAATGAAAAAATGTAAGTAGGAATGAAGAGCACCAAACAGTATATATGTATTTAAAATACAAATGAATATTGATCCTACAAAACAAGAGTAATTATGTCTTTTGAAGTTTCAAATACAGGTTGAGTATTTCTTTTTCAATATGCTTCGGACCAGAAGTGTTTGGGTCCATATTTGGGATCTGTTTTTTTTGGATGTTGGAATATTTGTATATACATAATGAGATATCTTTTATTTTCCCACAGTTCTGGAGGCTGGAAGTCCAAGATTAAGGGGTTAGTGGGGTTGGTTTCCTCTGAGCCCTGTCTGCCTGGCTTGCAGAGGACTGTCTTCTCATTGAGCTCTCACATGTTCCTTACTCTGCCTGTGCAACTCCCTGGTGCCTCTTGCTCTTCTTAAAAGGACACCAGTTCTATTGGATTAGGGCTCTGCCATCATGAACTCACTTAACCTTAATAACATTTTTAAAGGCCCTATCTCAAAATACAGTCACATTGTGGGTCAGGGTTCAAGTAAGAATTTTGAGGGGATGCAATTTAGTCTGTAACATTTATCTAGAATTAAAATTCAAGGCAAGAAAAGTCATTGGAGAGGAAGAAAATAAGTGGAGTTAAGATATACCAACGTTCCAGCATTATCAGGGAAGTTGAAAAGATACTCAACTGTAGTTAGTCATGAATGTTTACTGTAACTTCTAGCATAATTTCTAAAACAAGATGTATAACTAACTTAAAATAGTATTTAAAAAATCAATTCACTTAAAAGAAAGCAAGAATAAAAACAGAACAGCTGAGTCAAATACAAAGGAAATACTAGATGGCAGATATAAATCTGAATATATCAGTATGGGGTTAAATATTTCAGTTCAAAGATTAAAATCATCAGACTAGATTAAAAGTTAAAAAGAACTACATACTGTTTTCAAGAGTGCCTTGTAGTTATGTTACAATCAAAGTCAACTTTAAAGCAAGAAACACCACAAGAAATGAGGGGGATCACAATATAATGAAGAACTGCTCGCATCACCATGAAGATATCACTTCTACCAATTCTAAATCATATGCATCCAATAACATAGCTTCAAAATACATAAAGAAGAAATTAGTGAAACCAAAAAAATACACAAATGCAAATTGTTGAAACTAAAAAATAAATAAATAAAACTAAGAAAAAAAAAAGCAGGAGATTTTGACACAGTCTCTGAAACTAGTAGAACATGCAGACAAAAATACAATCAGTAAAAATGTAGATGCTCTAAACAACACAATTAGCATGACCAGATTGGCACCTACAGAATACTATTTCAACAATGGCAGAATACAATGAAATGAAAGCTCCAGAAAATACATCAGTGAAGTCTTCCAGACTAATTAGGAAGAAGTAATGTCAATCATATACAAACTCTTTAATACCGCATGTATTTATGGAAAAAGATCAACCTGGGCCACTACCTCACACCATACACAAAATCAGGCCCAGGGAGAATTTTTAAAAATTTGGGTAAATCTAAATCTGAGCGGTAACACAAATAAAGCTTCTTAAAAATAAAATAAGGTGATATCTTCATGACCCTTGAGTAGACAAAGACTTATTAAATAAGACATGTTTAAAAATCATCCCTAAAGGAAAAGATTAATGAATTAGAAAAGTGAAGAATTTGTGTACATTGTGAAAAAGCATGTCATCAAAAGTCAGAAAAATATTTACAATGATGTATCTGATTTTAAAAATTTTTATCCAGAAAAAACAATTATTAATTAGTAAGAAAATGACAGATAAGCCAATAGAAAAATGGACAGAAACTTGAATAGGCATTCTCTGAATATGATATACAAATGACCAGAAACATATATCATCATAAGTCATCAAGAGATGCAAATTAAAATCTCAATGAAATACCAATATGCACCCAATTCGAATGGCTCATATTTTAAAACCAAAAATATCAAGTACTGGTGAGGATGTGGGGCCAATGAAACTGCCAGTAGGAGCATAAACTGGTGCAGTTACTTTGGAAAACTGGCAGTATCAACGAAAACTGGAAAAACCCATCCCCTAAGACCCAGAAATCCCCCTTCTACATATCAACCCAACAGAAAAGCACACACATGTACACCAAAAGACATAACCATTAATGTAATGGCATTACCTGTACCAAAGAATGCATTACAATGGCATTACCTGTACCAAAGAAAAAAAGGCATGAGATCCAAAAAACAGAAATACAGCACAGGACAAAGATAAGGGGAATTCCAAGAATTAGAGCAAACAGAAATCCCAAGATTAGAGCTGCCCAGGGATCCCAGGAAGCTAGCAGCACAGGGAAGAGAATGGAAGCTTTTAAGGGATGGCTTCAGGGAAGAAAAATGGGATTAATGGATTCCCTGATGCAAGTCAGCTCAAGGAATATTACACTGTGGGCTGTGAGATGTGTGTAAAGAATGAGCAATGAGCACAAAGAAAACTAACTAAAGACATGGGCCATTGTGACTTTCAGGAAAAGAAACAAAAAGAAGGAAATATCACACTCCAACCTTCAGCTGTGAAGATTATTTGTATATGTATATTAATATTCTGAATATTGTCTCCAACAATGTGGAATGACTATGTTGGCAGGATAAGGAAAGGGATTCAGAGATGGAGACATTGTAAGAAAGCTAAATCTTCATCTGCTACAATAGGAAGTCAGTAGATAATGTCTAAATTTTGGGCCGGGCGCGGTGGCTCAAGCCTGTAATCCCAGCACTTTGGGAGGCCGAGACGGGCGGATCACGAGATCAGGAGATCGAGACCATCCTGGCTAAGACGGTGAAACCCCATCTCTACTAAAAAATACAAAAAACTAGCCAGGCGAGGTGGCGGGTACCTGTAGTCCCAGCTACTCGGGAGGCTGAGGCAGGAGAATGGCGTAAACCCGGGAGGCGGAGCTTGCAGTGAGCTGAGATCCGGCCACTGCACTCCAGCCCGGGCGACAGAGCGAGACTCCGTCTCAAAAAAAAAAAAAAGTCTAAATTTTGGAAACAATTAGATGTGTAAGGGCCAGAAGAGACAGATAAAATAATTTAAAGTGCTTGTCCTTAGAGTGGAAAACAAATGTGGAGGGATTGGGGAAGGGAGAGATGGAACTATTGCATTTTACAAAAGCCTGTTAGAACTATTTGAGTTTTTCCAATTCTGTGTTGATATTACTTTGATAAAATAAAAATCAAGTAACTAAACAATGAGTGAAATGAGAAAAAGTTCTAGAACATAAACCAAAATAGTAACAGTGTCTCTAAGTAATGTGATTATAAGTCATTAGTTTTCTTTTTTCTCCTCTGATTTTTCTACAATGAATATTTTTAACAGTTAAAAGATCCAGTTTATTATTAAGCAGAATATTTTATTTATCTGAGGTCATAATTGTTTTCTGTGAACTCCTGAGGGAACTGTTACAGGTTGCTCAGCAATGAAATCAGAGTTCAGGAAGCTCCAAGCTGGGGCCTGGCAGAAGTGACACTGCTGGGCCCGAACAGAGCAACAAGTGATCCAAACAGTGTCCGTAAGGGCAAGCCAGGCACTCATTTCCAAAGTGGTCAGGGTACAAGTCTGATGGGGAGGCATGGGCACAGAGCGTGGGTGGGCACGTATGGAAGCCAGGCAGAGGTTTGGCACCTAGAAGCCCAGCAGCAATCACATTTCACATACACAAGAGGCTCTGCCTTTCAGGCTGTAGACGCCCAAGCAGGGTCTGGTTTCAGGAAGCATCACTTAAGCTGAGGATAGGTGAGGCTTCAATCTTACCAGGAGAAACTAGATGGTTAGGCAAGTAACCCATCTGCCCTCAATGAGTTCAGAAAAAGCCAACATGGGAAACTGGGGGGTCTCTCTAGGGTCCAAACTCTAGGATTCCTGGAAGCGAGAGAAACTAGATGGTTAGGCAAGTAACCCATCTGCCCTCAATGAGTTCAGAAAAAGCCAACATGGGAAACTGGGGGATCTCTCTAGGGTCCAAACTCTAGGATTCCTGGAAGCGAGAGACTTGGGGGTAACTCAGGGAGCCCAGCCATTGCAACCAAACCCCTGGAAACTGTGCCCAGAGTCATCAATTCATTACACCCTGTGTTAGTTTCCTACAGCTGCTGTAACAAAGTACCACAAACAGAGCATATAAACAACATCAATTTATTGTCTCACCGTTCTGGAGGCTAGAAGTTCAAGAGCAAGGTGTCAGAAGAGCCATGCTCCCTCTGAAGGTGCTAGAGAAGGATCTGTTGCAGGCACCTCTCCTGGATTCTGCTAGTTCCTTGGCTTGTGGCAGCATAACTGCAATCTTCACGTGATTGCTCTCTCTGTCTCTTTTTCTCTCTCTCTCCCTCTGTCTCTCTTTCTCTCTCTGTCTGTCTCTCTCTCTGAGTGTGTATGTGTGTCTGTCTTCATGTGCAAATTTCACTTTCTCATAAGAATACCTGTCATATTTGGATTAATGGCCCACCTTATTTCAGCATGACCTTATTTTAACTTTATTCATCACATTAATGGATTAACGCTATATTTACAGTAACCCTATATTCAGACAAGGTCACATTCTGAGGTCATGGGGGTTAGGACTTCAATATATGAATTTGGGGAGGTGGGACACAATGCAACCCATAATACAGCCCAGAGTGATACAGGTATTAGAGTTTGGATTCAGCCTCAACCAGAAAGTGGGGCATACCAGTGGATCCAATTTCAAGGAGCTGAGGAAAAGCGCGGCAGGATAAAAGAGCAAAGCCATACCACCCTTAGGTGCATATATGAGAATGAATGAATGTATAGTGTTACCCATTTGACTTCAGGTGTGACGTGGAAGTATGGTACAGTAGGATGACACACAGGAGCTGTCATTAGCATCACTGCTGTGATCATCATCAAAATCACAGCCAACAAGTCCTGAGCACCCACCTAAATGAACTGTTTTACATGATTCGACGCAGCTAATCCTCACCTTGGACCAATGGGATGGGTATGACTATTATCCTGTGAACAAAAGTTCCCTGAAAGGGAATTTAGAGGAAAGAGACTTTATTCCCGTAACAGTTGGCAAACTGAAGAGACACAGCCTTCAGTGTAAAATGAAGGTACGTCCCAGAAAGCAAAGGAAAGGTTTTTCTTTTCCTTTTTTTTTTTTTTTTTTGATACGGGGTCTCGCTCTGTCGCCCAGGCCGGAGTGCAGTGGCCGGATCTCAGCTCACTGCAAGCTCCGCCTCCCGGGTTTACGCCATTCTCCTGCCTCAGCCTCCCGAGTAGCTGGGACTACAGGCACCCGCCACCTCGCCCGGCTAGTTTTTTGTATTTTTTAGTAGAGACGGGGTTTCACCGTGTTAGCCAGGATGGTCTCGATCTCCTGACCTCATGATCCGCCCGTCTCGGCCTCCCAAAGTGCTGGGATTACAGGCTTGAGCCACCGCGCCCAGCCAGGTTTTTCTTTTCTAGTGAAAGATCCCATCCAGGTTCCCACTCAGGTCCACTTAGTCAAATAAAGGATTCAGACTTGCTTAGTTCTGACCGTTAATGTTTGGTGAGTTCTGATTGGTCAACATTTGCTGAATTCTGATTGGTTGACATAGGTCACAGCCTATTGGTTGGCTCAGGCAGCACAAACATGAACAGGCAGCTACAAAAGCCCCTAAGTTAAGCAGAGATGCAGGTTTTCCAGGAACTCCTAGTATGTGTGTGACCTCTAGTAAGCAAATGGCCACTTGGTTCTTGAATTTAGGCTATTAGCCACTCAGGATTCATCTGAGAGACTGGCTCTTTCAAGGTTCAAATCCGCCCCCCTCCCCGTTTATCAACAGTGCTATCAGATAGCACTGATGATTGATTAGGTTGGTTGCATCCCATCATCGTGCTAGAGTGGCTGGCAACCTGTTCCAGATTCTTCTAGTCCCGTGCAGAAATCCTTTGACAATGCAGTGACCAACTGAGCAACTAGAGCCATTTACTTATGAGAGGCACTCAGGCACCTGTTAAATTTGAATTAACATCTCTTGGCTTAACTTGGCTTCAGTTTCCAGCTGGAACGAGTCTAAAGTCTCAAGGTGTTGGGTCAGCACGATCCTGGTGAGGGTCTCTTGCAGGCATTTGTTCAAGCAGACTAGAATGATTTTAAAGAGGAGCCAAGTGCTTAGTCCAAGGAGATTCATTACGATTTGTAGGGTAGAACACAGAAGAAATCCTATACCAGAAGAAGACAGCTGAAAATATCTGGAAATTGGAGTTCTAATGCAGCAAGCCCAGCCAGGAGGCTTTCTGAAGGTGTCCTTTTCAGACGGCCAGCTGTAGGATTTGGCCAACTTTGGATCTCAGATGTTTCTAATTCAACCTGACTGGAAGTATTTACCCAGGTGCAACAGGAAGTGTTAGTGACAGCATAAACACCACCACATGCCATGAGGAGACAGTCTAATGCAATGTGGTTGTGCAGGATCACATGGGCAAGGGAATCTAGAAATCTCTGTTGTGCCCTGATGGTAGAGGCAGTGGAGTGGGCAGTTCTGCTAACTGCAGGAAAGGTTTCTGATCCTGTATTCATTCTAAGCAGGGTCTAGCCCAAACCAGGACCCGAGAATCCTTTCCCATTTAGATCCTTCACTAGGGTTAAGCCCACCAGCTAAATCACATCCTTGAGAGTATCCACAGCTATCATCTTTATAATCTGAGGGGTTCTCACCAGCATAGTCATCAATTACTGGTAGAGCTCTTTTGGCCCTGGGATGTAGAGTCTACATTCCCTGAGTTAGAGAGTTAATAACGGTGACAGGAACAATGACTTGACCCGGAAAGTAAATGCCTGTTTTTCTCGGGACCTGAGGCAGGGGTAGAAAAAATCTTTTTGGATGACATAGCTGCAGCCAAAAATACAGCCTGAAGGGGCACATAATTATCCTGAGAGGTTATGAAAACTCAAGGAGCTGTTTACAGGCAAAAGAGGGTATGTAGTCAAACCAAGTACCTGTCTTAGGTAATGACACAGTGGTATGATCCAACTGGTAGATTTGGGGAGCCAGGGAGGAGACTCTTAAGCATTTTTTGGTATATTCTGCAGAGAGGAGTCTTACTAAGTGTTCTGTTTCTATGGGATTTTGCAAGATACAGAGTAGAGGTGGTGGTGAGTATTCATAAGAAAGGGAGGAAATGCAAGGTAGGGTAATAGGAAGGTATTTATGGGATGTACCAGTGAGGAGAAAACAAGGATGAACCTCAGGAGCATGAAGATGCACCCAATAGTCAACAGTCAGTGGATCAAACAGGGGTACCAAGCAACTGAGCACATTAAGGAAGCTGGTCACTAGGATAATTATAGGATTCCTGTTTCCTCCAATGAATTCAGCTGGGGGAAAGGTGGCGTATCCAACACTCAGTTAGCTTGCCTGTGGAGGCAAGGGATTGGGATTGCTGTATCTAGGCATTATCTTCCCATGAGTAGGAAGAACTGGAAAGCAGAGTCAAGAAAGAAAGGAAAAGGAAGAAGTACGGCATGGTGTAAAAAGAGGGGATTATAAAGAGTCCAGCAAGGCAATGAATCCCGTGGTGTGTCTAAATAGTGGAATACATGGAATTACCCCAGAGTGGCATAAGACACCCAGGATGCATAAGATTCTCAAAGCTGTGATAATTAAAATAATTACAAAGTAAACATAAGGACTAGGTATGTTAGCTCAAGATAAGAAAGAGGTTATACAGGCCTGCTCTGGTATCTTGGGAGAAAGCAGTCTACCTCAGATGTTGTCTTCTTCTTGTCCTGGTGGCTGCAGTTTGATTAACTTGAGTTTGATATCAGTGACCAGTTGGGAGGTTCACTTGGTAGAAGGATCAAGAGCCTTCTTTTTAAATGAGAAATATGAATCCATGACTCAATGCCCTGTAATTTAGCAGCACACAGGCTGGTTAAAAGTACCTGATAGGGTCCCCTTCCAGTGAGGCTGGAGGGAATTCTTAACTTGGTGTCTTTTCCATGAATTTCCTTGATGAAGCAGCAAATTTTTGGACTGTAACTGATTATAAATAGCTTTTTTAGAAGAATAAAAGTAAAACCATAATTGTCAGTGGATTACATAAGACTTAGAATGGCCATAAAGATGCAATTGAGAAAGAAATTTGATTACTTCTGTCACATACAAGTTAATAAGAATCAAAATCATGACTGATAGTACATATCATAACAGATCAGAATCTTAGGAATTACATATGATGTTGGAATATATATTAATAATGCATTACACAAATATAACTTAAAGGAAATTAAACACTATTTCTTGTTTGATAATGCTTCCCATGTGACTTGCCCAATAAGTCTAATCATTTAATATCTCTACAAGATGAAAAATACATTATTTGATGCTCTCCAGAGACCCTTCTGGGAAATCCTAAAGTTAATTTTAGGTCAAAGATACTTAATTTAGAATCTTGTTCCTGGGGGAAACCCACCAAATATGTAAAAAGGTTCAAAATACTTGATCAAAAGAGAATCACAAGTCACTACTAAATAGCAGTTATTCATTTAACCAGAGTGATAATAAAAAGACTTAAAAAGCAATAAAGAATGTTACATGGATATAAAAACTCTAACCTTTTAAAGCTCAGTTTCTTTTTTTTTTTTGAGACAGAGCTTCAGTGTTTCATTCTTGTGGCCCAGGCTGGAGTGCAGTGGCATGATCTTGGATCACTGCAACCTCCACCTCCCAGGTTCAAGCGATTCTCCTGCTGAGCTCAGCCTCCCAAATAGCTGGAACTACAGGCACACACCACCATGGCCAGCTAATTTTTGTATTTTTAGTAGAGACGGGGTTTTGCCATGTTGGCCAGGCCAGTCTCGAACTCCTGACCTCAAGTGATCCACCCGCCTCGGCCTCCTAAAGTGCTGGGATTCCAGGAGTGAGCCACCGTACCTGGCCAGTTTTCCTTTTTTTTTTAGAGACAGGGTCTCGATCTGTCACCCAGGCTAGAGTACAGTGGTGTGTTCACTGCAGCCTCAAACTCCTAGGCTCAAGTGATCCTCCTGCCTCAGCCTCCCAAGTAGCTATTAGTTTTCCTAAGTAACCAAAAATTCAATAAAAAGAACATGAAACACAGGAAATTATCTTAGTAAACACAGAGTCTTTGTTTTCTAGGTCAGTTACCTAAAAGGTAAAGAAAAAACCTCCTGTAGATTTTTTAGATAAACTGAAAGTTAACCTGGTACTTGAATTTAATCAGACACAGGAAGAGCATGTCCAGGGTTACGAAGGTACTCATATTATAGAGAGATGTAAACAAGAAAACTAGTACCTTGAGCAGGGAAACTCATGGCTCTTAGTAACAGCATGGGAAGTTTCCTGGCTACATGAAACAACTCAGACACATCAAGAAAACCCAACAATACAGAATCAAGTTACACTGAAGGAATCATGGCTTCTCTAGACCTTCAAGGTAAACATTTCAGCATCAGGCCATAACAGCAGAGTTAGAACGAGAGAAAAAAAGTTACAGTAGCCGAAGAAAAGGTTGAAGAAAAAAGATATTACCCCAGCCAAGCAAAAAGATAGACCTTTTCAAGGTTACAAAGAAGAAATGCATTTCTTTTTGATTTTTGTTTTTTGGTTTTTGGTTTTTTTTGAGACGGAGTCTTGCTCTGTCGCCCAGGTGGGACTGCAATGGTGCAACCTCGCCTCACTGCAACCTCCACCTCTCAGGTTCAAGGGGTTCTCCTGCCTCAGCCTCCTGAGTAGCTGGGATTACAGGTGCACGCCCCCACACCCGGCTAATTTTTGTATTTTTAGTAGAGGCAGGGTTTCACCATGTTAGCCAGGCTGGTCTCGAACTCCTGACCTCAGGTGATCGGCCCGCCTTGGTCTCCCAAAGTGCTGGGATTACAGGTGTGAGCCACTGCGCCCAGCCGAAGAGCTGCATTTCTAACCTGAAACTTGAGAAATTAGATAGATCTCAGGAAGAAATGTGGCAGGTATAGAAACTGTTGCAGTTCAGAGGGTAGCTGTTAAAAAACAGATTTCAGAATTAAAAATCAAAACCTCTTGCAATTTTTATTTTTTTTTGAGATGGAGTTTCGCTCTGTTGCCCAGGCTGGAGTGCAGTGGCACGATCTTGATTCACTGCAACCTCCACTTCCTGGGTTCAATTGATTCTCCTGCCTCAGCCTCCTGGTAGCTGGGACTACAGGTGCCTGCCACCACGCCTGGCTAATTTTTGTATTTTTAGTAGAGACAGGGTCTCACCACGTTGGTCAGGCTGGTCTAGAACTCCTGACCTCATGATCCGCCTGCCTCAGCCTCCCAAAGTGCAGGCATTACAGGCACCACACCCAGCCTTAATGTATTCATTCTTAACAATTTGGAAAATTCCATGAGACATTAGACAATTCTAGCCATCATCTCAAGTTAAATTTTCTATGAACTATTTTTATATTACTTGTCTGTTAGGCACATATCATGAAAGCAAGAATCTTAACGTTAAATACACGCATATTTTGCTGATAACTCAGAAGATCTGGTTACTTTTATTAAACAAACAGTATTAAACTCGTGTTAGCTGCCAAAAGTTGACTAAAGTCACATGAACTTGAAAAGCATTTGGATTTATTTACCTAATTTATGAATACTCACATTTATTTAAGTCAATTTGGGGCCAGGCGTGGTGGCTCAACAAAAACAAACAAATGAACAAACAAAGTCAATTTGGTATTATGTAGACAATATACAAACAGACGTGCATACACCTCTACACATAAAAATATATACAGACACAAATAAAGATTGTATAGTTTTAATTTTAAAATTTTAGCCATGTGTTAGGTGTAACTTACTTGTTTAAAAGGATGGTTGGATTCAAACTGTGTCTCTGTAAATGGAACAGGTTAAAATTTATGTCTCACATGGCCAAAGCCCTTACTGAGTTTTAGAGAATACAGGGTAGCAATTTACATGTCAAATAGTTGAGAGAATCTAAGTTTTTTCAAGAAGGAGTTTGAGTGCATTAGAGGAGGATTACAACAGGTTCCAAGAAAACATAAAATTATAGGAATTTATCATAGGATTTTATGAGGAAAAACAAAGATGAGCCTAGAGAAAATTTAGAAATCTTTTCAAAATAACCAGCTGAAGGCCAAAATATCATATCCTGGAGACCAATTTAGTTATGTGATTTCTAACTTAGTCTCCATTTTCTAACTCTACTGCTGAGCACAGGGCTGTCCATTCAAGCGTTATTCCCCTGGTTCAAGACAAGGAAACGTGGGCTTGATAGGCTTCTACGGAGTTCCTTTCCAGGGGGTGTATTGTATGGGAGCTGATGGAACACATGAAAATCAATGATTGTCAGTCAGGACCCCCCAGTTGGAGGGACAGAGATTTAGGAACCATCACAGGTTTGTCGGATCCTGCACCCATCCAGATGAGTTCAGAACTCTGGCAGGGACACTGCAGAGTATCAGGGTTAAGGATAGGGTGGCTCAGTGTCAACTAGAGCTCTCTTCCCAGAATGTCCCTGGAGCACCCCTTGTCCTGCTTAAGGGTAGAGGACCAGGGACTTTATCAAGATTTAATTGCAGCCATCATTTGTATTTGGTGCAATCCTTTTTAAAACGTCTGGAACGTCTTCTGAAAACCCACTTTTTTTTTTTTTAATTTTGGTTTTGAGGAATGGGCATGTTTGAGGTGTCCTTTGCTAACTGTTGTAACTGAAGGACCATTAACTTAGCGGTCTTCTCTTGACAGTCGAATGCTCAAGTAGCCCTAGATTCTTTAGTCTTTTCTAAAGTTTTGGATAATGAATTGGCCAAAGAGGCCATTTCATAAGGTTACTTTATAGCCCAATTAAGGTCATGATGTTTTACCAGGGTGCTGAGGGCTTCCAAAAGACCAGCCACACACAAAAAAATGGAATTAAATAAATAGAGTGTTTCATCATTTAAATATTTGACCTCCAAATTTTGTTGGAAAGTCTGTTCAAATTTATCAAAATAATAGTCTCATCTTTTTTTGTGTATAACACTGTATGGCTTTCCAGTTTATCTGAAGGGGAAAAATAGAGGAATGGCTTTTAGTAGTTTGGTATCCTCTTTCTGTGCCTTATCAAATCCTTGGGCACCAGTCTGCTTAAAGTTCTCAAAGGGTCTTTCCCATTCAGCAGCTAACAGCTGATAAAGATTGATAAGCCCTGATGATTAGGCTACAGTGTTACTCAAATTCAAGGAAGTTAGTCTTCAAGGGACTAGGGAAATGTTTTCCTGGGGCCAGAAGTTCTGACACGGACTAAGGAGCATGGAATTTGCCAACCTCTACTCCCCATTGTTTGGGCCTTAAAAGGGGCTGAGTCTGGAGGTGGTGGAAATGTCAGGGGAAGAGAAAAAGAGGAATTCAGAAAGTGTGAGAGGAAGGAAGGAGTGAAAGACAGAGCAGAGGCCTTGTAAAAGATGCAGAAGACGGGCAAGGTGACAGGAAAGGTGACAGGAAATGTGAGCCAACAGAAGGATCTTAGAGAAGTTTTTCTGCAGCTTTAGTTTCAGTCTCCCAAGTGCTATTCTCTTTTTAACTCATTAAGATGTTTGCCTAATTTGGAATTGCTTTCTTTAAGGGAAGCATAGCAGCTCTTGATTTTATTCGAAACTTTAAAAGTCCCAACTGCAAAAGGCTTTTCATTGTCTCTGGGAAGTTCAGTATTTTCTTTGTTCTAATTGTGAGCACAGACAGACAAGTTTCTGAATTTCAAAGGAACCCCATCTTGGCCAATAAAGTTTTAAAATCATCCCAGGCAATTTTTGTCCAGAGACCTAGAAAATTACAACTCTCTGGACCATAATTTTTGCTCATAAAGCCAGCTGGAGTGCCAGAGGGCAGCCGATCAGCAGGGAAAGGCAGAAATCACGGGATGATTTCTAGTTGCATTGCACTAACCTGATGAAGCCATCCCTCTAGTGCACCTTAGAGTGTCCTCACAAAACCTGATGAACAGCTGGGTCTGCAACCTTATGAAGAGGCCACTTCGGCAAACCAGATGGAGAGGCCCCCCTTCCCGGGGAGGTCCGTTTCAGGATCCAGATGAAGAGGACTGGCTGAGGAGGTTTAATAAAGGCTCTGAGGCTTACATCAAAAGCATGGGAGGAGGCAAGCACAGTGGTTCACGCCTGTAATCCCAGCACTTTGGGGGGCCAAGGCGGGTGGATCACCTGAGGTCAGGAGTTTGAGACCAGCCTGACCAACATGGTGAAACCCCATCTCTACTAAAAATACAAAAGTTAGCTGGGCGTGGTGGCGCATGCCTGTAATCCCAGCTACTTTGGAGGCTGAGGCACAAGAATCACTTGAACCCAGGAGGCGGAGGTTGCAGTGAGCCGAGATCGTGCAACTGCACTCCAGCCTGGGCGACAAGAGTGAAACTCTGTCTCAAAAAAAAAAAAAAAAAAAAAAAGGCATGGGAGGTCTGAATTCAAGAGGGCTTACTGGCATCTCTGAGAAGACAACTGAACTCCAAGGACCCTTGCAGATCTCAGTGTGTCGGTTCAGGACAGCGTCAGAAGAATCGGTGTTGCTCGAATTCTACTTCTGATTCCAAAGAATGTGAACCAAAGCTCTCTGAAAAGGAATTTAGAAGAAAGAGACTTTATCCCAGTAAACAGTTTTCATACCAGACACAGCTTTCATGTAAAATGAAGGTGCGGTCCAGATAACAATGGGAAATTTGACTTTTATGGGGGAAGTTCCGACCCAGGTTCCTGCTCAAGTCCACATATACGCATGAAACATTTAAATTTGCTTAGTTATGATTGTTTGACATTTACTGGCTCTGATTGGTTGATGTAGGTCACAGCCTATTTGTTGGTTCAGGCAACATAAATAGGAACAGGCAACTATGAAAGTCCCAAAGTTATGCAGACATGCACGTTTTCATGGAACTCAGAACACGTATGGGACCTCTAGTCAGCAAATGGTCACTTGGATCTTACTGAATTTAGGCCCAGTCACCCACTCAGGATTCATCTTGAAAGATTGGCTCTTTCAAGGTTTACAATACCCCATTTCATAAATGAGGAAACTGAGATGCAGAAAGATTGAGTAGTTTAGTCTAATTCCCCAGTGATTAATGACATAACACAGGATTCCACTCTGTCTGTCTGGCTCTAAAGCCTGTGCTCACCACAGCCACTCTGCTTGTGTGGACTCCCACTGAGGTAAATGGCTGCCTGGATCTCTGAAGGAAGAAGCAACGTTGAGTGGAGGCCGTGCTGGGATTGATTGTGGATGTCTGCCATGGACAGGAATGTGGGAAGTTGGGGTGTGTGTGCTGTGTCTATGCCACGCGGTGGAAAGAGCTCTAGACAGGGACTCCAGAGAGCTTGGCTCTAGACCTGACTTTCAGTTTACGGGCCACAGGTGCCACTCATCTGTGTATCAATGGCCTCACTCACCAAACAAAAAAAAAATACGATGATTTCAAATTTCCCCTTTGCCCTATAATTCTATGGCTTTTATATAGCTATTTTATTTATTTATTTAATGAGACAATGTCTCACTCTGTTGCCCAGGCTGTAGTGCAGTGGCACACTCTGGGCTCACTGCAACCTCTACCCCTCAGGTTCAAGCAATCCTCCTGCCTCAGCCTCCTAATTTCTATGAGTACAGGCACACACCACCCACAAAGCTAATTATTTAAGGTTTTTGTAGAGACAAGGTCTCACTATATTGCCCAGGCTGGTCTTGAACACCTGGGCTCAAGCCATACTCCTGCCTTGGCTTCCCAGAGTGCTGGAATTACAGGCATGAGCCCTGCAGCTGAGCCTGTGGCTTTTATAATGAAAATAATTGAATTACTCCTCCTTTCTACTGAGAAATAATTTATAAATGTATTAAATGTACATATAGGTGCATAGCTGTACATAAAAGAAAAAGAGTTTTTTTAGGAAAAAAAAACAAACATTTCTATCTGAACAGGATTACCTACAGAAGTTGCAGGACGTCTTTCTCAAAAAATGTTTAAGTTTGTAAGAGAAATACCTGTCTCCCTGTTAACAAGAGCCTTCTGGATGACCAGGATTCAGACTCATGTGGGTGACAGGTGTTCTTGGGTAAGAGCTCTGGAGTGCTCATCAGTAGCCCATGAGCACGTACGAATGAATTCCACCATCATTCACTGTTCAGTTTGGGGATGAGTGAACCTAGGTGGGAGGCCATTTGCATTCATCCAAACCAGACTGTATTCTTCATTACACAGGGGTGCTGGAAGGATTAATAACTGTCTGGAAATGTAACATTTGTAAAGTATTTTGTAATCCTTGAAGAAAAGACACCAGATACATGTGAGATCATTGGCAGCCTGAAATAACAACATTGTTTTTCCCCCTCTCTTCCGGAACCTGCCAATAAACTCTCTTTTTATATAAATGCTGTCACGCTGCTGTGAAGAAATTTCAAAGAAAGCCATGAGAACTTCTCCCACCCTTTCCCCCTGTGATTCACCGTCGTTCTCAAAACAACTGTTTTTATGTCTGAAACGTTCAGAGCTTGAGAACTCGAGGCAGAATTTGACTGTATCTTTCCTTTTGGAAGCTGACACACAGCCTACTCAGCAGGCACCTCCCGGTCCAAAACTCCCCATGAGAAAAGAGCAGGCTGCTTCTTTCCTTGCCCCTTCTACACACTCTGCTCTGCCCTAAGGGCTGCTTCCCCAGACCCCACCTGGGGACAGGCAAATCCAGGCAACACGTGAGTTGAGTGGGTAAGAGCCAGAAAAGGGGTTGGGAGACAGCTCTGCCCACTCAGGATCAGCCCCTTATTCAGAGCAGTTAAGAGCTAGTGGTTAGGGCTAATCCTGATGAGATTAGCCCTAATGCACATTAAAAAATATTGCAATCCCTCAGTCATTAAAACAATGGATCCAAGGATTATGATGTAGAACAGTCAAAACAATTTTACCAAGAAAGAACCAAGTTAGAGGACTCATTCTACCTAATTTCAAGCCTTATTATAAATATACAATAATCAAGACATTGTAGTTTTAATATAAAGACAGACAAACTCATGACTAGAACAGAGGATCTCAGAAATAGATTAAGATATGTATGGTTAATTGTCTAAATGACTTTGACAATAGTACCAAGGAAATTCAACGGGGAAAGAATAGTCTTTTCAACAAATGGTGCTAGAACAATGAGATAGTCACATGCAAAAGAATCCACCTTTACCTGATGCTGTATGCAAAAATTACCTGGAAATGGAGCATGGACCCATTTGTACACCTAAATGTCAGAGTTAAAACTGTAAAATTTCTAGAAGAAAACATAAGAGACAATCTTACTGACCTTGGTTTTGGCGAAGGTTTCTTAAATATGAAACAACAAGCACAAAGGATGAAACAGAAAACAAGTCTGACATCATCAAAGTTACAATGTTCGCCCTTTTTCTAACGGATATGAATATACAAGTTAAAAAGACAGAGACTGTGAGAAAATACTTACAAAACATATGCATCAAAGGACTTGTATCTAGATTATATAAAGAGCCCTTACAACTCAATAATAAGAATTCAAGTAATTCAATAAGAAAAAAATACCCAAAAGATTTGAACATACACTTCAACAAAGTAGACTGGCTGATGGCAAATAAACACATTAAAAACATGATCATTATCCAAAGTCATTAGGCAAGTGCATATTAAAACTACAGTCAGATGCCACTTTACTCCCACTAGAATGGATAAAAGACTAACCATACTAAGTTCTGGCAAAGACATGGGCAACTAAAGTTCTCATACACTGTTGGTGAGAATGTAAAATGGTACAACCACTTTGGAAGACAGTTTTTTTCTAAAAAGATGAAACATACACATACCATGTAACCCAGCCATTCAACCTACGCACAAGTGTACATGAATGTTCATAGCAACTTTATTTGTAATAACAGCCAAAACTGAAAACAACCCAAATGTTCATCAACAGTTGGATGGATAAACACACAGCAGTATAATATCCATAAATGAATATTACTCAACAATAAAAAAATAAATTATTGATACATGTAAAAATATAGTAGAATCTCAAAATCATAATGCTGAGTGAAAGAAGCCAAACAAAAGAGGCTACATGCTGTATTATTTTATTCATACAAAATTTTAGGGGCCAGGCATGGTGGCTCATGCCTGTAATCCCAGCATTTTTGAAGGCTGAGACTGGAGGGTCACTTAAGGACAGGAGTTCGAGACCAGTCCAGCCAAAATGGTAAAACCCCATCTCTACTAAAATATAAAAATTAGCCAGGCATGGTGGAACACACTTGTCGTCTCAGCTACTCAGATGGCTGAGGCACGAGAATCACTTGAACCTGGAAGGTTGAGGCTGCAGTGAGCCGAGACTGTGCCACTGCACTCAAGCCTGGGTGACACAGTGAGATTCTGTCTCAAAAAGAAAAAAAGAATTAGAAAATGCCAACTCATCTAAAGTGATAGAAAGCTGACCAGCAGTTGCTCGGGGAGGGAATATTCCCAGGAGGAATGAGGAAACTTTGGGGGTGATGGATGTGCTCATTATCTTGGTTGTGGTGATGGTTTCACAAGTGTTGGTTGTGGTGATGGTTTCACAGGTGTTTACAGAAATAAACATCATTGAATTGTACAATTTAAAGATGTAGTTTATTGTATGTTAATGTCATTCAGTCTTTTAAAATGCTGTCTTGATCCAGTTTTTAGGCCCTAGCTAGAGGCCTGTCATTTCCCTTTCTTGAGCAGCTAATTTAATTCCACACCCCAACCAACTCCCTTAATGGGCTCTCACACTCCAGGCCACTATTCCTCTTCCCTAATTAACCCAAGGCTGAGTACCAGACAACCAAGGATAGCCCATATGCCACAGAGCCCTGAAATTATTCCAACTGGTCAATCCTAAGCATGCTAGCCCTGCCTCCCCTGTTCCTTCCAGGAGAAACCACAATAAGGGTGCTTGCTCACAGCCCCCCCTTTCTGCCTTCTGACCAACCCCAGTGCTTCCCTCAGGCAGCCCTCCTGTGCTCATACAAC
>NW_012119598.1:4574317-4603907 GCF_000951035.1 Colobus angolensis palliatus | reverse complement strand
GCAGAGGTTGCAGTGAGCCAAAATTGCGCTATTGCACTACAGACTGGTGAAAAAGCAAGGCTCTGTATCAAAAAAAAAAAAAAAAAAAGAAAACAATACTTCCATAGCATTATGTTGTATTAAGTATTATAGGTAATCTAGAGGTGCATGCAACATAAGAGAGGATGCACACAGGTTATCTGCACATGCAGCATCATTTTATATCAGGGACTTGAGCATCAGCAGATATTGCTATCCTGAAGGTCCTGGGACCAGTCCCCTCTGGATATTGGGATAACTATAAAACAAAAACAGGAATGTAAAGATGATATGAATCTATTGCCATCATTTTACAAAGGAGAAAGAGGAGGAACAGAGAAAGCCATCTTCTTGCCTGTCATCAACTCATCAGCTGTATAAGCGGGAGAATCTTTTAACTGGATGTGTCTGAACTTTACTGGATGAGAGGGGGAATGAGTGGGGACAATGTAGGTTTTGGGAACAGAAAACATCTCTTTGCAAAGAAAATGACAGCAACAAACCCCAGAACAAATAGAAGAGAACTGGTATGTGAAGAGGCGATCCAGTGGCAAACATCCACGTATGAAGAAATGGCAGTCATGACAGGTGGAGCAGCAGAATCAATACCAAGGCCAGCCAGTGGGAGCCCACACAGACAGCAATCAGGGAGCTCAGACAAGCCTGGCAGGGCCCACCCGACCAGAGGAGGCTTTTCCCTTAGGGGAGGCTTGGGCAGCCAGATTGTCTCAGATAATGATGGTCTTGTCAAGCAAAGGACAGCAAATGCATGGATGTGGAGCAGGGCCACAGGTGACTCACCACATACCCACCACAGCAGTGGGGACACAGCGTGCTCTGTCTGAACCCTCCCACTCCCAGTGGCCATTCAAAACAGTCCCTTTTCTTCTTGTCCCCAACACCCTCATGGTGTCATTTCCCAGAAGCCGTCTTCTCCCCTGCAGATTTGCCCACTGACTGGTGCAGCAGCCCAGCCCTGCCTCGGGGGTGGAAGACTGCAGGGCACAGAGGCCTCGGGAAAATTCTGCCCACCTGCCACACAGCACTTTTCAATGGCAGCTCACAGAGGCTGAGCGGCGCCGCTCTGTCCCTCTCCCCTTTCCTGCCTAAACTGCGTTCACTGGACCGTGAGGCAGGCCCTGGAGGGGTCCTGCTCATTCCTCCAAAAACCAATGCTTCAAAAACCAATCTACCAAATGACCAAATTCACCAAAGGACAGATTCATTACAAGCCGATTTGCTGAGTTGTTGACTGGGACTCACAATGACTGATTGGGCCTCAGCAGGCCAAGGCCAGGGGCTACTCACAGGGTTGGAGCCAAAGCTTTGCACAAAGTAATAAACGGAGATGTGGCCTCGGGCATCCACTCATGCGTTCTCCCTGGATAACTCTGCTGAAGGCCTGTGGATTGAGTTGGCTTCTGGTCCGAGGATTTGGGGACCCTGGGTCCCCACTGTTGCTCTCCCAGGCGCGGGGTCTCCCGAATGGCTCTGATGTCATTTGTAGCAACCTCACTGGTTTCCAGGTTGGAGGCCCAGGCTGCTCACAGCCGAGGGTGGGCAGGCCCAAAGCCTCCAACTGCACTCGAGCCTGCAGAGATGCAGGCAGGCACCTGCTATTCTTGGCAGATAAACCCCAGGACACATGGGTTATCCACTGCAATGAAGGCAGCTTCCACAGCTGCCTCTGGCCTTTTATGTTCCTGCACCCTCTACACTCCAGTCTCAACATTGCAAGAGATAAGCCTGTCTATAATTTTTTTTTTTTTTTTTTTTTGAGACGGAGTCTCGCTCTGTCACCCAGGTTGGAGTGCAGTGGCCGGATCTCAGCTCACTGCAAGTTCTGCCTCCCGGGTTTTTACGCCATTCTCCTGTCTCAGCCTCCCGAGTAGCTGGGACTACAGGCGCCCGCCACCTCGCCCGGCTAGTTTTTTGTAGTTTTTAGTAGAGACGGGGTTTCACCGTGTTAGCCAGGATGGTCTCGATCTCCTGACCTCGTGGTCCGCCCGTCTCGGCCTCCCAAAGTGCTGGGATTACAGGCTTGAGCCACCGCGCCCGGCCTATAATTTAAATACTAATTTTGAAATATGCCCTTATCTGTACTGGAAACATATTCTATAGATTTTCTCATGGCCTGCTTGGAAATTAGAAGGGGTTTTGTCACTTGGAGCCTATGACTGACTGCATATGACGACTCTCTGAAGTGTGTTTTGCCTTTTTGTGTCCAAGCTGAAAACTTGAAGGGCCCCCGAGCCACAAGAGAGCTCAATCCAGTGAAGGAGTTTCCCTTTCCCTTGGAAATTAGAAGGGATTTTGTCACTTGGAGCCATTATGTCTAGATTTCGTCAGTACAGGACTATCTGGCTTCCTGCAGCCAGAGCTGCATGGAGACCGATTTTCTTTCAACCCGATTCAGGCTGCAGACCCTTGGTGAGGATGAGCTCACACTGTCTGTCCCACCTCGTTTAAGGCTTCTGTGGAGACTTTTGGAATCTGTTTTACTGACTTTTTTCGTGGTGATCACTTCTTATTCAGCATTTCAGCATTATTCAGCTTTTTATAACCTATTCTAGCACCAACATTTCGTTAATTCCAGGATTTATTCCATTTGAGAGACACCCAGGCTGTTTCAGCTGCCTCTGTTTCCCTCCAGCTGCCGTCTTCCAGCCTTGCCACTGCTCAGTGCTGCTGAGGGCCATCACCCAAGAGAAGACCTCCCTGCTTTCCTGTAGCAGGCCCCTGGCTGCCGGGTGGGAGGTCAAGGCTGCTGACAACCAAGGGGTGAATGAGCACAAAGCCTGCATTTGCACTCTAGCCTGAGAATAATCCAGCCTGGGCTCCTCCCACCTCAGAAAAGGGAGACTTGACTCTATATTTAAAAGGCATGTCATCAAAAATAGCTTGTCTCTGCTCTCTCCTCCAAATTTCTTACAGCAGGAAAAGAATGAACTTCGCTGTGTACTAGAATCAGATAAGACTGCCCACAGCTTAAAAGTGTTGAGGAAAATAGAGGGCAAGTGGCTGGGTCAGTATCTCTGTTATTCCTCATTTTATCCATTAAGGTGTTTTTCCAGAAAACCTTTCCAAGCACGTGAGAAACCTTTTAATGTTTTCCTACAAGAGACTGAAAAGGAACAGGGGTGTCCATGGCCACATGCTTCCATCTGGGTAAATGTCACCGCTGAAAACCTGTCGGCTTGGCACTTTGAGATGAGTGTCTTGAAGACCTGCTGTTTCCCTGACCCTTGTAGTCTCCCTGAGAGGCTTGGAGTGGGAGGGCAAAGTTCAAGGACAACTAGCATCGATATTGGTATTGAAATTAGACCGGGCGTCATTCCCACCATCAGGACTGGGGCCGCTGCCTTTGTTGAACTTTGTCACTAACTAGGACTCGGGGTTGAGCTCTAGCTTTGAGAGTAGGTGCTCTTTCTGGGATGCATGGGGAAAAAATATCAAAACATTGACTAATCTAAGTCTCATTTTTCCCAGACCACGCCTGTCTTGGGATAATCAAGGACTTGGATGACAATCTCACTAGGATTTGTCCCCAGCAGCCACCTAGACACCGCCATCCTTTGCCCTATACTTACCCACAGTTGAGAACCTGAAATGTTTCTCCTTTCAGCTATTTTTCCATTTCACTTTTCAGAAGTTTTATTATCACTCCTTCTGCCCAGGACCTGGTGGGCCTCTGCTATTCCTAAAAGTCAAGAAGAATTCCTTTAAATCCTAAAAGTGAAGAAGAACTTTTTTAAATCCTGAAAGTCAAGAATTCCTTTAAATCATTACAGGCCTTCTAGCCAATGAGTGCCATCTGGCTGGTCTTTCAGTAACTCCTTCACTTGATTGAGCCCTCTTGTGGCTCAGGGGGCCCTTCGAGTTTTCAACTTGGACACAAAAAGGTAAAACACACTTCAGAGAGTCGTCACATGCAGTTGGCCCTCTGTATCTGTAGGTTCCACATCCATAGATTCAACCAACCACAGTTAGAAAATATGCAGAAAACAATGTTTTCACAAAGTACCAAAAAGCAAAACCTGAATTTGCTGCATGCCGAGTACTCCACTGAATCCACGTGAATGAAGTAATGTGGAGGGACTGTATTCAGTATTAGAAATAAGCTAGAAAGGATTTAAAATACGTGGGTGGATTACATAGGTTATATGCACATACTATGCCATTTTTTATCAGAGACTTGAGCATCCGCAGATTTTGGTATCCATGGGGTGGTCCTGGAACCAATCTCCAATGGATACCAAGGGATGACTGTACTAGGAAAAATGCAAGCAGGTCATTAACGGCCATTCCAGAGAAATAGGTTGACGCTAAGAACTGAGTTAATAGCAGACAGCTCTGATCTGAAGGAGGTCGATGTACTAATCCAAGGCCAAGGGCAGGCTGAGAACAGAGGTGACAGGGCTCAAGAAGATAGAAGGGCAGAGAAGGAGGTTCCTACTGGGTGGTCGGTGCGTGGACTGAAGGAAAGGCACAGGCATCTGACCTAGCATCTAACAGCCCGTCCTCTGATGGTCTCTACATGATCTAGACTGTATGATTACTGCCTCCAATGTTCTTAATATTCTCAATATGCTCTCATCATTCAGATTTCTAAATCCATCTGCTTAGAAACCTCAAGCATTGTTCCTTAAACCAGTTCCTCTGTAATGCAGCCTAGTTTTCTAAGCAAGGGAGCTTGTCCTCCAGCACTTACTGACTCGTGGCAAGTGATGCCCCAGAGATGAGGACACTACATTTATCTAAATGTTTTTTTGCTATGGATAACAGAAACCCCACAAAGAATAGCTTAAGCTATTTCTTAGAAATTTAGTTATTTACTATAAATTCTTTATTAAATAATCATGAGTTTGCCGGGTGTGGTGGCTCACACCTGTAATCCCAGCACTTTGAGAGACTGGGGCCAGGAGTTTGAGACATTCCTGGCCAACAAGATGAAACCTCGTCTCTACTAAAATCACAAAAATTAGCCAGGCGTGGTGGCGCATGCCTGTAATCCCAACTACTCGGGAGGCTGAGGCACGAGAATCACTTGAACCCAGCAGGTGGAGGTTTCAATGAGCCAAGATTCTGCCACTGCAGCCTGGGCAACAGGATGAGACTTTCTTTCAAAAGAGAAAAAAAAAAAATTATTGGAAGGTATTAGAATGCATTGTGGGATCCAGAGAAGGGTGGACCAGCAAGTTGTGAGAAGAACGGGGATGTGTTTGGGTCTCAGGGATAACTGGAGTCAGGGTCTAGATCCCCCCAGGACTGCTCATCTCTATCCGTGTCTCTCTTCAGAAGCCTGCACTCTTCCTCTCTGCAGGACAGCTTTCTCCAAAGGCGAGAAACATGAAGGCTAACTCGTGAATCTCACATTCTACTGCTCTTACTGCCAGAAAGAAACTGTCTGTCTCACTAATAATGCAAAGCATTCTGGGGGAAGATTCTCCAGGCTCAGTGTGGCACTGTGCCCTCCTGAATGCTCACTTTTGCCACTTAGCCCACCCATAACACCAGTTAGCTGTGGGGGCAGGGGAGAGCACGCCATGAATGCAGCAGCTCCCAGGAGCGCCATGGAGTACAAGCACGATCCGTGTTCCCAGGAGAAGCAGAGAAGCTGGGTGTCTCGCAACACAGATGTCCAGAAGGCTCAGAAAATCCTTCTTCACCTGGATAATGCCCATTTTCCCCAAGGCTCATCTCAGGTAACACCTCCAGAAAACTTTCTCTAGCCCCAGTGGATCAGGTACCCTACCTACATGCCCCCATCACCCAGCACAGGCACCTATCTCTAGCCTATATTTTTGATCCCCCTCCTCACCTGTACCACCCTGGGGAAAGCAACTGTGGCTGTGCATCTTGGCATTTCTAAGATGTAATCCAGTGCCTGTCCCATGACATGCTTTCAATTCACATTTCTTAAAATGTGCATCAAAGAAACATTGAAAAATATGAGATAATACCACGGAAAGAGGCTACAGACCCACTGTATGAGTCCGTTCTCACATTGCTATAAAGACATACCTGAGCCAGGGTGATTTATGAAGAAAAGAGGTTTAATTGACTCATGGTTCCACAGGCCGTACAGGAAGCATGGCTGGGGAGGCCCCTGAAAACTTTCAATCATGGCGGAAGGCGAAGGGAAAGGAGGCCAGGTCCTACATGGTGGGAGCAGGAGGAAGAGAGCGAAGCAGGAGGTGCTACACACTTTTAAACAACCAGATCTTGTGAGAACTCACTACCAAGAGAACAGCAAGGAGGAACTCTGCCCTCATGATCCAGTCATCTCCCACCAGGCCCCTCTTCCAATATTAGGAATTACAGTTTGACATGAGATTTGGGCGGGGACGCAAATCCAAACCTTTTCACCCAGCAAGTGTAACGTGGCTTGCGGGCCACTGGGTACAGAAGACGAGGATGTGAGGAAGTCCTGAGCAGCATCGCACACCAGCCCAGAGCAACCGAGGGTACTCACAGAGGCACCAAAACAGGCTGAGTTTGTTCGGTTTATGTTGTTTAAAGAAGAGAATGTCTAATTTTCAAGATTTTCATTAACATTGTTTTAAAAATTTGTATTCTGTCTCTATAAACATCAATTTCCTTCTGTGATTTCTGTGAAGCTGTGCTCTCTGGATTGTCTTCTGTGTTTATTTTGAGGAGGGAATGCAATAAGCATTTATCACATGCCAATTATGAGGCAGGAATGGTGCTGGGCACCAGCAAGACGCTCAAAGCTCTCAGACACCAGCGATCAAATCAGAATCACACTGTCAGTGCTTTGGTAGAAGCACCCAAAGGGACTTTGAGAGCAGAGGAGAGAGAATTCTCAATCAGGCTGGGGCATCTGGAATCTTCCAGAAGCTGCATTGTGGAGAGTGAGAGGTGTGTTGATTTGGGTTTTTTGATTACAGCACAGAATCTGGCTCTGGCCAACTCAGGCAAAATGGAACCACATTAGAATGAATCTATGAAGACAGACTCGGCAAAGGCAGGAGTCACAGCAAATCAAGGGATCTGGCCAGCAAGACTCACAGGTAACCCAGCTGGAGCTGCAGAGCTGGCTGAATGAGCTCCTCACACTTCGTTTCTTTCCTTATGTCACTTCAGTCACATTTCCAAATCCTGAGATGAGGATCCAGGGGCCTGGGCTGAACGACACCCTTTTCCTTTGGCCAGGAGAGGACAGAGGGTGTTACTGACACCCCCACAGTGTTGCACAGGATGGTGGAGAGAAATGTTCCCTGAAGAATAAGGAGAAAGAGATGCTGATACTAAAACAAGAAATGATCAGTAAAGTGAAAATTAGTTAAGTGAGGAGGTAGAGAAGAACATTGCAATTTTACGGAAATACGGTTGCTTATATGATTGGAGCAAAAGCCCAGTGTCAGACAGTCACAAGAGTTAGCAAGATGAGTAGGCAGGGGTTGACCTCAAAGAACTTCCTGAGCCAGGCCACAGTCTGTACCCTCTCCTGACAGACGGGAGAACCACTGGGAGGTTTGAGGCAGGAAAGAGACATAATGAGATTTGCATTTTTAAAAGATCTCTGGCAGAGATGGAACTGGATGGGAGGAGGCTGAGCTACTGGAAGCCGCTTTAGGATCTAGGTGGTGAGTGAGGCGTTCAGGAAGGAGGTGGGGGCAGGAAAAGACTAAGAACTACTGAAGGGGAGAATCCTGGGACTTGCTGGCTGAAAGTGGAAAATGGATGGGGGAGGGCAGCCAAAGGATAAGGGGATTTCTGGCTTGATGGCTAAGGGTGTGTTAGAGGGGAGTGGTACCAGGTGAGCTCTTTTTTGGACACGTTGAGTCTGAGGTTCTTATGAGGCTTCCCAGGGTCTTAATAATCCAAATCCTACCCACTCCCAGTTATAAATAACAGCAAAAAATAAACAATATTATTCCCTCATTCATTTATTCATGACGCATTTAGTGGCCACCTATAATGTGCAGGTGTTGGGAATATAGCACATAACAATTTCTCTCTGTAAGGACTCACAATCCAGCACAGAGAAGTGAACACAGGAATACAGTATGATGATATTCTGCTACAGATAGTAAGAGACTGAAGTAAATTTCCTCTTTTGCTATGAGACTTAGGTGGAAAGAAAGAACAGAGATAATTTTAAATATTATGGCAGTCCTGAAGTCATTCTCTTGCATTCCCAAAACTGACATACTCAACTCTTCAAATGTCTTTCATTTTTACATTATGAAAACATAAACTTATCCCAAAAATTCTTCCTCCACAATTTCTTTCAGTTTGTTTCCACTGAATAAGTATGTTTATATTCACACGTGAAGATACGTTACACTGCTGAACACCAAGTAACTGAGGAGAGGTTGCAAATAGCTGGAGTAAACAGCAAATTGATTAAACCATACGTTGATAGAAAGCTCAGACGTTGCACAAACCCCGATCGCTCTCACGACCAACACCAGCGCAGCCCAGGGAGCGTATCTTAAATCGGCAATCTGGAAACTCTCCCGTGGCCACCTGTTCCCCTTGCTTTTCTCAGTCCCAGGCTCTGGACTTCATACTCACAGGCACACACACATCCCTGCAGACATCTGTTTTCAAGAAATGGTGGTGCCAAACTCCTCCTGGAAAATGTGCTGAGAAAATTCCTCTATCCATCAGCTGTGAAGAGCAGAAAGCAAAGGGGAGGGGAGGGCCCTTCCAGCTGCCCCGCGCTCTTGCCCGATGGATGGCTGTCGTCCACCTGAGGGCTCTCATTTCAATGACAGCTGCTAACATCGTCTAACGCTTCCCTGGTGTCTTGCTGTGACAGTTAATTTTGCGTGATAACTTGGTCAGGCTGCATTGTCCAAACATTTGGTCAAACGGTATTCGGGATGTTTCTGTGAGTTTTTTCAATGAGATTAACATTTAGATGAGTAGATGTTGAGTAAAGCAAATGACCCTTCATAATATGGGGGGCCTCATCCCAACAGTTGAAGGTCTTAATAGAACAGAGACCGACTTCGCCTGAGCAGAAAGGAATTCTGCCAGCAGCCAGCCTTTGAACTCCACCTGCAACTCTTCCTTGAGTCTCCGATGTGCCAGACCACCTTGCACAGTTTGGACTTGCCAAGCCTCCATGATTTTATGAGTCAGTTACTTAAATCTCTCTCTGTCTCTCTCTCTCTGTGTCTCTCTATCCTGTTGGTTCTCTTTCTCTAGAGAACTCTGACTCATATACTTGGCTCATCTTCAGCTGTGTTGCCCAGATGTTTTGCCCCCAAGACCTGCAGTCAGCCTCTAGGGCCTCAATCCCAGCATGGTTTCTGCACCTGCCATGCCGTGGTGTGGAAGGAAAGGGGAGAAGAAGGTGGGCTGCAATGGCACAACCGTGTTGGGCAGAAAACCCCATGCTCAGGCCTTATGTGAGCCTTTCTGCCCCCAATGCCCACCTCAACCCGTCTATGAGAAGGTGAGGCTTCCAATTGTGCTGCATTTAATTGGAAAGAATGGCAGAGCGAGACTGTACCAGAAAGTTCCCATTGAACCCTGGCCATCGACGCAGCCCTTATAAGGGGTCAAGAGCGTGCCAGCCCCTTGCTCCTCTGCGTTCATCAGCATTGGTTGAGTACACGCTGTGACTGACTGGTGCTGGTACAATGGGCACAGAGATTAATAAGACACAGTCACTGCCCCCAGGGAGCCAGAATTTCATGTCACTTTCCTTTTATTCTTCCACAAAACTGGAAACATCATCCAGACATTAGAATTTCAAGCTTTTTTTTAAAATCCTTTCAGAAACCACTTAAAGGGAAAACCTACTGATCACCAACTGAGGGCTGAATTTTCACAGCCCCTAACATCCAGGTGACTATACCCAGGGGCATAACGGAATTCAAGTGCTAAGGAACCACAGGCATTTAAAAGATAAATTTAGTAGCATTTTTAGGCACTGCTGTTAAGCTTGTCTGTTCTACTCCCTGATTTAGGGGCATAGCTTTTAGGTTCTTGACAGTGAGGCTACATCCATTACAGGTTAGATTCTTAAAAAGGGAGATGCATAAGAATTTATAGAGTTTTAAAATACATATATATATTTTAAAATTGTAGTCAAAATAGAGCACTCGGAGGGAATTACAGGTTTCCTTTGGAAGAGGTAAACATGCTTCAAAACTTTCCCAGGAGGCTGTGTAGTTGTATTCACATTGTCGTCACTAGGTGGCAGCAGAGGTACTTCTGTGACTTTCAACCATTGTCTTTGGAAGGGATGGGGGCGGGGAGGCAGCTGACTCAGACTTCACTTTGGTGTAGGTGAGTGTGGGGCTTTTCCTCTGGGCATCAACTGTCAAACCACCATAGTATCTATTAATGTCAAAATAAGCACCCCATAGTATAGAATTGATTTTAATACATCATTATTCATATGTGGCCAACAGGGAAATTTCCTAGATCTCAGATGCACTTTGTCCCCCTTGTGAGGCGTTTCCTTGGTGTTCCTGAATAGTAGAAATAATCTAGTTTTAAAACTGCTCCTTTTGTGAATGTGTGCTTTCATAGCTCCATGTCTCAGGCACCCCTAGATTATTCGCTTAGAATATTAAGTGAATAATATAGAATACCCCCAGGAGTATTCACTTCTCTGTTCTCAGGCTGCCTTGGTGCAGACAAATATATTGTCCCCAACTTCACGCCTTGTGCCCCAAGAGAAAAAATGCTCATCATCACTGGCCATCAGAGAAATGCAAATCAAAACCACAATGAGATACCATCTCACACCAGTTAGAATGGCGAGGACGTGGTGCTGGAGAGGACGTGGAGAAACAGGAACACTTTTACACTGTTGGTGGGACTGTAAACTAGTTCAACCATTGTGGAAGACAGTGTGGCGATTCCTCAAGGATCTAGAACTAGAAATACCATATGACCCAGCCATCCCATTACTGGGTATATACCCAAAGGATTATAAATCATGCTACTATAAAGACACATGCACACATATGTTTATTGCGGCACTATTCACAATAGCAAAGACTTGGAACCAACCCAAATGTCCATCAATGACAGACTGGATTAAGAAAATGTGGCACATATACACCATGGAATACTATGCAGCCATAAAAAAGGATGAGTTTGTGTCCTTTGTAGGGACATGGATGCAGCTAGAAACCATCATTCTGAGCAAACTATCGCAAGGACAGAAAACCAAACACCACATGTTCTCACTCATAGGTGGGAATTGAACAATGAGAACACTTGGACACAGGAAGGGGAACATCACACACCGGGGCCTGTTGTGAGGTGGGGGGAGGGGGAGGGATAGCATTAGGAGAGATACCTAATGTAAATGATGAGTTAATGGGTGCAGCACACCAACATGGCACATGTATACATATGTAACAAACCTGCACGTTGTGCACATGTACCCTAGAACTTAAAGTATAATAAAAAAGAAAAAAAAAGAAGTCGTACTAAAATAGTGCCTATGGAAACAGCAGAATTTGACTCTGTTCTCTGTGTCTGGAAATGAATGGATCAACCCCCAGTTAGGGATGCTGTAGAGATGTTTCCTGGATTGAGAAAGATGAATACTGAATTAGAAGGTGACCAAAGTTCCTTCTAATTCTAGGATTCCATTACTCATAAACACATGGCGACTACAATAAACCAGCACTCCACAGTACCTTCCAATGAGCCCGCTTTGGGGATACCCTCCTTAAGACATGTTCAGATCACACAGTAGCTACAGTTTATACCACTCAGCCTTGAGCTAGAAGAGCTGCTCCACCAGCCCCTTCCTCTGTTTTCTGCCCCTGCATGGGCCCTTCCTCCATGGTTTTTATCACTGCATGGTCTTACATTTACTTGTGTGCTTGTTGCATCAATGTCTACCTCCTATCCTTCACTGAAATCTGCAAAGGACAGAGACTAGGTCTGTCTGTGCTCAGCACTGTATCCCCCACACTGCACAGAGCAGGAGCATGATTGTGGAATGAATGACTGCATGCCAGTCCCCCTCGGGCCCATCACTTTTCAGGATGGAAACCACCTGCAGACTGGGCATCTTCATGTCCATTTCTCAGTTCAGTGAGCTGGTCCCGGCTTTCTGCAGCTCAACTTGGCACTCACAGGAGAGCTTGAGAACTCTAGAGAAGCAGGTGATTGGCCCTCTGAGTAAGGTTCCTTCCAGCAAAGTTTACACTGTTTGACCTGCCAGAACAAAGACTTGACTTGAACTGTTTCATTACATTGTAGCTCCAGTGTCTTGGGCTGCCCCTCCGATTCAGAAGAGACTTCTTTATGTCTGCAATAGACCCATATACCTCTCTATCTTTAATCAAAACCATCAGAACACTGCCACTTTTGTTCTGCTTCCAAAATTTCCAAAATGGGTGATTTTTTCCCCCAAAGGACTCACATATCAGTGTAGCCCTAGTGGGAAGCAGGACAGAGGGCACCTCCCAGGCATACCAGACAGCACAGAGGGAAAAGATGCCAACACAGAGCTAGAATGTGACCTGATGTGACCTAATATGACCCTTGACAGGTTCTTACTTCACATGTTGGCTTTAGTTTCTTCCTCTGTAAAAACAGAAGGTTTGCTCAGAGAGCATCTCAAGTCTCTTCCACTCCTGAAAATCTGTAATTATGCCTGGGTCATGTGGCTCAAGGGCAACCACCCCATCCCAGGTGAAGACATCCCATTTCTCGACACACTAGTTTGGGGCCTGCTTTAGTAGAATATTTCAATCCCCAAAGAAACTATAAAATGGTAGGAGCTTTTCCCTAGATTTCTAACCTTCTCCTTAACACATTATGGCTGAATCTCTTACAGATGTTTCTTGACAGATCATAGTGAAATCACTTCTCAAGAATGATCATCAAATGGAACTTTGTCATTTTTTTAATTTAACATTCACTATTTTGAGTTTCCTCAAGGATTTCCAAAGGCCTACATGATTATGGCACAATGGATAATTTTTCTGGGGCCCGATTTTAGTAGCAGATGCTACACTGAGCCGCTTAGCCAATCGATGGGCCTGCCCACCTCCAGTCTCCACTGGGAGAGGCAGTTTTCCTCTGCTTCCCTTAGCATGCTCAGCAACTGTCATGAAGTGATAAAAGTTTCACTTCTTTTATGAAAACAGCACCCAAACAGAGCCCAGTGTTTATGCTGGTGATGAAAGTTGAAAGAAAGTGAATAGTTGTAAGAAAACAACAGTTCTTCCAGAAAGTGGAAGTTTTAGCTAATTATGGCATGGTAGTAGCTGTAGTCTTTTAAGGGACAGAGAGTGTGTGGGAAATCCCTCAGTACTTTTTTCTCTCCTTTTTCTCCATTCTCTGGTGCCCCAACCCTCAGGCAAGCCCACAACAGGCTCGGTGCAGCAGTGCAAAAGGCCAGCAACAGGAATCCACAGGGGCTACAACTCTAAGGGAGAGAAACCTTGCTCTCAGTTCAGCAGAACTGCAGCTCCAAGAAGGTGGCACAAACACTGTTGCCTCTCTCTCTTCCTCTCTCTCCCGCCCTCTCTCTCCCCTCACTGCTGTAAGGCAGTCACAGAGGTGGGTAGTTACTGGCTGGACAACCATAAAATAAAGCCTCAGGGAACCAGAGGTGCTAAGGAGAGAGCAGAGAGAGGAATTTGGGAAAGCATACAGCATTACCTCCAGAGAAGTAAAAAAAAAAAATATATATATATATAAAATAAGAGTGTCTGGGAAAGGAACTCCATAAAGAGATTTATGAACTCCTGGCTAACCCCTGGCCTGAGCATATATAAATCTGATCCTAATTGGCATTCAAAAGACTTTGAGAACTGAGATTAAGAGACAGGTCTCCCCAGGTTCCAGTCTGACCTCTTGGGTAGGGGACACTCACAGGGGGCACCCACTTGGGAATGATCTGAGTAGCATTGAAAGGCTTTGAAAATTGAACTAACATTGGAATTGCAGCTCAGACAAGATGGGTTGAAATGTGAGGCCTGAACTTAACCAGGTCAAGCGCCTGCCAAAACAAAAATGTCAACATCTTCTGTAGGATTTAAACAAGACCTGAAGTCTTAAATATAATAATCAAAATGTTCAGGGTACACTCATATAGTATTCAGCATATAAAGAACCATGAAAACCTCAACATGTATGAGAAAAGTCAATCAGCAGATGCCAGTGCCATGACGACACCAACGTTGGAAGCACCCGACAAAATTTTTAAAACGCTTGTATGAGCAATCTCGAAGACTCTTGAAGCAAAAGCAAAAATACAAGGTATCATTAAAGAAACAGAAGACATGCAGGACAAAAATTAGAAATTTTAGAGTTGAAAGTATAATAACCAATATTTTTTTAAAAATCACACATTAGATGGGTTCAGTACCACAAAGGATGTGACAGAGGAAACAGTGAACTTGAAGATACATCAAAAAAAGAGGGAAAAAGCGTTGAAAAAAATCTAGTAGAACTTCAGGTACACATAAAACAATAATAAAAGTTCTAATGTTTGTGTCGCTGGAGTTTTAGAGGACAACAGAAAGACTGCAGTGCTGAAAAAAAGTTTGAAAAAGCAATGGCTGAAGACTTCCCAAGTTTGGCAAAGGATATAACCTACGGATTTAAAAAGTTGACTGAACTTTAAACAGGATAAACACAAATAAAATTATGCACAGATGCGTCACAGTGAAATTTTTGAAAAATAAAAAGAATGAAAAAAGTTTTAAAGCAGCCACAGAAAAACAGTGCATTGCAAATAGAGGATTTTCAATTTGAATAACTATAGATTTTTCATCAAAAACTATGGAGACCACAAGGAAGCACAACAACATTTTAAAGTAGAGAAAGAAAGAAAGAGCTATAAACTCAGAATTCTGTGAAATAAATACATTCTTACATGAAGGAAAACTGAGAGAATTCATGACCAGTGTACCTACTTAAGAGATTTGCTAGATAAGTTTTTCAGGCTGAAAGGAAATGATCCAAGAAGAAATCTCAGAACTTCAGTAATAAAAGGGAACAACAGAAATGGTAAGTATCTGGGTAAATATAATAGACTGTTCTCTTTTTGAGTACTTTAAAACATATCTGATGTTTGAAAGCACAGGGTATAACATTGTCTGATGGAGTTTTCAATGTGTGCATGTGTAATACATAAAAGAGAAAGATAATGAAACCTAGTGGTAAGTTTTACACATTCCAATTAAAGTGATAACATGCTGATTATAAATTGCCATTAAAGTGTTAAAGTTTGTATTTTTTTAAATACCTAAAAAACCGCTAAAAATGTTATATGAAAAGATACAGTTAAAATCAAAATAAATTCAGATGGAATGCTAAAAACAAAAAAGTTCAAATAATACAAAAGGCAGGAAAGAGAAGACAGACAGGAAGAAAACACAAATAATAAAATGGAAGACCTAAATTCAAACATATGATAATTACATTAAATGTAAATGGTCTAAACAATATCTAGTTTTTACCTCAACTTTGATCCCCATTTAGGGAATCCTAACTAAAAGGTTTTGGAGACTTCCAGAAACCACTGGACCATACTTTTAGAATCACTGCATTTGAATTTTTTATCATTTAAAAATAACTAAAAGTGTTGAAAATGGTTGCCTCTGGAGAGTTGGCATTGTGATGGCTTTAGGGAGAGGTCGCAAAAGGAACTAATTTTTTGTTTAATCTACATGATCTGACACAGGTTGCAATACATAAGTTAATGTCTTTTACTACCATACAGTTTTCAACTATTTCTCTAGGATGGTGGTGGGCACCTGTAATCTGAGCTACTTGGGAGGCTGAGGCAGGAGAATCACTTGAACCCATGAGGTGGAGGTTGCAACGAGCCAAGATCGTGCCATTGCACTCCAGCCTGAGAAACAAGAGTGAAACTCTATCTAAAAGAAAAAAGAAAAAAAAAAACAGACTTACTCTGCACTAGAAACCAAATAAATCTAACAGATATTTACAGAACATTTCATCAAACAAGCCAAGATCGTGCCATTGCACTCCAGCCTGAGAAACAAGAGTGAAACTCTATCTAAAAGAAAAAAGAAAAAAAAAATCAGACTTACTCTGCACTAGAAACCAAATAAATCTAACAGATATTTACAGAACATTTCATCAAACAGCTACAGAATACACATTCTTTTTCTCAGTACACAGATCATTTTCAAGGATAGACCATATATTAGGTCACAAAACACGTTTTAAAACATTCAAAAAATTGAAATCATGTCAAGCATCTTATCTGACCACAAAGGAAAAAACCTGGAAATTAATAACAAGAGGAATTTTGGAAACCATACAAAAACATGGAAATGCAACAATATGCTCCTGAATGGACAGTGGGTTAATGAAGAAATTAAAAAGGAAACTGAAAAATGTCTTGAAACAAATGATAATGGAAACACAACATACCAAAACCTATTGGATACAGCAAGAGCAGTATTAAGGGGGCAGTTTATAGACATAAGTGCCTACATCAAAAAAGAGGAAAAACTTCAAATAATCTAATGATGCATCCTGAAGAATTAGAAAATTAAGAGCAAACCACATCCAAAATTGGTAGAAAAGAAGTAATAAAGATTAGAGTAGAAATAAAGAAAACAATACGAAAGATCAATGAAACAAAAAGTTGGGCTTTTGAAAAGTTAAACAAAATTGACAAACCTTTAGCCAAACTAAGAAAAAAGAGAGATGATGCAAATTAATAAAATCAGAAATGAAAAAGGAGACAACACAAATGATACTGCAGAAATTCAAAGGATCATTAGTAGCTACTATGAGCAACTATATGCCAGTAAATTGGAAAGTCCAAAAGAAATGGACATACTCCCAGATACATACAACCTACCAAGACTGAACCAGGAAGAAGCCTAAAACATGAACAGACCAATAACAAGTAACAAGATTGAAGCCATAATAAAAAGTGTTCCAGTCAAGAAAAGCCTGGAACTCACAGCTTCACTGCTGAATTCTACCAAATATTTAAAGAACTAATACCAATCTTACTCAAACTCTTTCAAAAATAGAGGAGCAGGGAATACCTCCAAGCTCATTCTACGAAGGCAGCATTGCCCTGATACCAAAACCAGACAAAGACACATCAAAAAAAAAGAAAACTACAGGCCAATAGCTCTGATTAGTATTGATGCAAAAATTCTCAAAAAAATACTAGCAAACCAAATTCAACAATAGATTAGAAATATCACTTATCGTGGACAAGTAAGATTTACCCTTGGGATGCAAAAATGGTCCAACATATGCAAATCAATCTGATACATCATATCAACAGAGTGAAAGATAAAAACAATGACCACTCCAACTGATGCTGAAAAAACAACTGATAAAATTCAACATCCCTTCATGATAAAAAAAAAACAAAACCTCCAAAAACTGGGTATTGAAGGAACATACTTCAACTGTAATAAAGTCATATATGTCATACACACGCTAGTGTCATTCTGAATGGGAGAAAAAATAAAAGCCTTTCCTCTAAGATCTGGAACACGACAAGGATGCCCACTTTCATCACTGTTATTTGACATTGTACTGGAAGTCCTAGCTAGACCAATCAGACAAGAGAAATAAGTAAGAGGCATCCAAATTGGAATGGAAGAAGTCAAATTATCCATGTTTGGAGGTGATATGATCTTGTATTTGGAAAATCCTAAAGACTCCATACACAAAAAAACTATTAGAACTGATAAACAAATTCAACAAAGTTGCAGGATATAAAATTGACGTACAAAAATCAGTACCATATCTATATCCCCCACTATGAACAATGTGAAAATTTAAAAAGTAATACCATTTACAATAGCTACAAATAAAAGTAAATACCTAGGAATTAAAAAAAGAACTGAAAGATCTCTACAATAAAAACCAAAAAACACTGATGAAAGAAACTGAAAAAGGCACCAAAACAATGAAAAGCCAATCCATGTTCATGGACTGGAAGAATCAATATTGTTAAAATGTCCATACTACCAAAGCGATCTACAGATCCCATGCAATGCCTATCAAAATACCAATAACATTCTTTACAGAAATAGAAAAAAAAAATCCTAAAATGTATATGGAACCACAAAAGCCAAAGTTATCCTGAGAAAAAAGAATAGCCAAAGCTATGCTGAGAAAAAAGAACAAAACTGGAGGAATCACATTACCTGACTTCAAATTACACTACACAGCTATAGCAACCAAAATAGCATGGTACTCGCACAAAAACAGACACATAGACCAATGGAACAGAATAGAGAGCCCAGAAACAAACCCATTCATCTACAGTGAGCTCACTTTTAATAAAATGGAGATCATTATGTCAGGTAAAAGAAGCCAGGCACAGAAAGACAAACACCACATGTTCTCACTTATTTCTGGGAGCTAAAAAATCAAAACAACTGAACTCATGGATACAGAGAGTAGAAGGATGGTTACCAGCGGCTGGGAAGGGTAGTAGGTGGCTGACAGGGAGGTGGGGATGGTTACTGGGTACAAAAGCAAGTCCTTAGAAAGAATGAATAAGACCTACTATTGACAGCACAACAGAGTGACTACAGTCAACAATAACTTAATTGTACATTTTAAAATAACTAAGAGTGTAACTGGATTGTTCATAGCATAAAGGATAAATGCCTGAAGGGCTGAATACCCCATTCCCCATGATGTGATTATTTCACTTTGCATGCCTGTATCAAAATATCTCATGTACCCCATAAACATATACACCTACTATACACCCAGAAAAATTAAAAATAATTTTAAAAATAAGTATCGGATTGCCGGGCACAGTGGCTCATGCCTGTAATCCCAGTACTTTGGGAGGCTGAGGTGGGCAGATCACGAGGTCAGGAGATCGAGACCATCCTGGCTAACATGGTGAAACCCCATGTCTACTAAAAATACAAAAAATTAGCCGAGTGTGGTAGCACGCACCTGTAGTCCCAGCTACTCGGGAGGCTGAGGCAGGAGAATCACTTGAACTAGGGAGGCGGAGGTTGCAGTGAGCTGAGATCACGCCACTGCATTCCAGACAGAGCGAGACTCCGTCTCAAAAAATAATAATAATAATAAACAAATAAATAAATGTATTGGCAAGTTTGTGAAGAAATTAGACCTTTTGTGCACTGTTGGTAGGAATGACGCAGCCATTAAGGAAAACATTATGACAGGTCTTCAAAAAATTAATAATAGGTTTACCATATAATTCAGCAACTCCATTTTTGAGTATATACTTCCCGAAATGGAAAACTAGGAGTCAAAGAAGTATTTGTACACCTATATTCATAGCAGCATTTTCCACAATAGTCAAAATGTGCAATCAACCCAAGTGTGTCCATCAGCAGATGAATCGACAAAATGTGGTGTATATACATATATATGTAATCAAATATTATCTAGCCTTAAGAAGGACTGAAATTCTGATATGTGCTATGATACAAATGAACCTTGAAGACATGCTAAGTGAAATAAGCCAGTCACGAAAAGACAAATACTGTATGATTCTAGAATGGTTTAATATTAAGAAATATATTAGTTTTAGGCAAGGCATCAGTAAAAAACAGAATCTTTCCATGAATACCAAGAAAGTATTCAATAAAATCCATCATCCATTCCTGTTGAAAACTGTTCAAAAATTAGAACCAGAGTAATAATGCGTTAATATGAAATGGCTCTCTCTCCTAAACCAAAAAACCAACATCACATTTAAAACCCTAGAGGATATCCTCTATAACCATTACTAATTTATGTTTTGGAAATTGTAGCCAACACAAAAATACATAAAACAAATAAGAATTATATTTATAGTAAGAAAAAGAAAACATATCATTGTTCGTAGGCAATATTTCTAGTGATCTAAAAGTATATTCTACAGTTTACAGAGAACCCTTCTTTCTGTTCGTCTTCACTCCTCCCACCTTGATTCCAGTTCATCTTTTATCTGAACATTTATCACCCTTAAATACTCGTTCTTGCTTTAATCCATTTTAAAATATTGCAGCCTGTTTGGACTTTTAAAGACATCTTTCTGTAGACAGTTATCCAGGTGACCTTGAATCAACCCAGTTCTTCTACTTTTCTCACTTGTAGTTTTCAAGAATAAGTATAAAATGTGCTGGGAATGCAATGTCCTGAGATAGGGAGAGGCTGGCCACAACAGCCTGGGCTTTATGCCAGTTCCCCTCCAGAAACAGGATGTTCTTCGGTGCTTTGGTCCAGTGACCCCCAGGACTCCGGAGTGTAAAACACAGAGCGGGGTACTTTCTGGGATCCCTCACCTGCAGTGCAAGTGGAGGATGTACAGCCAAGACTCCATCTGCCTAGGGCAGCTTTCCTGAGCCTTGAGGGACCAGCTTACAATGGACCTTAGGCTTCGGTTGTTCCTGGCTACCTTTCTGTGAGTAACGAACCCACTTCGTGTAACCTGATGTGTGGGTGGGTGATAAGTTGATAACCAGTGTATAGTGAGCCTGCTTACACTTTCCACTTTAAATTCCCAGTAACTTCTCTTTGTTCTTAGAATGAAATCCAAACTCTGAACACACCCTATAAGGTTTTAAATGAGCTGGCCATTTTCTACATAATATTTAACAACTGCAATTATTTTATACATTTATCCACCTATTACTTTTGCCTTCCTCCACTGGAATGTGACCTCCACAGAAGCTAGGCATTTATGTGTCTGGTTCACCCCCATCTCCCTAGTGCCCAGGACAGTTCTGGTACATAGTAACCACTCAATAAGCACCTCTTGGAGACATAAAGGAATGAATTTCAATTCTGAGCATCTATAATTTATGAAATAAAGTAAAAATTTTTCTCTGGAAAGTTTCATGAGGAAAGGTTTTATCACAGCACTCGATAGCCAAACATTTCAACATGAAATTAATGAAAAGAAATGAAATTACCCTACCCACAACACAATGGAATATTTTCAAATGGGTTTGAGATCAGCAATTGCACTTAATATGAGTTTTTGAAAGTATGACAGCAACAGAAAAGTTGATCTTAGCTTCTGAAAGTTAATAAAGCTGAGTACAAAGTTTAAGAGATTACTGCCTAGAAATCCACAATTAATCAAATTAACTCCAGCTACCTTAAATAGATTTGTGGCCTCAGGCATATCTGCCATTATTTTATTTAAGTTAGGAAGGAATTTATTGCATTTCAGTAAGCAGGGTCAGTGACAGAAAAGCTGAAACATCCATGGATCATCTCATGTTTTTACCCACTATTTCTTTTGAATGAGTAAGTAGATGTTGTCAATTTACTGCTCCTATAGTTTGATACGGTTTGGTTGCCCCCTCCAAATCTCATGTTGAAATGTGATCCTCAGTGTTAAAAGGGGGGCCTAATGGGAGGTGTATGGATCTTGGGGGCAGACTCTTCACGAAGAGACGGAGGATGGGGGTAGTAGGTATCAGTGAGTTCTTACTCTGTTAGCTCCCAAGATAACTGGACATTAAAAACAGCGTGGCACCTCCCACCTCTCTCTCGATTTCCCTCTTGGAAGTGATCTCTGCACAAGTCAGCTCCCCTTTCCCTTTCACCAGGAATGGAAGCAGCCTGAGCTGCTCACCAGAAGCAGATGCTGGTGCCATGCTTCTTGTATAGCCTGCAGAACCATGAGCCAAATAAACCTCTTTTCTTTATAAACTACCAGCTACATGTATTCTTTTACAGCAACAAAAACAGACTGCAACACCAACCTTGCTAAATGCTGCCAATACCTTAATGAAGTAAGTGATCACAGCAGATAAATGGCAGATCATTTTACATAATCATGATATATTATTTGTCTTAATCTCACGTGATTAATAGCAGCACTAATATATTAATTCCATCTGGCCTGGGTACCTGTGGAGTCACTGTAAGGCATATAATTAGATTTATAAGGGCTGCCTGCAATTATAATTTGGCTTAAAACATTTGGAGGTATGAAATGTGCACTACATTTCTACTCCATGAAATTCTACAGATGCTTTAGAATGAAAACAGTTATTCAAGACAATAATCACATTGTATTATTATAATGAAGTGTTACATTGGCTGAATTGAACCTGTGATTTTTCTGCAATTTTTCTATTAATGAAAGCACTGACAACAATTTAATTCAGCTTGCCTAGCATGATCAAAGATACTGTTGAGGGAGAGGAATCAGCAAGGATCCTAGCCTAGCTGGGGACTCAAGACATGACTTTGACATGATATTGTCAATTGCAGGCCACAGCAGTGAGGGTGGGGAAGTCCAATGGACAAGTGGAGTCCCAAAACAGGTTCACTGGAGGCATAAAAAAATGCAAGGGGTCAAGTGCAAGAGACCAAATGCATAGGGGTCAATAATTTAAAGCAGTCATTATGACCTTCCTCTATGAGGTGAATGTAAGCACTTCCAAATATAAAAGAAAGACATGAGTAGTCAGCAAAGAAAGAGAAACTATTTTTTAAAAAGCCAAATAGAAATTTGAGAATTGAAAAACAGAATACCTGAAATTTAAAAATGCACTAAGTGGGCTCAATAACAGAATTGAAATGAGAGAGAATAATGTCGGTGAATTTAAAGATAGATCAGTAAAAATTACCTTTCTGTAAAACAAAGAGAAAAAGGATTAAAAGTAGGTAAATAGCCACAGGAACTTGTGGGACAATCCCAATATCACTGGAGTCCCTGAACAAGATATGAAAGATATCAGGACAGACAAAACATTTGACGAAACAATGAACAGAAATTCCTCAAATATGGCAAAAGGCATAAATGCATAGATTCAAGAAGTCTAGAAAAACCAAACAAAATAAACTCAAAGAAAACCATGCTAACACACATCAAAATTAAACTGCTGAAAACCAGAGATAAATATCTAGAAAGCAGCCATAGCAAAATGATACATTTTGCATAGGAGAGCAACAACTCAAATACTAGTGAATACTAACGATTCCTCATCAGAAACCATAAAGGCAGTGGAGTAAAATCTTTAAAATGCTAAAAGAAAAAAAAATGTCAACTCAGAATTCTATATCCAATGAAAATATCCTTCAAGAATGAATGTAAAATAAGGATATTCTCAGATGAAGGAAAACAAAGAGAATTCATTGCCAATGTATCTAAGAAAAATTCCTAAAGGAAGCTAATGTGGAAGAAAAATGTTCCTAGAAGAAAACCTGAAACTTCAGGAATGAATAAAAAACAGTAGAAATCATAAATATCTAGTTAAATAATACTTTTCTTTTTTAAGTTATTGAAACTATGACGTTTGAAAGCAAAAATTGTAACACTGTTTGGGAGGGTGTCAATGTATCCAAATGTAATACAGATGACAACTACAACGTAAACAGGGAGGGTAAAGAAACCTATATGGTTGCCAGTCTTCAACATTTTACTTGAAGTTGTTAAATGTTAAATCCAGATAAACTATATATATGTATGTATGTGCATATATATAAACAGTCATCAGTTTATATCCACCTAACAACAGAGCTCCAAAATGCATGAAGCAAAAACTGATTGAACTGAACACAGAAATAGTCACATTTACAATTACATATGGCGACATCAACATTCCTCTCTCAGTAATTTATGGAACAAGGAGACACAAAATCAGTAAGTGACAATGAATGATAGGATGCACACTCTTGTGACGACACATGGAATGTTCACCACGATAGGCCACATACTACTGGATATAAAACTACTTTAACAAATTTAAGAGAATTGAATTCATACAAAGAATGTTCTTGGAATACAGTTGAATTAAACTAGAAATAAGAGAAAGATCATGAAAAATCCCCAAATACGGCCGGGCATGGTGGCTCACACCTGTAATCCCAGCACTTTGGGAGGCCAAGGTGGGCGGATTACAAGGTCAGGAGTTTGAGACCAGCCTGGCTAACACAGTGAAACCCCATCTCTACTAAAAATACAAAAAATTAGCTGGGCATGGTGGTGGGCACCTGTAGTCCCAGCGACTTGGGAGGCTGAGGCAGGACAATGGCTTGAACTCAGGAGGCGGAGGCTGCAGTGAGCCGAGATCGCTCCACTGCACTCTAGCCTGGGTGACAGTGTGAGACTCTGTTTCATAAAAAAAAAAAAAAAAAAAAATCCCCAAATACTTAAAAATATCTTACCTTTCCTCCCTTCAGGAAGGACACCTGAGGCACATGTTCTTCACTAGCGCCCAGGATACTACAGTAGAATTGAGTGTCAGTTGTCCACAGAGGTAACTTGCTTGATGATTTTACCCTTTAATGCCTGCCTTTCCTTGCCTCTTTTAATTCTCTACTCTTCCACCAAGGTTTCCTGGAATCATTCCCCAAATAAACTCCTCTCTTGGGGTCTGCTTCTGGGAGACCCTAACTTAAGACAGCTGCATATACAGTTAATTCTCATTATTCATGATAATTAGATTTTCTAAAGTCATAGCAAAGACTGAGTAAGTCAATACTGAACCATTGTTTCTAGGTGTAATACAGGATTAGTTTCCTTTGAGTCTCTGGTTACATTTTCATCAACCAGTCAATACATAAGCTTATCTGATGTGTGTTTCTGTTGAAAGACACATCATTTAAAAAATATATATATATACACACATATATATATACACACATACACACATATACATATAGTTGATTCAATAATACTGAATTTGCTAACAGCATTATAAACTCAGGCCTGAATGAAGTCTATCTCACATTTTTCTCTATGAGGCACATCACAGCCTTATTGCTTTTATACTAGATAGCAATTCAGCATTAAGCCTGCAGGCCATTTTAAACAGCAAATCGCAAAAAAAAAAAAAGCACAATAATATGAAAAGATGTGGCACTAAGTAAATCCCAACAAGGATATTTGTTTACAGTATGACAGTTGAAAGAAGAAGGCAGAAGGTCACCTTGTTTGACCTCAGCCGTGAATATGTGCTTCAGGCAAGTCAAATTTGCCAACACTCCGGACATGTTGCAAATGCCCCATGAGTATTGATTTAAAGTTTACAAATAGGCCGGGTGCAGTGGCTCACACCTGTAATCCCAGCACTTTGGGAGGCCGAGGCAGGTGGATCACCTGAGGTCAGGAGTTCGAGACCAGCCTGGCCAACATCGTGAAATTCCATCTCTACTAAAAATACAAAAAAATTCGGTGCATGCCTGTAGTCCCAACTACTCCAGAGGCTGAGGCTAGAGAATCACTTGAACCCAGAAGGCGGAGGCTGCAGTGAGCCGAGATCATGCCACCACGCTCCAACCTGGGAGAGAGAGCAAGACTCTGTCTCAAAGAAAAAAAAAAGATAAATAAAAAATAAAGTTTACAAATAAATTTTAGCAAGTAGGCAAATTCTCAAATACACAAACTGCAAAAATAAAAAATAAGGATTGACTATGTTTTTCTAACCTTATTTGAAGTCAAGCTGGTGATTTGTGGATGAAAGTTTAAATTTACTTCTTTCTTATATGGAATGGAGAAAGCAGGGGCACCTTTGCTGAGTCAATAAGGACACCATCTGTGTCTATGAACCAGGGATGCCATTCTTGAACATTCTTCTCAGCCCTTAAATGCATGTAAATTATATAACATTGTGCTGAATACATATAATTGTCTTTGTGGCTCTCTGTGGTTGACTAAATTGTAGGTATTGTTCTTCTCCTTATGCATTCATTAGGACAGGTAAATTTATTTAAACTGTGGTGTAAACAAGAAAAAAAATGTAACGACTCCAGAAAAAAACAGCCATTTCTTACACAGTGTATCTATCAGTTCCAATCATTTTCAGAGGGAGAGTCCTCCAAAAATGACTTTTTTTGCTACAGAAGGATAGTTGAAAAGTAATCCTCAAATACAAGGTCAGGTTAATGCTTGTGCAACATACAGAAAGAGTGGAGAAAAGAGTCTTGGATGAATGAACAAATCACGCAGGTGTAAAGCTCTCAGACAGAGGTGATAAAATGAGTCAAACGTTTACTTTTGAAATGACTTTCTTCTCTAAATTATAACGATGGGAAATAAGAAAAATGCCCCAAAGCAGGTAATATTGCAGCATATTATTTTTAATATCTCTAACATAAAAGGTTGTGTAGGAAGGCGATACAAAGCCTAGCTAGGAAGAAGAAAAGAGGATTAATTTTGCAAAGGAAGCACAATAATGCCACAGGTTTAATTTTTCTCAAGCTGTCACCCAACTAAAGCAGGAAACAATTATGATGCAGAACGTCGAACATGGACTAATCATTTTAACGACTAATGGAAAAAGCTATAATAGATTTTTCACCCAGAAATTTATAGAGTTAAATATCACCATAGTTTCCTTCGTACCACTTTTCCCAGTTCATTTCGGCACAGGAACTTGGCAATAGTCAAAGTCCTTTGCTTTAGCTACCACCCACTGAAAGAGCAACATTTCAAACCACAAAAACACTCATGTTAACACCTTCTGACAACTTAATAAAAAGGTAGCAACTGACTCACGACTTATTATCAAATGTGGAAAGGCACGCTCTAGAAGGAAACTTTCAACAGCTCATCCATCATCCAACAAACCTTCACAGAGTGTTTCTGTCAAGTAGTGTGTCCGGAAATGAGAAATGGGGTTGAATATAGGGTAGAATTCTTCCCAGGATATGCCCCTTGTAATAAAACAGATTACTAATCAGACATAAAACACAGTGACATACGGGCCAGAAGAAACACCCAGGAGACTGCAGGAGCTCAGAAGAGAAGTAACCAGTGGGTGGGTCAGAGGAGATTCCTGGATATGCCAGTGCCTGGAACGAGAGAACCTGGAAACTCAGAGAAACTGGGCATCCCAAGTTCACCTGAAATGGGAAGTTAACGTGTGGACTGGAAAGAGGTGCCTGAGAAGGTAGGCAAGGGAAATCTTGTGGGCCTTATTTGCCAGTGCTAAGCAGCCTGCGTTTGTTTAGCAGGCAAAGGGGCTCACTAAGAGATGTTCAGTCTTGGGGAGAGACTGGGGAGAATCGTGTGGGGTGTAAGATTTAAAATTTAGGGAGACCAGCCAGGAAGCAGGGAGAGAATGGATTGCAGAGGTGGTACTAAATTAGCAACACTGGGAAGTGGCTGCTACAGGAATCCAGGTAACAGTAATCTCAACATCAATGAGGGCATGAATTAAGACCATGTAGAGGGATATGAGATGAGGGGGGGAAATTAAAAAAATATATTTAGGAGACAGAATCACTAGTATTTGGTGAATGATAGATGTGAGGCGTCAGTGAGGTAAGGGAATCAAAGACTCTTCCAGATTTCTAGCTTGCCCTGTTAATTGGACAGTGTGTATCAGAATAGTTCCTCAAGACTGAATGCGACAGACTTTGTATATGCTGTAATAACAGTATCTGATAATGCAAATATTGGAAATAAAAATAAAAATGATCATGACTGACAGAGTCATCATGTAACGTTCTACTCCGATATAATCTACTCTGTGATCTCAAAAAAGAAACATCGCACTGCCACTGAGCGCAACACTGTGAGGTTGATACCCTGACCCCAAAGATTCATTGTAGCCGGAACAACATCTCCTGGGCACCTGCTAAGAGACTCTGAGATTCTCTGAACCCAAAGAACATCAACAGCCCTCCTAGGCAGCATCAGTCCCCTGTAATTCTACCACTTTAAGGCCACCGCCATGTTTCGGTTTTTTTCCCTATACACAAGTTAGACAGGATCTAACCAGACTGGAGGACCCCCTCCCCAAGGTTTTCATAAGCTCCAGAGGAAGCTGGTTATATAACAGGGTGAAGATTAGCGCTCTAGAGAGGTCTTGACTGAGCTTCTGCCTTTCGTACTCTTATCCAGAAGCATTATACCCTGAAGATATATCTGGAGTCCAGGATTTCACTGAGAACTGGATAGCTGGGCATGGCAACTGTATCTTCAGTGGCTCTCTGCTTGCGCTCAGCACGGAATCCAAACTCCTTAGCACAGATACAAAGATCTTCAAGCTCAGGTGGAGCATCTACCCAAATCACAATGATTCCCTTTTGCTGCAACTGACCCTCCCACCCACAGGGCCATGGCAGCCATGTTTACAAGGCATAGTCTGGAGACCTCTTAACAGTTTAGTAAACCAAACATGGACCCAAGATGACCCTCTGCCAGGAATGTCTGTCTCTTCAACCATCTCCTTTCTCTCAATGCTGGATATAATGGGACTTTAGTAAATGACAGCTGCTGGAGGTGCAAACGATTTACCCAACAGGAAAAACATCCCTCCCGAGGTCATGGTTTTATTGCTCTGTAGGATACTAACCAGTTTTGTTTCTAACTTTGCAATCTATTCCAGCATTCTTTTTTTTTACATTGACTATATTAACTAGTCTTTTAACTTCTTCTTTAGCACCTTGTTGGTTCCCTAATTAATGAGCTAAGTAAATCTTTGACACATGCTCTTTCTAAATTTTTAAAATTATACTTCGAAAAAGATAAGCTAATTTCCCACACCCTACTCTTTTCTGTGGTAGGTATATGAGAGTAGTTTGCTTGTATTGCAAAAGGTTTCACTATCTAAATATGCTTACCAGTACGAGATTTTAAAAATATTTTCACGACAGCCGTTTCATCTTCTGGAAATGAATGAGTCTTGTATTATCTGCAATATCTGATTACTGCATTTCCATTACCTCTGAGGGTCACCTAACAGCCTTGGAGAGAGTCAAGGTCTCTGAGAGAGGCAGCTCTGCCTACCAGCTACCACTCTGTAATATGTGGAGAGGCCAGGTGTGGTGGCTCACGTCTGTAATCCCAACAGTTTGGGAGGCCGAGGTGGGTGAATCACCTGAGGTCAGGAGTTTGAGACCAGTCTGACCAACAAGGTGAAACCCCATCTCTACTAAGTACAAAAAGTTAGCCAGGCCTGGTGGCGCATGCCTGTAATCCCAGCTACTTGGGAGGCTGAGGCAGGAGAATCACTTGAACCCGGGAGGTGGAGGTTGCAGTGAGCCATTGCACTCCAACTTGGGCAACAAGAGCGAAACTCTGTCTCCAAAAAAAAAAAAAAAAATTCTGGAGAAAGGCTTTGGGATAAGCCCAAATTGTTCTATTTGACTTTCGGTGTTGCCCCACCTACACTATTACCCAGGCCTACCTGATGAAACGTAGTGCTAAAGTTACTTGAGACTTGGATTCTGCCCACCTGCAAGCCTCATGTCTTTGGGGAATTCACCTGGTTAATCTTTCTGGGTCTCAGTTCCCACATCAGCTCAACAGGGCAATATCGTTTTCCTTACAGGGTTGTCAAAAGACTTCCTGGCTCACTATAGGTAGTCCACAAGTGTCAGCTACCTAACACTAAAACGCCTAGGCATGCTTGGATAGGACAACTTGGGCACAGAATTTAGAGGGGTGGTGTTGTTTTGTTTTGTTCTGTTTTGTTTTTTGGTTCTCTGGGAACTGGACAAGGTGACACAGCCAAGGCCCTTCCAACTCTTAAGAATTCTTCCCCAAAGAAAATACTTTGCATATGCCTCAGCAGAAGTCAAAAATATCCACGAACTCTTAGCTGACACTAACAAGTTGGGTACTCCAAAACTCACTTCTGATCCTCAGGTGTCCTACCAGGTCTGCAAACCTTCGATGTGGGGGTGCATGACCTAGCTGCTCTCAAGCATA
>NW_012119598.1:4558654-4573727 GCF_000951035.1 Colobus angolensis palliatus | reverse complement strand
GCCCCGCCCCCGAGCCGCCCACGGGGTAGCGATGGCGTACTTGGCCTGGAGACTTGCACAGCGTTGGTGGCCGAGGTAAGCTTGGAGCCCCGGCCTCCCGGCCCAAGGTCGCCCGCAGGGTACGGCTGTCCAGGCGAAGGTCGTCGCCGTTGGAAGACCCTCCTTCCCTATTGTCTAGGTGGCAACAGGACTTTCTTTGCTGGTTTTCCAGCGAGGCAGTACTAAAGGATAACCTCCTCACTCGCGCGCCCTCCTGCACCGATGGGCCCAGAGGGGTCAGGATGGGCGCGTCGGGAGGTCAGGGCTATGGCTCTCTGTCCGCAGTCCCCGAGGTCTCCGCCTGCGTTCGCGCACGCTCCCATCCTCCTGGGGCCGGACTCCGGGCGGGCGAGCCGCCCCAGCTGGGCACGGTGGTTCCCCGGGCACCCGGGCCTGCACTTCCCAGCCGGGCTGCCTCTGGGGTGCAAAGCGTTGCTTGCTCAAAGCGAGGTAGACGCAAGCCAGGCGTTACCACCTATGTGGACTTCACACTCTGCTCTCTGGAGAACTCGTGTGCTATAAAGTGAAATGGCCGGGTACGCAGTAATGGCTAAGAAGCACGCTCCACCTCCCTGGGGTCCCGGGAACCCCGCGCGAATCTGTGTGTGGGGAACAAAACCGAAACACGGTGGTGGCCTTGAAGTGGTAAAATTATTAGTGATTTCCCGACTTTATGTATTTCTTAAATGGTCGTGTTTTTGCTATTTGTTTTAAAAACTCACGCTTCATTTAAATATAAATAAATTTGTTCCACATTTTGTGGAAACTTGCACGTTTCTTCTTTTTGTGAACATTTTAAATTTTTCTTTCGTTTTCTACTTGGAATTTGCCATATAAGATGCAGTTTTTCTCTTTACAGAAAATCATTTTAATATAAAACTTACTGTAGGCTGATCTTACTGAATCAGTTACTAAAAGTCCAAAGTTTGAACCTAGAGTTCATTGTACCATTTTCGAGTTACGTAATTGTGTTTGTGTGTGAGGTTTGGGCTTTGTAACCTGTATTATTTTAATCATCTTTGATGCCATTAACTCTACTATTCCGGATCATCGTCATGAACATCCATTTTTTGCTTGTGGCCTGAAGTCCTGTGCGTTGAAGTTTGCCACCCCACCCCCGCTCACTTTGTGTGCTTGAAAACCTGCTGATCCCCCCGCGGTGGTTGCTGTTTCTGCTCTGTTCCTGGCTGGCTGGTTCAACACCCCCACAGAAGGGGGCACGCCTGCTGAGCCTCCTTCACTGACTCCCTTCCACTGCAGGTCATTCCCTCCCATCTGCTGAGAAGGCTGTGGCTCTGTCAGGAATGCCAGCAACTGTTCCTATGCCCTTTTGAATATTTCTTGTATGTTCACATCCATTCTCCCCTCCTTCCACCTGTGTGTATGTTGGAACACCGGTTTTCCAGCAAAGAGACAAGAATTGACCTGATATAGTTTATGGCTTATCAGTGAGTGCAGAGGCTGTTTCAGGACTTTGGGACACTTTACAAAATTCTGTGCACTTTAGCTTTTTGGTCTCCTGCTGTTCACTGTCTTGCGTGCGCTTCACTTCTTGCCTTTGGCAAAATTTACATGGTAATTCCTGTTCTGGCTGTTTTTATCTTAAATTGCTTACAAATACCTCCCTGGATGGTTATTTACTTTTCCTTTTATTTAAAGTTAGTACTGTTAGCTTCCGTATTGAGTTACTATCTTGGAATCCTTACAACCAATTATTTGCAGCCAGTTTGCTGAGGCAAGTATAAAGAAAATATGGACAAACATGGCATTTTAGTATGTATGGGCTGGGAACAATTAGAAATCAGGCTGCAGAAATGTGAGGGTTGGGAACAAATAGAAATCAGTCTGCCTAATTGTAGTTCTCTGCAGGTCATTAGTTTCCCAGTAGTTCAGCTGCACCTGAATAGAACAGCAATGAGAGCCAGTCAGAAGGACTTTGAAAATGCAGTGAATCAAGTGAAACTCCTGAAGAAGGATCCAGGAAATGAAGTGAAGCTAAAACTCTACGCTCTGTATAAGCAGGTAAATGCCTATGGTCTGACATTTAAATAATTTTGGGCAAATGACTCCTTAAGTAGATAAACTGTGTGTTTACTAAAATGTAGCCTTAATATTTTGGGTTTGTCTTGCTCCCTCTTAAGAGTATATATATATACACACATATATATATGTATATGCGTGCAAATTTTTAAATATTAGACCTTGAAATATTATCAAGGCACAAAGTGCCTCAGTGTCACACCAGAGTAAAAGAGACTTATGAGATATTCACATTTGTAGACCTTATTTAGCTCTTGATTAGAATAAATCAATTGAAAAAGTTATTTTTAAGATAATTGGGGAAGTTTTGAATAAGGTCAGAGTGTTAGAAGATACCTAGAAATCACTGTTAATGGTGTCAAGGTTATATAAGAAAATGTTGATATTTTTAAGAAGTGCATACTAAAGGATATAGGGGTGAAACAGAATGGATAGTTGAAGTTCTCTAAGCGAAAAAAGAAAGAAAAGGATAGATGAGGCCAGGCATGGTGGCTCACTTCTCTAATTCCAGCACTTTGGGAGGCTGAGGCTGGCAGATCCCTTAAGGTCAGGAGTTTGAGACCATCCTGGCCAACATGGTTAAACCTCGTCTCTACTAAAAATACAAAAATTAGCTGGACACAGTGGCATGCACCTGTAATCCCAGCTACTTGGGAAGCTGAGGCAGGAGAATCGCTTGAACCTGTGAGGTGCAGGTTGCAGTGAGCCAAGATTGCGCCACTGCACTCCAGCCTGAGTGACAGAGCGAGACTCTGTCAAAAAAAGAAAAGAGAGAGTGAGAGATGAAGCAAGTAAGGCAATTTGATCATTGTTGAACCTGGATGATGGGTATTGGGAATTAATTATCGTATTCTACTTTGGTATGTTTGGAAATTTTTATAACAAAATTTAAAAACTAAAGCTTTGAAGTTTCAATGCCAAAGACTTCCCCAACATGTCTGCCTCTCTGGGCTCCTGGGTTATCTATTTTTCTGTTCTATCATGGGTATGAACTTCTCTTTCATATGGGTGTGTATAGTAAAAAATTTAACCTTGTCCCAAAGGAGGTGTGGCTTTGTCCTCAGCTTCTGGGAAGTGAATCTCTAAAGCCTGATAGGAGTGTCTTTATTTGCCTGGATTGTCTTAACAATGTGATTTAGGGTTGGGGGCTTCAAGTTATACAGTTAGGCACAGGTGATGGAGCCCCACTGAAAACTCTGGACACTGAGACTGGATGAGCTGTGCGTCTCTGGTTGGCAGGACTCCCTGTGTACTGTCACATCAGTTCGGGGAGAGGTGCCCTGTCCTGACTCCATGGGGAAAGGACAGAGGAAACTCCACGTTTGCTACTGCCCCAGACTCCATCCTGTGTGCGTCCTCCCTTGGATGATTCTCATTTCTGTCCTTTCCCTTAATAAACTATTAACTGTGCGTTTAACAACTTGCATGAGTTCTAGGTGTCTTTCTAGTAAATTATTGCACCTGAGGGTGGTCTTGGGAGCCCTCCAGCCTTGCAATTGGTGGTAGCATTGAGGACAGTCAGGCGACAAGGGCAAGCCCTTATCCTGTGGGCTGTGTTCCCTCTAACTTCTAGGTTGGCTAACTCTTGCCAGATGACACTATCTCTATCTCAAGAAATTCATAGCCTCCTTTACTGCCTTTTTCTTTTTTTTTTTTTTTTGAGACAGTTTTGCTCTGTCACCCAGGGTGGAGTGCAGTGGCACCATCTCAGCTCACTGCAACCTCCGCCTCCCAGGTTCAAGCAAACCTCCTGCCTCAGCCTCCCGAGTAGCTGGAATTACAGGAACTCGCCACCACGCCTGGCTAATTTTTGTATTTTTAGTAGAGATGGGGTTTCACCATATTGGTCAGGCTGGTCTCGAACTCCTGACCTCAGGTGATCCACCCACCTCAGCCTCCCAAAGTGTTGGGATTACAGGTGTGAGCCTCCCGGCCTGTTTTCCAAAGACTCTTTCTTCTTTCCTCTTTTAGCTAACTGTATTATAAAATTTTAAAATTTTAAGTGGAATTTTAAATTGCCATTTCTGAAAAGTAGCTGAATGGGATATAATTATTCATCTCAAAATACCCACTCCATCTAGCCTCAAAAATAAAATTTAATTCCTTTTTGCATTTTACTTACATGTTTTTCAGTTAAGTTTCCTAAGAACCAGTGGCTCTGACAGCCCCACCCTAGTCCCTCAGCTACAGTTTCGTTGCCCAGGTACCAAAAGTCCACCACTGAATTCGTGGTGTTTTTTTGTACCTTTAGATGGGCTTTTGGAATATGCTATGGGTTTCCAAATATTTGTTGACTAGTTCCTTTTAAAGATTGTTTGCTTGAATATTTTGGTTATTTGTGGAAAATATGATTACCAATATAAAACTAATGAACTGTTAGATTTTTTTAGAAAGTACTTCCCCAAAACCTTTATTTTCATAGACAGGCAGTTATTTATTTCCAGTCTTTTTTCTGTTGTTTGTGCATTTTTGGCAATAACACCAAAAAGACTGGAGGGGAAAATTCAGATCAATTTACATACCCTGTGAAAGGATTTGGGGGAGGCATTCATGCGCTTGTGGATTTTATGGGTCTTAAATATTTAGGGGTCCAGTTTACATGGACACTTGACTATATTGCCCCTCTCCTTTTCACAGGCCACTGAAGGACCTTGTAACATGCCCAAACCAGGTGTGTTTGACTTGATCAACAAGGCCAAATGGGATGCATGGAATGCCCTTGGCAGCCTGCCCAAGGTGAATTTACTAGTTACTCTGCTTTTATTTGCTGTAATTCTAAAGAAGGTTGGTGCTTCTCATTAAGCCATTATAAATGGAGCCTTCAAGATCTTGATGTGCTTCTATTCTTTCTTCATTGCAAGGTGCTAGTTATTAGTATAGTAACTTTCTCAACGTCCTTATTCATTGACCATGGGCTGAGGCTGTTTGTCATCTTCCATTCAGGAAACTGCCAGGCAAAACTATGTGGATTTGGTGTCCAGTTTGAGTTCTTCATTGGAATCCTCTAGTCAGGTGGAGCCTGGAACAGACAGGAAATCAACTGGGTATGAAACTCTGATGGTGACCTCCGAAGATGGCATCACAAAGATCATGTTAAACCGGCCCACAAAGAAAAATGCCCTGAACGTGGAGGTAATGCTACCTGTCCTCGGAGTTTGTCCTGCTTTTCTTTTCTTCTTCTGTGTGTTTCACCAAAAGCTGTAGAGTTTCAGCATCATTCCTATTTTATGGTATGTCTTGTTTGATTTGGTTGGTAATTGTGGCTACTTCATACAACAGAGTCGAGCATTCATTGTTTAGAGTTTGTGAACTTCAGGTAGGTTCTGATATACCCAGAAGGCACCGTGATTTTCCTAATGATGGAAGCACAAATAAATTAATATAAATGAAACATGTTGCTGTGAGAGAATTCGCATAGAAGCCATCTATGTTGGTGTAGACTGCTCCCAGAAGTACCTTCATCTCACTTAGACGTGAAAGTAAGTCTTTCTGCTTGCATGGGGGCTTCATTTTTTACAAGTATAGGGAGAAAGGAGAGAAGGACTTTATCTTAAATCATTACCCAACTCAGCTTTAAAGTGGCTGCTTCACTCGGCAACTTCAGTCTTTGAATCTCTCATTGAACTAGAATGATAATAAAATAACCACTTTAGCCCCTTCTCCTTGAAAAAGATTATAGGGAATTAATTGGATGCTTGGTGCTCCACTGGGAATAAAATTTGAGAGGACTATAGCTGTTGGGTCAGTAACCTCCATTGTGGCAGAAAGAGCATACTCACTTTCAAATCATCTTCAGAATTTCCTGAAGTGGGATATATGTCATTCAACTCATAAGGCATTTAATGTTCAAACTTTATTTCCACTTTCCCCTGACTCATTTCTCTATAGCTATGGTAATAACAGCTACTCTGTACAGAGTGTCTAATGAGTGCCAGCACTCTCCACACAGATGTTTATTTAATCCTCACAAGGAGCCTACTGTTATCGTTTCTTAATAAGAAGATAATTAGATTAAGAAGTAACTTGCTCAAGTTCACATAACAAATAAGCAGCAAAACCTAAATTGAAACCCTGATAGCCAGTCGTGGTGGCTCACCCCTGTAATCCCAGCACTTTGGGAGGCCAAGGTGGGCAGATCATTTGAGGTCAAGAGTTCAAGACCAGCCTGGCCAACATGGTGAAACCCCATCTCTACTAAAAATACAAAAAGTTAGCTGGGCATGGTGGTGCGCGCCTGTAGTCACAGCTACTCGGGAGACTGGGGCAGGAGAATCTCTTGAACTGGGGAGGTGGAGGTTGAGCTGAGATCACGCTATTGCACTCTAGCCTGGGCCTCGCAGTGAGACTCTCTCAAAAAAAAAAAAAAGAAACCCTGATAATCCATCTTCTAATCCCGGTCTCACCAGTTGCCCTGCTGTGTTGTGTTATAACTATAATAATGATGGAGTGAGTTCCTTATCACTTCCCTCAGGAGAAATGCTTAGATGCTTATTCATGTGCAGTCATCCCTTGGTATCTGATGAGGATTGGTTCCAGGACCTCCTTAGGGACACCAAAATCCGCGGAACCTGTAGTGCCCCATAAAAAGGCGTAATATTTGCATATAACCTCTATATACACTTTCATATACTTTAAATCATCTCTAGATTACTTATAATACTACATACAATGTAAATGCTCTATTAAAATAGTTGTTATACTGTATTGTTTAGGGACTAATGATAAGAGAAAAAGTCTGTACATGTTCAATATAGACACAGAATTCTTTTCCAGATAGTTTTAATCTGTGGTTGGTTGAATCTATGATATGGAACCCGTGGATACAGAGGGCCAGCTGTTTTATGAAACATGAAGTCCATGTTTCTTTTGCAGTGTATTTGTATCTATAAGTATCCGCCCTCTTCATTCTTTCCCACACTGAAATCTCATCTAAGGTTGAAATTGCACCTGTTTTAAATGCATTAAAAGCTATACAGCTGCATGTCCAAGATTTTCAGAAATGTTGCTGATTTAAAATTCTGAGGCCCCTTCCTTGAATACCATTACAGTGTCTTGAAACTTCCAGCCAGACACTTCCCAGACTGCCAGGGACTTCCTTGAGGTCACAACAGAGACGTTGCTTTGTAGAAAGTTTTCTCTGACCACCTCTCACTCTGCCTACACTAGACAGGCCTCAGCACCTCCTCTGAGTTCCCTGCTGCTTCAGGCTTTCCACCTCCCTCCTCATTTGAATATGATAGTCCTCTGTTAATTCCAAAAGCTCAAGGACTATTTCTTTCTTGTTCCCTTTTGGAAAAAAAAGTGGTTTATAGCCGGCAGCTCCTACCATAGCAGCAGGTACATAATATGCACCAAGTAATTGTAAAAGGAATGAAAATTCTTTCAGGTGTATCGGTCCACCTTTTTTGGTTATAAAATACAACCAAAATAAATGTGAGGCACTTTGCTGAGAGCAGGCTTCCAGCCTGATATTTGTGAGTCCATTGATCGATGATTCCTGTGTTCAGAGTTCTTTTCTTTTCCCTGTCTTCCCATTACACAGATGTATCATGAAATTATGCATGCACTTAAAGCCGCCAGCAAGGATGACTCAGCCATCACTGTTTTAACAGGTAAGACATTTTCTCAGACATCCTAATTCAATTTCTCTTTTGAGGGGCGTCTTCATAGATAGGAAATTGAGTTAAAAAGCTCTAAGACCCAGAGGCCGAGGCGGATGGCTCACGAGATCAGGAGTTCGAGACCAGCCCGACTAACATGGTGAAACCCCATCTCTGCTGAAAATACAAAAATTAGCCAGGCATGATGGCACGCACCTGCAATCCCAGCTACTCAGGAGGCTGAGGCAGGAGAATCACTTGAACCTGGAAGGTGGAGGCTGCAGTGAGCCAAGATCACGAACCACCTTTTTTCCAAAAGGGAACAAGAAAGAAATAGTCCTTGAGCTTTTGGAATTAACAGAGGACTATCATGTTCAAATGAGGAGGAGGGTAGAAAGTACAAAGCAGCAGGGAACTCAGAGGAGGTGCTGAGGCTTACCTAGTGTGGGCAGAGTAGGAGGTGGTCAGAGTACTGCACTCCAGCCTGGGCAACAGAACGAGTCTCTGTCTCAAAAAATAAATAAATAATTACAACTCTAAGTTCTTTTCCAGTACTGTCATATTCTGATTTATAAATATACAAAAAATATTTTTAAAAACCCACAGATATCCACTTCTTTGCAATTACCCAACATAAATTAAGACACATAATGTCCACAAAAAGACTTTTACAGGCGCACTGATGGTAACCTGATTTATAACTGCCAAAACCAGAAAACTCAAATGTTCAAAAACGCATGGATAAATAAACAAATTGTTGACTGTTTGTACAATGGAGTACTCAGCAATAAAATAGAATAAATGATACAAGAATATGGATGCATCTTTAAAACGCAGTTCGGCAAAATAAAGACAGGAGTTTACATATTTGTATGAATCCATTTGTAGAAAGTTCTACAGTAGGCAGAAGTTCTTCTCTATGGAAATTGAAGTCAGAAAGTGATTGCCTTGGAGCAGGTGGGACGGTATGGCTAGAAAGGAGCCTACGGGAAACTTCTGGGGTGATGGAGATGTTCCGTGTCTTGTTTTGGATGGTGATCTTGTGGGTATTTAAAAATATTAACTAAATGAACATTTAAGAACTGGTTGTTTTATTATATATAAATTACACTTTAATTAAACACACACACTCAGAAGCACACTTTCAATGGCTCTTAGAATAAAGGAAAAACTTCCTCATGGGATCTACAAAGCACCGCCAGGTCTATTCTGCCAGTCCTCACCCTGCACCAACTTCCCCGTGGCTTTCTCTGAGTCAGCTACCGTGGCTCTTATTTTGTCTACACTGGGGATGACCTCTCCGAAGAGCCTCTGCACAGATCTCAATTCAGTTGTCCCTTCCTTGGGAAAGTTCTTTCCTGAACTCCCTGATTAGACCAACCCTCCTGGTACATACCCTCATTTCATGATGCACCTCTCCTCTGTTTCAGCAGTGGCATTAGCTACATTTATCTGTGTGTTTTTATAGATCAGTGTCCAGTGTACTCACTAGTTTGTAAGTTAGGGCAGGAACCATCGCTGGTTCTCCAGTGTATTTCCCGTGCCTACCCATAGAGTTTTGCATGCAGTAGATACTCAAGAATTTTAGGATGAATGAATGAGGGATCTGTTGATTTTCTTACTTATAGGAAATGGTGACTATTACAGTAGTGGGAACGACCTGACTAACTTCACTGATATTCCCCCTGGTGGAGTAGAGGAGAAAGCTAAAAATGGTGCCATCTTACTGAGGTAAGAGTAACTGACCTTCCTGTGATCCCAGAGGGCCCGTTCTTAGTCATCAAAGTGGTATTTAGTTGAGCAAAAGTGAAATATCTACTTCCCTGTGTCAGTGCAGTTAATTGTGACTTTGGACAAGCATATTTCTCTAAACTGCCTCCATCCATAGGTGGGCATTCATTCTCTCTCTTTGACCTCTGTTACCTGTTCATGCTGCTGGTCTCATGAGATTTGACTGGAAAACATAAAAGTGAGCTATAGTTGTAAACAAAATTATCTTGCTTTGAGGTAGAGGAATGTAGCAAATTCTCATCGAGCCAGAGGAATGGGCGATTTCCATGAATGCTGAAAACAGGAGACTTGGAGGTGTCTTATAAAACACAGGAGGAGGTCATGAAGGCTTTCCTCTTTTTTCCTGCCAAATCTATCATTCCCACTTGCTGTGATATTGCAGTGTGTGCTCAGGCACCCAACCTCATCTCAAGACTGCGACTGGTTTACAGCCCTGAACTCACTGTCCAAATACAAGATTCAAACCAGGGTTGACCCGTAGGTCTCTCTGGTTGGTCTTCCATCCACTGCCATTCAAATGGATGCCCCGGATGAATCTGGTGCGGAAGATCAGGGAAGTGGCAGGACAGGGAGGCACTGCCCGTGGTGGCAGTGGAAATACCCAGCCTGACAAAAGGCTTTATCTCGGAGTCAGACTGTCTTGCCCATGCTTCAGTCATGCTGCTTTGGCACATTTCGTGATTTTGTGTTTCCATTTCTGTAGGGAATTTGTGGGCTGTTTTATAGATTTTCCTAAGCCTCTGATTGCAGTGGTCAATGGCCCAGCTGTGGGTATCTCCGTCACCCTCCTTGGGTTATTCGATGCCGTGTATGCATCTGACAGGGTAAGTCAGCTCCCAGAAAGCAAGAGGGCAGGCAGGCAGCGCGAGACGGGGGCCTTGGAATCCTCCTTCAGCGTTGCCAGTCGTAAGCAGGTTGCATGTTGTTTGTGGTAGAATTAACTGAATTTAGATTTTTCCCAAAGCATTAGTCTAATTTGACTGATTTTATTTTTCCTTCATTATTAACGTGCATTTTGTTGTAAACATTGTTCCAACTCGGATTGTTCTAGATTCTAATAAAGTTCCACAACAGGTATTCGGTTTTCATGTTACTCTGAAATATTCGGGAGACACTTGAAAATTTGTTATGGGAGGGAGGAACAGCATCTTTGCAGGTTGTGCAAGGGATTATTTAATCCTTTTTACTGAGTAAATGCATTTAGAATTTTAGAATGAGAAGGAACTGTGAGCATTATCTACTCTCACTCCCTTTGCAGGTAAGAAAACTGAAGCTCTGAGAAGTTCCTTGCCCAGAACACAATTCAGCCTTGTGTTCACCATTGCATTATATAGATTTTAGTTTTTATTTTTACTATAGTAGTAATATGTATATATCATAGTGGAAAATAAAATTTTGAAAGATATGAAAAAGTACCAAGAAAAGCTACAAGGTAAAAATCACTCCTTACCACCTAGAGATAACCAGTCCTAACATCTGGGTTATTAACTTATCTTGTTTAACCAGTCCCTGCCTGCTGGAACCCTAGGCTGTTTCCAATTTTTATCATTACAAGCACCTAATAACCACCTTTAGGGCATCAGATTGTTCCAGTGACTTATGCTTATGTGATGGTAAAATGTGCTGATTCAGCCTTCTAGGAAACATGGTTTTTACCACTGAAGAAATTTCTAGTTTTGTTCAGAGGTATTTTCCCCACTGATACACAGGACCATATAATAGCATCCTTAATTCTTTGAATTTTCTTTTGCTGAATTCCACTGAACCAGATTGGATGTATTGACAGACCTAATTCTTATGAATAATTTCCCCGCAAAAATAGCAAATGAGATTCTAGGTGCCAGGCTGCCCAACCTTTGTAGGTGGAGGTTTCTGTTCAAAGGCAGAAATCAGTGTCTTTGTTCACAGTCTTGTGTTAGATGACTGATTAGTCATCGACCTGCTTTTAACAGGGACTGGGTCAATAGTTCCTGACCTAAAATTGGGGATCTCTTTCTTTAATACTTGGAGGGCAAATATTGTATTTGAATCTCGTTCTGATTCTCCCACTGAATTCAAAATTACTTTCAATATACATCGTTTTTTTTTTAAGAGATGGAAGTCTCACTCTGTCACCCAAGCTGGAGTGCAGCGGCATGATCTTGGCTCACTGCAGCCACCACCTACCGGCTTCAAGCGATTCTCCCACTCAGCCTCCTGAGTAGCTGGGATTACAGGTGCACGCCACCACACCCAGCTAATTTTTTTGTATTTTCAGTAGAAACAGGGTTTCACTGTGTTGGCCAGGCTGGTCTCAAACTCCTGACCTCAAGTGATTCGCGTGCCTTGGCCTCCTGAAGTGCTGGGAGGTACAGGTGTGGATCACCGAGCCTGGTCTACGTCATCCTTTTAAAAATTTTGATGACTTCCGTCTTATGATATAAATTATAATAAATGTTGAAATCAGAGAAGATATATACATAATATATATAAAATGTATCTATTCTATATATTATAATGTATATTGCATATATATTAAATGTTAAAAAATTTGGCCAAAAGTAAAATTTATTTCTCAAATAGTATCTGCTGATAAAAGTTTACCCAACCTAATAAACCAAGCATCAATTTAAAATAAAGGAAATTGAGGTGGGCAGATCACCTGAGGTCAGGAGTTCAAGACCAGCCTGGCCAACATGGTGAAACACCATCTCTACTAAAAATATAAAAATTAGCCGGGCTTGGTGGCGGGTGTCTGTAATCCCAGCTACATTGGAGACTGAGGCAGGAGAATTGCTTGAACCCAGGAGGTGGAGGTTGCAGTGAGCCGAGATCGTACCACAGCATTCCAACCTGGGTGATAGAGCGAGACTCCATCTCAAAAAAATATATAAGTAAAAAATAAATAAAATAATGGAAATATGCTAAAGGAAAAGGCTGTAGAAAAAAATCGTTTTATAGGATTTATCATTATTGGCTTCAAGAATAAATATATTAAATGATGGGTTAATATTTAACCCATATAACCAAAATATTAATTAGTACATTTTATCTATTTTGTACTGTGGGCAATCGTTACTAATGCCTATTAGCTCTGTCAGCAAATGATACATTTCCTGTATGAGTTAAGAAAAAGGTAGAAATCATAACAATAATCTTTGAGTGGTCACTGTTTAGGCACTCTGTTAACATGCATTGTATATATTATAAGTATACGCATACACGCATACATATTCATGTAATGTACAGAGCTGCCCTATGAAAGAAGGACTTGGCCGGGTGCAGTGGCTCACACCTATAATCCAGGCACTTTAGGAGCCCAAGGCAAGTGGATCACCTGAGGTCGGGAGTTCAAGACCAGCCTGGCCAATGTGGTGAAACCCCATCTCTACTAAAAATACAAAAATTAGCCAGGCGTGGTGGTGGGCGCCTGTAGTCCCAGCTACTTGGGAGGCTGAGGCAAGAGAATTGCTTCAACCCAGGAGGCAGAGGTGGCAGTGAACTAAGATCACATCACTGCACTCAAGGCTGGGTAACAGAGTGAGACCCTGTCTATAAAAACAAACATTCTCCTCCAGTGTGGCAAAAATAATTTTTGCAATCTAGGCTGGGCATGGTGGCTCATGCCTGTAATCTCAGCACTTTGGGAGGCCAAGGCAGGTGGATCACTTGAGATCAGGAGTTTGAGGCCAGCCTGTCAACATGGTGAAGCCCTGTCTCTACTAAAACTACAAAAATGAGCTGGGTGTCATGGCACATGCCTGTAATTCCAACTACTCGGGTGGCTGAAGCAGGAGAATCGCTTGAACCCGGGAGACAGAGATTGCGGTGAGCCGAGATTGTGCCACTGCACTCAAGGCTGGGCGACAGAGCGAGCCTCCATCTCAAAAGAAGAAGGATTGGTTCCCATTTTACAAATGAGAAAACTGTGGCACAGAGAGGGTAAGAAACCTTCCCAAAGTCACTAAGTAGTTTGATGCCAGAGCCTAAACCCTTAACTCCATCTTCTCTCTTTCTGAAAATAAGCATTTGAAATGCTGCTTATTGGCAACTTTGCACGTACCTGTTTGTGTCCCTTTAGCTGTTGGCAGTTTTCTCAGTTTCCTGCTTATATTCCTTAGGCTGTGTCTTCTGGGTACATTTTTTTGAATAAGTTTTCTTTTGGATAAAAAAAGAAGATACATGGTATTAACAGAAACTTTTTTAAATATTTTGATTTTTTGATTATTTTTATTTATATGCTGCATACATTATAGATTTATATCTTCTAACAATTATGCATTAAAAATAACACCATGTCTGGTTATAGGAAATGAAATCTAAATATTGTTTTACATATTATAAATTTTAAATTAACATTCTTTTATAATTTATTCATCAAGAAACACAAAAATGTTTCTTAAATGTATAAAAATGAAAAAAACTAAAAACGACTATATACTGATTAACCAATATTGAATTAATTTCAGTAGTTAAAGCCAATCAAAAAAACCACTGGGGCAAAATCAAGACAAATGACAGATTGAGGAAACAGTTTTTCAACTCATGTAACAAAAGCTGATCTCTCTACAGTATTTTTTAAAGTGTGTCTATAAAGCTAAAATAAAAATGGGCAATGGTGAGGAATGAATAGGTTAGACAAAATGAAATGTAAAGGGCTATTAAAACCATATGAGAGAAACCATTGAGAAAATGAAAAGAGAAGCCACAGACCAGGAGAAAAGATTTGCCTGAAGCCGCAGAGCAGGAGAAAAGATTTGCCTGATGCTCTAATAAAAGACTTGCAACCTGAATGTGTATCTTACAACTATATAATAAGAAAGTAAACAGCCTAACTTAAAAAATAGTGAACAAAATATCTTAACAGTTGCTTCACCAAAGAAAATATACGTATGTCTAATAAGTACATGGTAAAAGACTTCATACCATTAATGGTTAGGGACATGTACATTAAAACCACAGTGAGACCTCACTGCACACCTACTAGCATGATGAAAATGAAGAAGACTTTTAATAGCTAGGTTTGGTGAGGATGTGGAGCAGTTGGAACTTTCGTATATTGCTGGTGGGAATGCCAAATGGTACAACCACTCTAGAAAACAGTGTAGCAGCTTCTAAGCTAAATATCTATTTACCACACAGCCCAGCCATCCCACCACTTAGGTATTTACCTGTGATAACTGCAAACACTCAGTTTTCACCCAGTGACCTGTACACAAGTGTTCCTAACTACCTTTTTGTTAAAATTATCTGAACATTTTTATTTTTTAATTTTTTTTCCGTTTCATTGAGGTATAATTGAAAATAAGAATTGTACAGTCAGGTGCGGCATAACAACATTTTAGTCCATGACAAACTGCATGTAAAATGGTGGTGCCCTAAGATTGTAACACCGTATTTTACTATACCTTTTTTTTTCCCCCACTGTCACCTAGGCTGGAGTGCGGTGGCATGATCTCGGCTCACTGCAGCCTCCTTCTCCTGAGTTCAAGCAATTCTTGTCCCTCAGCCTCCCGAGTAGCTGGGACTCGAGGTGCACACCACCACACCAGGCTAATTTTTGTATTTTTAGTAGAGATGGGGTTTCACTATGTTGGCCAGGCTGGTCTCGAACTCCTGACCTC
>NW_012119598.1:4536814-4558604 GCF_000951035.1 Colobus angolensis palliatus | reverse complement strand
TCGAACTCCTGACCTCAGGTGATTTGCCCACCTCCGCCTCCCAAAGTGCTGGGATTACAGGGGTGAGCCACCACACCTGGCCTACCTTTTCTATGTTTGATATATTTAGATACACAAATGCCATTTGTTATAACTGCCTAGAGTATTAAGTATAATAACATGCTGTCCAAGTTGGTAACCTGGAAGCAGTAGGCTGTACCACATAGCTAGGTGTGCAGCAGGCTGTAGTGTCCAAGTATATGTAAGTATACTCCATGATGTTGGCACAATGACAAAACTGCCTAATTAGGCATTTCTCAGAACATATCCCCATTGTTAAGCAACACACAACTATGTATATTTAAGGTGTTCAACTTGTTTTTCGTGGCAGCCTTCTAGTAGCCTTTCACACATTGCTGGTGGCAATGTGAAATGGTACAACCATTTGAATACTAGAAACAACACCTATGGCATTAACTGGTGAATGATAAACGTATTATTGTACCTCCATACAAAGGTACAAAGGAATACTACTCAGAAATAGCAAGGAACAAACTACTTTTGCAACAGTATGGTGACTCTCAGAAGTCAGACTCAAAAGGCTACAGAACGTAGGATTCCACTTACACAACATTCTGTAAAAGTCAGAACTGTGGGGACAGAAAACAGATTAGCAGCTGCCTGTGGGTGGGCGGGAGGGACTGACTACAGAAGGACCCCGGAACCTTTCGGGGTGGTTGAAATGTTCCACATCTCAGTAGCGGTGGTGGCTACATAACTCTGTATTTGTTAAAACTCATCCAACTATACACTTTTAAATGGTGAATTGTGTGTGCATATTAACCACATAATCTTAATTTTTAAATAAATATTATTAAGTATTGTGAAGTTATAAGCAAATCGTGATTTTTTAAAATAACACATGAAACCAGGCACGGTGGCTCACACCTGTAATCCTAGCACTTTGGGAGGCCGAGGCAGGTGGATCACCTGAGGTCAGAAGTTTGAAACCAGCCTGGCCAACATGGCAAAACCCCGTCTCTACTAAAAATACAAAAATGAGCCAGGCATGGCAGCACATGCCTGTAATCCTACCTACTCGGGAGGCTGAGGCAGGAGAATCGCTTGAACCCGAGGGGCGGAAGTTGCAGTGAGCCGAGATCACGCCACTTCACTGCAGCCTGGGCAGAAGAGCGAAACTCTATCTCAAAAGAAAAAATCACACATGGAAAGATGGTTTTCTTTTCTCTCCTGCCCCTGCAGGCAACATTTCATACACCATTTAGTCACCTTGGCCAAAGTCCGGAAGGATGCTCCTCTTACACTTTTCCGAAGATAATGAGCCCAGTCAAGGTAACTTTTGGAATGTTTAAAAATAAAATTGTATGGGTCTCTCCGTTCTTTCCCTTGCTAATATGGACAAAAGAGAAGCTAATTATTTGCTCTTCAACTCTAAGAGTTTTACCAGTGGAGGAATCAGACTATGGGAAGTATCTGCTATGCAGGAAAATTAGACATTCTCTCTGCAACTCCCAGAACTGGGATCCTCCTCTTTCAGCTGGCTGCTTAGTGCTAGCTGCATTGCAAGCAGCACAACACCTCAGCCTTGCAGCTGTGTGGCATTAGTCCCTTGAAGGACCAGGGCTGTGCCAGCCTCCCTTGGTCCCCTGAGTTTGGAGGCCACTCGGTTCCTTTATGGATGACCAGTGTCTCCTAAGGAGAAACATGATGATGTCTTCATTTTCAGAGTTATAGTAAGTACCAACAGATGGGAGGTTTTGGGGGCTCACTGCTGCCAGAGCCACTCCCAATCACAGCAGCCCCTCCCTCAGCCTGCCACACAGGTGTATTCTCTCCCAGGCTGGTTCAGTGGCTGCTCAGGTCTTTCACTGTGTTTCTTTGTTGCCAGTGCCCTGTGGCATGACTTAAAGGGGATTGTGACAAGACTAGAAGCTGAGTTATAGGAAAAGGCTTGGCAAATATGCTTCAAGATTGCAAAGTGGGGCAGTGGGAATTGAGCCTGTTTTCATTGCCTATTAGGATTCTGTTAAAAACTTGTGTGTTTTTACTCTCCTTAGGCTATCACACACCCTGAATTGAACTTGGGAAGGGGGCAGAACTGACTCTACAAGTCTTAGAGCATTTAACTAATTAGAGCATTCCTTGGCTGGGTGCAGTGGCTCACACCTGTAATCTTAGCACTTTGGGAGGCCGAGGCTGGTGGATCACTTGAGATCAGGAGTTCAAGACCAGCCTGGCCAACATAGTGAAACCCCATCTCTACTAAAAATACAAAAATTAGCTGGGCATGGTGGCGGGCACCTGTAATCCCAGCTACTCAAGAGGCTGAGGCAGGAGAATCAGTTGAACTCAGGAGGTGGAGGTTGCAGTGAGCCAAGATCGTGCCACTGCACTCCAGCCTGGGCAACAGAGTGAAACCCTGTCTCAAAAAAAAAAGAAGAGCATTCCTTTTCTGGAAAAGAAATTGCAAATGTAGAGAGGATATCCACTTAATGTCTTCAGTTTTTTCGGAAATTTAACTATAAGTCTTTACTTTCCTTCAGTCAAATAGAACTAAGTTGACTACCAGTGCAGGTAAAGAAAGCTCTCAGAGCCAGATCACTGGGTAGAGTTTCCAGAGAATGGCATTTTGAAAGTTTCTAAAGGATGACCGAATGACCGCGATTTTTCTTTCCTTTTTGCCTCTTTAAAGTAATAGTTTATAGTATATAAAATGGAAAATCACAGTTGCTGTGGGTTATAGAATCAAGCATCTGCTTCAGATCATTTCTGTCCTGGGCCCCGTGATCTTACCCCTCCAACAATGACACACACAGAAGCAGCAGCCCTTCCGGACCTTCCCAGGAGCCTGTCTCAGCACACACTTTGCAAACCATTGCCCACTGAGGTCATCAGCTTCTCACTTACTGAGAAATACCAGCAACCTCAAAAGACCATGAGTAAATCTCTCTAACAGAAGCCTTGTTTTATTAAGTTAGTATCTTAACCTTGCTTCTTGCTTTTCATTTCAGGCAATAGAGATGCTTGTTTTTGGAAAGAAGTTAACAGCAGGAGAAGCATGTGCTCAAGGACTTGTTACTGAAGTTTTCCCTGATAGCACTTTTCAGAAAGAAGTCTGGACCAGGCTGAAGGCATTTGCAAAGCTTCCCGCAAATGTTAGTATTTATCTTTTACTTCTAAGAACCTTGAAAATGATTTCCTAAGGGAAAAATGTATTTGCCTTCAGAGAATAAGTCATAAAAAACACAAGACACATCTTCAGTTACCTCTAAGCACATCGAAATTTGGGATTAAAAAATAACTGTAGTAATGTTGGAAATACAGTACTGATTTTTACAAAACTTATCAAATAGACCTTCCATTTCTGTGTGAGGACGGAGGGGCAATTCTGTATGGGGATTACTTGAGCAGGATGCTAGGCAGTATTTGCTGAGCACTTTTACTTTGGAATCCAGGTGAGAAGCGTGGATTAGCTACTTTAGGAGAGTCTTATTGTGTAGCACTTTTGTTTTTATATGTGGTAGCGAGTGAGTGACTGCTTTTATATTCTTGCTATTCAAAATGTAGTCCTGGAACCAGATGCTTGAGCAGCTACCTAAGGCTTTTTGGAAATGTGTTATCACAGGTCTGCCCCACGCCTACTGAAGTGATTTATATGCACACTGAATTTTGAGAAGCCCTGTCTTATATTACACATGCAACTTAAGATTTAACAGCATGAGGGCCGAGAACGGTGGCTCACGCCTGTAGTCTCAGTACTTTGGTAGGCAGAGAAGGGCACATCACCTGAGGTCGGGAGTTCAAGAACAGCCTGACCAACATGGCAAAACCCCATCTCTATTAAAAAAAAAAATACAAAAATTAGCCAGGCATGGTGGTGGGTGCCTATAATCCCAGCTGCTCTGGATGCTGAGGCAGGGAGAATTGCTTGAACCAGCGAGGTGGAGGTTGCAGTGAGCCAAGATCGCACCACTGCACTCCAGCCTGGGCGACAGAGTGGGACTGTGTCTCAGAAAAAAAAAAAAAAAAGATTTAACAGGATTCATTAAATGAACATGGGAGAAACAAGAACCAGAATCATAGAATAATCCCACTCCTGTTAGATTAACTTTTTTTTTTTCTTTTTGAGACAGAGTCTCACTCTTGTCACCCAGGCTGGAGTGCAATGGTGCAGTCTCAGATCACTGCAACCTCCACCTCCTGGATTCAAGCGATTCTCTTGACTCAGCCTCCTGAGTAGCTGGGATCACAAGCATGTACCATCACAACCAGCTAATTTTTGTATTTTTAGTAGAGATGGAATTTCACCATGTTGGCCAGGCTGGCCTTGAACTCCTGACCTCAACGGATCTGCCCGCCTCGGCCTCCCAAAGTGCTGGGTTATAGGCATGAGCCACCACCTCAAGCCTAGATCAACTCTTACCCTTATTGTTGGTTTTGTTTTTCCAGGCCATGAGAATTTCAAAAGAGATAATCAGGAATAGAGAGAAAGAAAAACTACATGCTGTTAATGCTGAAGAATGCAGTGTCCTTCAGGGAAGATGGCTGTCAGATGAATGCATGAATGCGGTGATGAACTTCTTATCCAGAAAATCAAAACTGTGATGACCACTACAGCGGAGTAAAGCATGTCCAAGGAAGGAGGTGCTGTTATCTCTGATTTCTAGTACTTGAACTAAATAAGCTTCATTGTGCCTTTTGCAGTACTAAAATATCAGTTACAATGATGATATTTCACTACAGCCCTGATGAATAAAAAATTTTGTAAAACAAGCTTAAGAATTCACATAGGGTTTGGTAGTAGAGAGTCTTACGTCTTTTGACATGAATCGTTGTTGCCAGGAACACTGGAACATGGTGCCTGGGGTCCTCCTTTGAAAAGCACTCACAGCATTACAGGCTGAAGTCATGTCTTTGAATGCCACTATAGCACTTTGACGTCCACAAACAGTGACTGACTGAATTGGGCCAAACGCAGACAGCCTACAGATCACTGACTTGAGGTCTTCGGTTGGTTGCATGTTCTTTTTCAGCCATCTAGCAAGGGAGCAAAATGGAAGGAATAGTATTACTATAAAACAAGACTCTTAATTGGGTTTTTTTTTTTTTTTTGGGCAATTTAATAAAGAGGCATGAAGGGAAAATTGGGTCATTTCATCGGAAAGCAATGCTCTGCATCCGTAATTGTTTTCTTATTTGTTAGAGAGTCCCATTGTTTAATGTGGTAGTTTATGGAAGGCATACCTGCAAGCTCCCTTGATTGACCTTGCAACATCCTGTCTTGATTTCGCAGCTATCACTTGACAAGGACTGAGGGTGTAATTCCAAGGGCTACAGAAGAGGATGGGATATTTTGCTTTTCCTAGTCTTCCTTTTGACCTTTCCTTCAAGGTCAAAGTTAGCTAACTCACCAGATCTCTTAGCTTTTTAGTTCTAAATTGTTTATTCCAGTAATTGTAATCCAAAATGTTCAGTTTTATCGAAAATAGAATAGAAATAAGCATTAGTTTCGATTGAGCAGTTACTAGTGCTTAATGCCCATTATCATATTTTATCCACCAAAAACAATGCCACAAATTAAAAATGAGGTAGGTCTGTTGCCGCTACCCATTTTCAAGTAGGCATCCCGAGGCCTAGAGATTAGCTTCTCCAGAGTCAAATTTCCAGTGAATGTCAAAATGAAGATAAAAACCCAGGCAGAGTTTTCATTCCCAAATAGCAGCACAAGCCAACTACTGCCCATTCCTCCCACAAATTACAACTAAAATCTGTACATGAAATATGAAAAAGAACTACTTGAGCATGCTGAAATTAATCAAAACCAGGTGGATTGTGGAAGGGTGTCAAAATACAGAGAAGCGACTGCACAAGGATACGTTTCCCAGATTACAAGAAATAAACACAATTGCTGGAATCTGTCTCCTGAGCATGGCGTTAGAAGTAATGGCAAAAACTGCAATTACTTTCGCACCAACCTAATACTTTTGCCTCAAAGGCACACCCCTATTGTGGAGCAGTGCTGCGATGACCATGGAGTGACCAGCCGAATAGAAGCTGAGGAAAACAAAAACACCTTGAAAAGGAAAAGGGCCCACTGGGGGCTAAAGAGTGAAAGCAAGAAGAGAATCCCAGAGCAGAGAGAAAGAAGTTCTAATTCTGCGTATGAACCCAGAGAAGTCTGATTCATAAGTGAGACTCAAACCAGCATAGCAAAGGCTTTGTGAAGTGTACTGGGATTTTAACCACCACCCACAGAAGATCAAGATAGCTTGTAGTCAGTCTAACCAGATTTGATTTCTTGCCAAAACAAAAACAGCATTTTCCAGATGATTGTAACATGATCCACAAAAACATAACTTCCATCCAATGCCACAATACAGTAAATATTATACCTTGTGGATCCTGGGATCCCTGTGCAGTTGCTTCTCTGTCTATTACGTCATATGGATCCACAATCCATCCATACAATAGAATATCTAAGGCCCTAAGAAGAAGATCCAGGATCCATATGACATAATATTTACAAAATTATATGACATAGAAACAAACATGGAAATGTGAACACTTGGGTGAAATAGACAATCTGCACATGTCAATCCTGAGATGACCTGGACTTTGGAATTGTTACACACAGTCTTATAGTTCTTATTGCTACATCCCATGAGGTCAAGAGAAATACACTAGAAATGATTTTAAAATATATGAATTTTCAAAAGAGAAATGTTGAAAAGAAAACCAAACAAAATTTAAAACTAAAAATGTAAAAAATAAAAATTCACTGAAGAGACTGACTAGATGCAAACTAGACGAAAAAGGAAGGAGTCAGTGAACCTTAAAGATGTATCAATAGAATTTAATATGAAGAACAGAGATAAGGAAATACAAGGAAAAAATGAATTAACAGTGATATCAGCAAGATGATGAAAGAGGAAGTTCTAAGCCCTCATACTCCAAATAAATACAGACTGACTAAAATAACTTTATGAGTTCTGGAAACTAGTCAAATACCTCCAGCAAACAAGTGAATGCCCAATCAAGAAAGTCACCTTAAAAATGGTAGGAATTGGCAGGGCGCAGTGGCTCACGCCTGTCATCCAAGCACTTTGGGAAGCCGAGGCGGGCGGATCACGAGGTCAGGAGTCCGAGACCAGCCTGGCCAACACGGTGAAACCCCATCTGTACCAAAAATATAAAAAATTAGCCAGGCTTGATGACACACGCCTATAGTCCCAGCTACTCAGAAGGCTGAGGCAGAAGAATCGCTTGAACCTGGGAGGTGGAGGTTGCTATGAGCCGAGATTGTGCCACTGTATTCCAGCCTGGGTGACAGAGTGAGACTCCGTCTTAAAAAAAAAAAAAAAAAAGGAATTTGTGGGGAAAAGAAAGAGATCAGACTGTTACTGTGTGAAAAGACAAGGGGGAAATGTCAGGAAAAGAAAGAGAGATCAGACTGTTATCTCTCTACTGTGTCTATAGACACAGTAACAGTCTGATCTCTCTTTCTTTTCCCCACAGGAATTTTTGTAATATTTGCTCTTGCCTTCTTCCCTGTGTGGTGCAGTCAGAGGCAACTGGCCCAATCCCCTGTTCCCTCCCTCAGGACAGAAGGAGCAGAGTGAAACTTGTTGCAACATCCTGGCCTGTCTGTGGGCTGCCTATGGAACTGGTGTCTATAATGTCCAACTCAGATATCAGACAGGAAACAGCAAATAGTTTTGATTTCAGGCTGGAAGCCACAGAAGGCAGTGGTGAGCAATGCAGCACATGAAAATTACACAGGGATTGCTGCCCTGTGGGCTTCTGAGGGCAGGAGATTACAAACAGAATACAATAGAGTATCTAAGGCCCTAAAAAAAAGCTGCAGTGAGACTCTTTAGGAAATGAAAACCTTTAAAATCACCTGTGATGGGGAGAGGGCGTGCACAAACACATTCACAGGAAGGAAGCATGCCTAGAAAATACCTGAGAAGACCTGGACTAATCTCAGATTAGTGAAGGTCTCATGGGCTCACAAATTAGTGAGGTCTTACAAGCCAGTCTGCAAAGACTGGGAGAGTGGCCACATTTTTTTTAAATACCCAATTTTCAAAAAGAGACCATAAGGCATGTTAAGAACCAGGAAAAGATGGCTCATTCAAATGAAAAAAATACATCTCCAGAAACAGTTCTGGAAGAAACACAGGCATCAGGCTTACTAGACTTTAAAACAGCTGTCGGCCAGGTGCGATGGCTCATGCCTGTAATCCCAGCACTTTGGGAGGCCAAGGCAGTCAGATCACTTGAGGCCAGGAGTTTGAGACTAGCCTGGCCAACATAGTGAAACCCCATCTCTACTAAAAATACAAAAAAATTGGGGCATGGTGCTGCACACCTGTAATCCCAGCTACTCAGGAGGCTGAGGCATGAGAATCACTGGAACCCAGGAGGCAGAGGTTGCGGTGAGCCAAGATCACATGACTGCACCCTAGCCTGGGCAACAGAGTGAGACTCTGTTTCAAAACAACAAACAACAACAAAAAACCCACAACTGTCAAATATACTCCCACAACTAAATAAAAACATGAACAAAGAACCAAAGAAAGGAAAGCATATGAACAAAATGAGAACATCAACAAAGATAGAAATTATAAAAAAAAATTCTTGAGCTGAAAAGTACAATAACCGATTTGAAAATTTTATTAGAGGAGTTCAACAGCAAACTCAAGTAGAAGAAAGAATAAGCAAATTTGAAATCAGCTCATTTGAAATTATTGCATTTGAGAAGCATACAGAAGAAAAATACAGTGAACAGATGCTTAGGGACTTATGAGATGCCATCACGCTGACCAATATATGCATAATGGGAGTCCCAGAAGGAGGTGAGAAAAATGAGAAGAGAGACTATTTGAATAAATAATAGCTGAAAACATGCCAAATATGAGGAAAGACATGGATATACAAATCCAAGCTCAACGGTCTTCAAGTAGGATAAACCTGAAGAGACCCATACGAAAACACATAATCAAAGGGGGCAAAAGTACCAGATAAAGAGAATCTTGGAAAGTATCAAGAGAAAACTTACTCATTATGTACAAGAGATCTGCAATAAGACTATCAGTGTATTATTTCAGCAAGAACCCTGGAGACTAGAGGCAGTGGGATGATATATTTAAAGTGCTGAAAATTAAAAAAAAACAAACAAAAAAAACTGTCAACTGAGAATTCTATACCTGGTAAAATGTTTCTTCAAAAATGAGGGAGAAATTAAGACATTCACATAAAAACAAAAGCTGAGGGAGTTTATTATTACTACACCTGCCCTACAAGAAATGTTAAAAGAAATCCTTCAGTTTGAAATGAAATAATGCTAGATGGTAACTGGAAGACATATGAAAATATAAAGTTCTCCAGTAAAGGTAAATATATGAACAAATATAAAAACAGTATCAATGTAATTTTTGTTTATAACTCCACTTTGGATTTTCTACAGGATTTAAGAGACAATTGCATAAAATAATTATGAATTATGTTGATGAGTATATAATATTAAGTGGTATAATTTGTGACATCAATAACATAAGGGGAGAAGAGCTTTAAGGAAGTAGAGTTTTTATATGCAACTGAAATTAAGTTGGTATCAATTAATATAGATCATCATAACTCTAGGATATTATATGTAATGCCCAAAGTAAACACCAAGAAAATATACACAAGCAGAAGTGAGAAAGGAATCAAAATGTGCCATTACAACAACTTTAAACATAAAGGAAGGAAGGCAGTAATCAAGGAAATGAGGGAGAAAAAAAGCTGTAAGGGACAGAGAAACAACAAAATGGCAAAAGTAATTGCTTTCTTAGCAATTACTTTAAATATAATTGGATTGAAAACATATCAAAAATCATAAGTTGGCAGAGTGGATATAAAACCAGAATCAACTGTATACTGTCTAAAAGAGTCTCACTTTAGATCTGAGGATATGAGTAGGGTGAAAGCGTAAGGATTAAAAAGATATTCCATGCCAATAGTAATAAAGAGAGAGCAGAAATGGCTATACAATGGATAAAATAGACTTTAAGTAAAAAACTGTTAAAAGGGACAAAGAAAGACATAATATAATGCTAAAAGGCTCAATTTACCAAGAAGATATGACAGTTATAAACATATACACTAAATATTAGAGCTCCAAACTATATGAAGCAAACATTGACAAAATTGAAGAATAAATGGCTCTGCAATAATAGTAGAAAACTCCAATACCTCCACTTTCTCCAGTGGATAGAGAACCAGGCAGAAGATCATAGGAGAACACAGGACTTGGAAAATACTATAGACCAGCTGGACCCAACAGACACATACAGTACACTGCACCTAATGACAACAGAATATGTATTTTTTAAGTGCACATGGAGCATTTTCCAAGAAAGGTCATACGTTAAGCCATAGGACATCTTAATAGATTAAAAATTGAAATATGAAATATTTCTGATCACAATGAAATGAAACTAGAAGTTAACAGCAAAAACCTGGACAATTCCCAAATATGTAGAAATTAAATAACACACTTTTAAATAACCAGTGGGTCAAGAAAAATCACAAAGAAAAAATTTAAAATATCTTGACATGAATGAAAACACTACAAACCATGTGAAAGCAGTGCTAAAATAGAAATTTGCAGCTGCAAACACATGAAGAAAAAAGAAAGATTTCAAATAAACAACCTAGATTTACACCATAAGAAACTAGAAAAAGAACAAACTAAAACCAAAACGAGCAGAAAGAAGAAAAAAAATAAAGATTAAAGATAAATAAATACTAGCAATGAACATTCCAAAAAGGAAATTGAGAAAAACCATGCAATTTATAACATCAAAAATAACCAAGTTTAGGAATCAGTTTATCCAATGAGGCAAAAGACTGTGTGAAAACTAGAAAACATTACTGAAATAAATTACAGAAGACATAAATAAATGGGAAGACTTCACATGTTCATGGATTAAAAGACTTAGTATTATTGAGATATTAACACTACCCAAAGGGATTTGCACATTTAATGAAGTTCTATCAAGATCCCAACAATGTGTTTGCAGATACATAAAATGTATTCTAAAATGCATATGGAATCTTAAGGAACCCCAAATAGGCATAATTACCATATGATCCCTCAATTCCACTTCTGGGTATGTCTTAGTGCATTTTTGTTGCTATGATAGAATATCACAAACTGAGTAATTTATAAAGAAAATGTATTTATTTGGCTCATGGTTCTGGAGCCTGGGAATCCAAGATTGAGGGGCCACATCTGGTAAGGGTCTTCTTACTGCATCATATCATGGCAAAAGGCATAGCATGTTAAGGAACCACACATGTGAAACAGAAAAAGGAGGTTGACCTTCTGACATACTAACCCACTTCCACAATAATGGCATTAATCCCCTCATGAGAGCAGAACCCTCATGACCTAATCACGCCTTAAAGGTCTCACCTTTCAGTACATCACATGGCAATTAAATTTCAACATAAGTTTTGGAGAAGACATTTAAACCATAGCAGAGAATATACCCCAAATAATTGACTAGCAGAGACTTGAACAGATATTTGCATACAAAGCATTATTCACAAGATAGAAAAGTAAAAACAACCCAAGTGTCCATCAACAGATGAATGGATAAACAAAATGTAGTCTATATGTAGAATGAAATATTATCAGCCTTAAAAAAGAATAAAACTCTGATACATGCTACAACAAGGATGAACCTTGAAGACATTATGCCAAGTGAAATAAGCCAGACACAAAAGGACAAATATTATATGATTCAATAGGCAAATTCGTAGAGTCAGAAAATAGAATAATGGTTACAAGGTGCTGAGAAGATAAAGGAGTAGGAAATTATTGTTTAAAGGAGAAACAGTTTCATTATGGGATGATGAAAATGTTCTAGAGAAGGATAGTGATGATGGTTGCATAACAATGTTTGGAATGTACTTAATGCCACTAACTTAATTACACTTAAGCACTTAAAATGGTAAATCTTATGTTATTTACATTTTACTGTAAGGAATATTTTTTAAAAAGCAATGCAATTCACCATATTAACAGAATAAAAGAAACATATTAGTCATAGATACAGAGAAAGCATTTGACAAAATTCTACATTCACGTGTGATAAAAACAGCTAGAAACAGTAAGGAATTTTCTCAAACTTATATAAGGAATCCGCAGAAACTTAGAGTAAACAAAACACTGAATTGTTTTTTCTGTGAGATTGAGAAAAAAATGAAAGATGTCTGCTTTTACCACATCTATTCAACACTGTGCTGAAAATCTTAGTCATTGCAATAAGGCAAAGAAAGGAAATAAAAGAATAAAGAATGGAAAGGAAGATGTAAAAATGTTTCTGTATTTGCAGATAATATGACTATTTACAAAAAAATCCCAAGGAATTATATGATCCAGCAATCCCACTTCTGGGTATTTATCCAAAAGAATTGAAATCAAAATCTTGAAGAGACATTAACACCTCTATATTCATTGAAGCACTATACACAATAGCGAAAGTATGGGAAAAATGTAAATGTTTGACGGAGAAATGGATAAAGAAAATGTGGTATACACATACAATGAAATACTTGTCAGCCTTTTAAAAGACAGAAATTCTGTAATATGTGACAACGTAGACACACCTTGAGGACATGCTAAGTGAAATAAGCCAGTCACAGAAATAATGCATGATTCCATTTATATGAGGCATCTAAAACAGCCAAATTCATAGAATCAAAGAGTGGAATGATGGTTACTAGGGCCTTGTGGGAGGGGGAAATGCGAGTTAATAATCAACTGGCCTAAAGTTTCACGTAATCAAGATGAATAAGCTCTAAATATCTGTTTACAACACTGTCCACAATAATGTATTACATGCTTAAAAATTGTTGAGAGTTTTGTTAAGACCTCATGTAAAGTGTTCTTATCAAAATAAAAGAAAAATCCCAGAGAATCTAAAAAATAGCTACCAGAACTAATACATTAATGTACAAGTTTGCAGTATACTATGATAATAAACAAAAATCAATTGTATCCTTATATTTAGTATTTTTCATTTACAGTGGTGCTATAAACTATAAAATACCTAGTGTCGAGGCTCAGAAAATGATACTCTAGAGTATGGCACTTTGGCATGTTGAATGCTTTGAATTAAATGGAAGGCCTCCAAACCAAGGTCTCTCTAACCTTCCCTTGTTTCTTCCCACAAGTGCAGGAAGGGGCTCTCTCTAAAGTTCCCGGATCTGACTGAGGGAAGTTATTCTCAAAGAAAAACAATTGCCTTTAATATTATGTCTGAACTCTCATTAACCAGGAAAGATTAATCACCAAGGAAAAAATGAAGGTTGTCACCACACCCACCTAGACAGACTTTTCATGTTCTCTTCTGAGGGCTATTCTGAGAGACTTTATCTGCATAAGGCAAACTTTGTTCATGGTGCAGTTCCACCCCTCACCTTCCCATAATGTTGCCATCTCTCCCAGAGCTCAGAGGGACTCTGTCCCAGGCTATTGTCTTTTTTTTGGGCCCAGTCATCTCCCCTAAATATAATTTACTTTTCCTCTAAAATTCCTTACATCCCCCACCTTCCTCTCCTCTATGAAGGGGGCATTTAGTCATCAACCACCTGGCCCTTCTTTGAATTGTCAGAACTTGTGTGACTCTCATGCACTTGCACCTTAATAAATCTGTATGCCTTTTCTCCTGTTAATGTGTCTGTTGTTGAGTTTAGCAGACTGCTTTCATCAACCTTCAGAGGGAAAAAGGAAAGCTCCTTTTACCCCTGTGCTAGTAATAAATATAACAAAAAATATCTAAGACTTCTTCACTGAAAACTACAAAACATTGTTAGGAGACATTACAGAAGACCTAACCAAAGGGCAAATATATCCTGTCCATGTTGAAAGTCTCAATATTATTAAGATGGAAGGTCTTCCCTATTGATCCTGATTCAACTCAATCCCAAATTCTAGTAGTCTTTTTGTAGAAACTAACAAATTGGTTCTAAATTTTTATGGCAATGCAAAGAACCTAGAATAATCAAAGCAATTTTTAAAGCAGAAGATCAAAGTCAGATGCCTAACACTACCTTATTTCAGGACCTGGCCACAGTAAGAAAGTCTTGTTTGGGCAAAGACATATAGATAAATGGAGCAAAATAGGATCCAGAAATACACTCAAATATATGTGGAAAATCATTTTTTATGAATGTGCCAAAACAGGCCGGGTACAGTGGCTCATGCCTGTAATCCCAGCACTTTGAGAGGCCAAGGTGGATGGATCACTCTCAAGTGAGTTCGAGACCAGCCTGGCCAAACATGGTGAAACCCAGTCTTTACTGAAAATACAAAAATTAGTTGGGTGTGGTAGTAGGCACCTGTAAACCCAGCTACTCTGGAGGCTGACACAGAAGAATAGCTTGAACCTGGGAGGCAGAGGTGGAGTGAGTCAAGATCGCACCACTGCACTCCAGCCTGGGTGACAGAGCGAGACTCCATCTCAAAAAAGGGGGGGGCCAACCCCCTTTGGGTCTCCTCCCTTTGTATGGGAGCTCTGTTTCCACTCTATTAAATCTTGCAACTGCACACTCTTCTGGTCCGTATTTGTCATGGCTCGAGCTGAGCTTTGGCTCGCTGTCCACCACTGCTGTCTGCCACCATCACAGACCCGCTGCTGACTTCCACCCTTCCGAATATGGCAGGGTGTCCGCTGTGCTCCTGATCCAGCAAGGCACCCATTGCCACTCCTGATCAGGTTAAAGGCTTGTCATTGTTCCTGCATGGCTAAGTGCCCAGGTTTGTTCTAATGAGCTAAACAGTAGTTGCTGGGTTCCACGGTTCTCTTCTAATAGAGCTATACCTCTCACTGTATAGCCCAAGATTGCATTCCTTGGAATCCATGAGGCCAGGAACCCCTGGTCAGAGAACAAGAAGCTTGCTGCCATCTTGGAAGCAGTCTGCCACCATCTTGGGAGCTCTAAGAACAAGGACTCCCTGGTAACATTCTGGCGACCACAAAGGGACTCTCCAAAGCAGTGAGTAATATTGGACCACTTTCGCTTGCCATTCTGTCCTATCCTTCCTTAAAATTGGAGGAAAATACCGGGCACCTGTCGGCCGCTTAAAAACTATTAGCGTGGCCACCAGACTTAAGATTCAGGTGTGAGGCTGTCTGGGGAAGCACTTTCTAACAAACCCCAAACCTTCTAGGTTGGGAGCGTTTGTCTGCCTGGAACCAGCTTCCGCTTTCAATTTTCCTGGGGAAGCCGAGGGCCAACTAGAGGCAGAAAGCCATCATCCTGAACTCCTGGCATTAGTTGGTTGAGATCATGGCACAGCCAAAGTCTCTACTCAACAGTCTCCCATGTGTGTGCCCCTACTTTTCCTTCTGACCCATACCTCCTGGGTCCCAACCACGAATTTCTTCAAAGTGTAGCCCCAAAATTCTCCTTACCTCTGAATCTACTTCCTCCGATCTCTGTCTCCTAGGTACTAATGCTTGAGACTTTCACTTCCTCTCCCAAGTATTAGAGCAAGTTTTATCTCCAGAGGGACCTAAGGAAGCTCTACGCTGTGTCCTTAGGCATCTAGGCTATGAACCCAGGGAGTCTTTTCCCTGGTGTCCCTCCCAATTTAGGCATACAGCTCTAGACATGGGCAGTTATGTGAGACCCATTCCCCACCACCCTTGCCAGGGCCTTAGAACTGATGACCCAGCACTTTAACAACTGGAACTGGGTCTAAGACAACATAATAGATCAGGATGAAAGCAAATTGAGTAAGTCAAGGAGAGGAGAGACAGAGAGAGAGAGAAAAGAAACAAAAGAGGGAGAGAAAGAAAAAGAGAGAAGTAGTAAAGAAAAAACAGCATGCCCTATTCCTTTAAAAGTCTGGGTAAATTTAAAACCTATAATTGATAATTGAAGGTCTTCTCCATGACCCTATAACACTCCAATACTACCTTGTTGTCAGTGTAAACAAGGGTGTAGCCTGAAAACACTGAGACCACTGACAACCAGTAAACTTCCTATCAAAAATCCTTAACCCAGAAACCCGCGGATGGTCCAAATGCATTCAATCTGTAGTGGCAACTGCTTTGCTAACAGAAGAAAGCAGAAAAGCAACTTTTAGAGGAAATGTCATTTTGAGCACACTTCACCAGTTCAGAATTATCCTAAGTCAAAAAAGCAAAAAGGTAGCTTAGTAACTCAAATCTTAAAGTGTGGGGCTATTCTCTTAGAAAAAGGTGATTTAACATTAACCACTGAAAATTCCCTTAACCCAGCAGATTTCCTAACAGGGGACTTAAATCTTAATTACCATACAAAGGTCCAACCAGACCTAGGAGGAACTCCCTTCAAGACAGAACAATAGATGGTTCCTCCCAGGTGATTGAGAAAAAAACCACAAGTGCAACTTAATTGGTAAGTGTAACTTACTCTTGTGGAAGCAGAGTTAGGAGAATTGCCTAATAATTGTTCTGCTCAAAAGTGCAAGCTGTTTGCACTCAGCCACACCTTAAAGTACTTACAGAATCAGAAAGTCTCTACTCAATCCTGACTCAAAAGGTTACCTACACCCTCTCTGAAATGAATTTGCATAAGAATTGTTGTTTATGGGAATCCATCTTGATGGGGCAGCTGGGTTGTTATGAAATACTCAGGAACCCAGCCCAGGTCTAGAACTCACCTCTGAGAACAAACGCAATGTTGGGCACGCTGGTAAAGGACCACTAGAATCCAGCAGCCCCAGACCTCTTTCTTTGTGATCAAGAAAGGCGGGAAAACAGGTGCAGGACTGCTACATCGGTGAGTGTAACTAATCCAATAAGCAGAGGTCCATGGGTGGTTACGCACCCTGGAAAGGAATAAGCATTAGGACCGTAGAGGACGCTCTAGGACTCATGCTCATCAGCAAATGACTAGGGGTGCTGGCATCCCTATGTTCTTTTATCAGATGGGAAACATTCCCCGCCAAGGTAAAACGCCCCTAAGATGTATTCTGGAGAATCCGGCCCAGTCAGAGTGTATGTATCTTTTTCCCTGTCAGACCTGAAGCAAATTAAAATAGACCTAGGTAAATTCTCAGATAACCTTGATGGCTGTATTGATGTTTTACAAGGGTTAGGACAATCCTTTGATCTGACATGGAGAGATACAATGTTACTGCCAGATCAGACACTAACCCCAAATGAGAGAAGTGCCGCCATAACTGCAGCCTGAGAGTTTGCCAATCTCTAGTATCTAAGTCAGGTCAATGATAGGATGACAACAGAGGAAAGAGAACAATTCCCCACAGGCCAGCAGGCAGTTCCTAGTGTAGACCTTCATTGGGATGCAGAATCAGAACACGGAGATTGGTGCCACGGACATTGGCTAATCTGTGTGCTAGAAGGACTAAGGAAAACTAGGAAGAAGGCTGTAAATTATTCAGTGATGCCCAGTATAACACAGGGAAAGGAAGAAAATCCTACTGCCTTTCTGGAGAGACCAAGGGAGGCACTGACGAAGCATACCTCTGTCACCTGACTCTACCGAAGGCCAACTAATCTTTTTTTTTAGATTTGTGGAATAAAAATATTTATTCACATAATTTTAAATTAAAGTTGAGGCTAATAAATCTTCCATGGTAATGATTTAAGTGCGGTGATGCTTGGCTTTCTTTAACATTCATTTCTTTTCTTCTGAGTGAAGGCATATCAGTTATTCTTGAACAAGTCAATACAGCTTTGCAAAAGAGAGACATTGTTCTGTGGGGAAAAAAGTCAAGGCAGACCAACGAACTATTAAAACTTGCCATATACCTGTAATGACGCAAGTCCACCAACATAGCTTTTCACAGGAGATTTAAAGTCAGCCAGAGCAAGCTGGCCCTTCTCTTCATTAAATCCCAGATGAACTGCAACATACCACTCATCCCAATTTCATGTGGGAGAGCTCCTCTCCCTCCATGGGTAAGGCCACCAGCCAAAGAGCTTACATTCGCTCCAGCACCTCTGCCCTCACCTGCTTGCTCCTAAATGTGATCCTGCTTACTGTAACTTCTTAGATGCTATGTCAGTGCGTTGTTTTATGAAGGCGAGGGCCTTGGAAAGATTGCATAAAAGTTGCTAGAAATTAGGGCTGGGAGCTGTAGCTCACACCTATAATCCCAGCACTTTGGGAGGCCAAGGCAGGTGGATCGCCTGAGGTCAGGAGTTCAAGTCCAGCCTGGCCAAAATGGTGAAACCCTGTCTCCTGGCATGTTTTATTTCCAGTTCAGATGTTTCAATTAGATTCTTTCTAAATGCTGCCACTCCTTTCTGTTTGAAATTTATCAGTTCTTCTTCTGCAGATTCGGAAGGTTGTTCAAATTTCTAGCAGCACTCCTGCTGGTGTGCCTCAGCCAACTTGATGTCTTTGCTCTTTAACCAGACCTTATCCAGAGATTCGTTTGCGTTATCATAGTCAATGAGGGCTTTGGTGCGTCTGTATAAGAGATCCTTAGCAACTTCGATGTTGAGCGTGTAGTATCAGAGGAGCTCTGTTAGCTTCAAACCTTCATCTGATGAAACTCGACCCTCTACTCTCCTAAGTTTCTCAAATAGCTCGGCAACCTTCAATAGGTACTTTTTGATGACTGTGGGCTCTTCTAAAGCCAGGTTATGTAAGCAGGCTGCAGGGTGGATATAGCCATTGGCAATATTTTTATGAGATCTGGTCATTTTGTCAGTTTTCACACAAGAATCTTTGATCCTGTTGTAATCGTTAATAAGGAAGTTCTTCTCTTGCTCAGAGAAGTCATCTACCTCCTTAACTCCAGTAAAAAGGACTTCAGCACTTTTCACCACACTTTTGAAGAAGCCTCCAAACATCCCTTTAGTATTTTTCCGCCTAACACTTAGATCCTGATCATATTCTAGGAAAACATGGAAGTGGCAATCTTTACTGAGAACAGGGTGAGACGAAAGCCACTGAAGAAAGACTTCATGGGAGGACAGTCTTCTTAAAAACATCGAACACTTGGACTCAGGAAGGGGAACATCACACTCCGGGGCCTATCATGGGGAGGGGGGAGGGGGGAGGGATGGCATTAGGAGTTATACCTGATGTAAATGACGAGTTGATGGGTGCTGACGAGTTGATGGGTGCAGCACACCAACATGGCACAAGTATACATATGTAACAAACCTGCACGTTATGCACATGTACCCTAGAACTTAAAGTGTAATAATAATTAAAAAAAAAAAAAACATCGAGATACTCAGCTTCCAGTTCTTGTATCATCTTGGCAAATTCTTCTTTGGTCATAGACCCTTCACCTTCTCCCAGTTTCTGCATCTTCTCTTGAGGACCATCAAAGTCAGGCTTCGTAGGAGCAGCTGGAATCTGAAGCAGAGGCAGGAGCTCAAGAGCCTCTTGTCTCAGCAGCGATGTTTTCTAGTTGGTGCCTTATTCTACTCTTGCTGGTTCACAGGAGACAACCACTCCACACCTGTGGGGCTACTTAAAAGTCAACTCCTGTTTTTTGTTAACCTTCCTTATTTCTTCCGGCCATTTAGAATGAGGTGTCTTCCTGAGAGTTGCGTATTCACTTTGATGGCAATCATTTGTTCAGTTTATCCATTACAGACAATCATTCCAAGCACAACAGTGTTTATACTGCTTCAATGTTGGCCTAAAACTAGTACAACGAATGCTAAGCACCAACAATTAGCTGTCAAGATTATAAAGTCTCCAGTATTCCAAAGGAATTTTTTCCTAATCCTAAAGGATAATTGAGGACTCTAATTTTGAATGAACAGAACATATCTAAATATAAGCTTTGGTACTAATTTTGTTTTATGATTAAGAAATCATCATTTGGACAGGTTCTTCAGTCTGCCTTCCAGGACAAAATGCATGGAAATCCCCTTTAAAATCAGCTAAGACTCTGTTCCTGCAGCCAAGAATTAACAAACAAGGGCTGAAAACTGCCTCCTTGAGCACTTTTTTTGTTTTTGGTAGACAGTCTTGCTCTGTCACCCAGGCTGGAGTGGAAGGCCAACTAGTCTTAAAGGATAAGTTTATCACTCAGTGAGCTGTACACATTACAAAAAAACTTCAAAAGTCCGCTTTAGGCCAGGAACAAAATTTAGAAACCCTATTGAACTTAGTAACCTCAGTTTTTTTATGATAGAGATCAGGAGGAGCAGGTGGAATAGGACAAACGAGATAAGAAAAAGGTCACTGCTTTAGTCATGGCCCTCAGGCAAGCGGACTTTGGAGGCTCTGGAACATGGACAGTGTGGGCAAATCGAATGCCCGATAGGGCTTGCTTCCAGTGCGGTCTACAAGGACACTTTAAAAAAGATTAAATGAATAGAAATATTCCGCCCCCTTGTCCATGTCCCTTATGTCAAGGGAATCACTGGAAGGCCCACTGCCCCAGGGGACGAAGGTCCTCTGAGTCAGAAGCCACTAACCAGATGATCCAGCAGCAGGACTGAGGGTTCCTGGGGCAAGCGCCAGCCCATGCCATCACCCGCACAGAGCCCCGGGTATGCCTGACCATTGAGGGCCAGGAGGTTAACTGTCTCCTGGACACTGGCGCGGCCTTCTCCATCTTACCCTCCTGTCCCGGACAACTGTCCTCCAGATCTGTCACCATCTGAGGGGTCCTAGGACAGCCAGTCACTAGATACTTCTCCCAGCCACTAAGTTGTAACTGGGGAACTTTACTCTTTTCACATGCTTTTCTAATTATGCCTGAAAGCCCCACTTGCTTGTTAGGGAGAGACATTCTAGCAAAAGCGGGGGCCATTATACACCTGAACATAGGAGAAGGGAAAACCAAGCCCCAGTACTCAGCAGGAGAAACAGAATGGGGAACCTTATGAGGACATAGTTTCCTCCCCTCAGGATGGCTAGCCACTGAAGAAGGAAAAATATTTTTGCCGGAAGCTAACCAATGGAAATTACTTAAAACCCTTCACCAGACCTTTCACTTAGGCATTGATAGCACCCATCAGATGGCCAAAGTATTATTTACTGGACCAGGCCTTTTCAAAACTATCAAGCAGAAAGTCAGGGCCTGTGAAATGTGCCAAAGAAATAATCCCCTGCACTGCAGGCCATACATTTCAATCCCTGTATCTTTAACCTTCTTGTTAAGTTTGTCTCTTCCAGAATCGAAGCTGTAAAACTACAAATGGTTCTTCAAATGGAGCCCCGGATGCAGTCCATGACTAAGATCTGTGGACCCCTGGACCGGCCTGCTAGCCCATGCTCTGATGTTGATGACATCAAAGGCACTCCTCCTGAGGAAATCTCAACTGCATGACCCAAATCACCAGGAAGTAGTTAGAGTAGTCGTCAACCTCACCAACAGCACTTGGGTTTTCCTGTTGAGGGGGGGACTAAGAGACAGGACTAGCTGGATTTCCTAGGCCGACTAAGAATCCCTAAACCTAGCTGGGAAGGTGACCGCATCTACTTTTAAACACAGGGCTTGCAACTTAGCTCATACCCGACCAATCAGGTAGTAAAGAGAGCTCACTAAAATGCTAATTAGGCTATAGCAGGAGGTAAAAAAAGAGCCAATCATCTATCACCTGAGAGCACAGGGGAAGGGACAATGATTAGGATATAAACCTAGTAGCAGTGGCTACCCCCTTTGGATCTCCTCCCTTTGTGTGGGAGCTCTGTTTTCACTCTATTAAATCTTGCAAAAAAAAAAAAAAAGTGCCAAAACAATTCAATAGGGAAAGGAAAATGTTTTCTTTCTCTTTTTCTTTTTCTTTTTTTTTTTTTTTTT
>NW_012119598.1:4527639-4536686 GCF_000951035.1 Colobus angolensis palliatus | reverse complement strand
CAGCCTCCTGAGTAGCTGAGACTACAGGCACCTGCCACCATGCCCGGCTAATTTTTTGTATTTTTAGTAGAGATGGGGTTTCACTGTGTTAGCCAGGAGGGTCTCGATCTCCTGACCTTGTGATCCGCCTGCATTGGCCTCCCAAAGTGCTGGGATTACAGGTGTGAGCCACCACATCTGGCCAGGAAAATCTTTTCAATACATGCCAATGGATCAACTAGATAGCCAAATAGAAAACAGAAATTAACATCAAACCAATGAATATCAAAACCTATACAAAAATAAAGTAAAATGGCCTACCAACCTAAATTTAAAGCTTACAACTACAAAACTTCAATAAGGAAATATAGGAGCAAATCTTGGCAACCTTGGACTTGTCAAAGGATTCTTAGAATATAAAATGCAAAAACTGTAAAAGAAAAAAAAATTGATGAATTAAGAATGTAAAACCTTGGTTCTTCTGTATTATTATGAAATAATGAAAGGCAAGCCACCATCTGGGATAAAATATTTGCAATGCTTATATCAAAGAATTTGATATTGAAAATATGAAAAAAGCTCTCACAACTTAATAAGGCAAAGAAAATTTAAAGTAAGCAGAAGATGTGAACCAGTCACATCACAGCAAACGTTTGAGACATCTTTTCTAGTAGGGGCGTGGAATGATGCTCCCCAAGATCAGAACACACAGGCGTCCCTTCCACGGAAATCAGCAGGGATATGTGAAAGTCAGCAGGGGTAGGAAGTGTCAGCAAGTATTTGCTAAGACCTGCCTCTAAATTCCAGAGGGATAACACATGACCAGCCCAATCACCTCCATCCATACATAAAATCCAGTGACAAGTCCCCAGAAGGAGGCTCCACACCATACGCCAGGTCTTTTTCCTCCAAACCTGTCTCGGTTCCCTTGTACCCAGGCACCCAAGCATTGTTTTCCTGCCTTTCCATGTAGATTGGCGGCTACTGCTGCAGGATTCCTGGCCCCACTTCTGGGGGAACACTCTTTTTATCGGGATCTAGTCTCTCAGAGTCCTTCTTTCTCCTTCTGTATTTTATTTTCTCAAACACTTGTGATGCTACATTTGACTTCCCAGGACATCAGGACTCTGTTTCTAGGGTTTTTTTCCCTGGATCATTCTTGCCATTTTTGTGGGACCCCTTTATTCTCATTAATGGCCTTGAGGGTAGAAAAGTATTTTTCCAGGCTTACTTTTCCCTGCAAGTGGTCAGGCCAGCTGTGATTACTTGTGAAATGCTAAAAATATCAGACTCTACACATCACAGAAGAATGATTTCCTCCTGACTTGGAAGGGTTCAATGGTTCTCACCGCTGGCTGTGCATTATCGTCTCACCTGGGGAGCACTCTGAAAACGGCGAGGCTTGGCCACCAACCCTGAGATGATGTTCAGCTGGTCTGGATGGGCCGGCAGGCATGGGTGACGCTCATACGCAGCCAGAGTTCAGAGCCACTGGAAGGTTGGCAATGAATGGCTTCCTCTGACAAAGACCCTTTGCTTGGGCAAACTCTAGTCAGGCTTCGCAACCTTCTCCTAGGCCCATGTTCACTGCCTTGTTAAATCCAGCTTTAGCAAATAACACTGCCAAGACAGTTTAGCAAGAATCCCCACCCTCAGTACCCAATCACCCTCAATATTTGATCAAAATTCTTCAGTCCCCATCCTCGGTGTCTGATCACCCTGGCCTGCCTTCAGCAGGAATTCCGCGAGGCTGATTCAGCCAGAATTTTCCCCAGCCTTGATGTCTCCTCTTAGCAATTTTTCATCCACCAATCTCCTGCTCCTTGGCTATACATTCCCCCAATCCCTGGTGTGTTCGAAATGCAGCCAAGTTTTATACCTGGTATCTCTCTTCCCCTGTTGCAATAGTTTTTAGTAAAGTTGCCTTCACAACTGTAACTTCTGTCCAGCTCTGGTTTTCTGTGACACCTCCAAGATCTTCCTGCACACTTCCTAAGTCGGGTCTGAGATATCTCATTACAAAGCATTATCCTGAGGTTGCTAGTTACTCTCCGCCTCCCCACTGTGCCCAGGGGACTGCTGCTGCCTCCAGGTGAACAATGCGGGTCATGGAGGAGGGAGGTGTCACAACAGAGTCCCTTCTTTCTTTACAAATGCACACTTCTCCATCATCAGTCTTCCCCAGACAATTTTGCCTATATGATTAATTTCCATCGTGAGCTCATTCTTCTTAAACTATGCAAAAAACTGTACTTAAGTCCCTTTGGAATTCCACAAATGCTGAATGTATGGAATGTGTAAGAGTTCTCCAGAGAGACAAAACCAGTAGAATATACTTATCTATCTATATCTATATGGAGAGAGAAAAACAGAGGGAGAAAGGAAAAGATTTTAAGGAATCGGCTCATGCGATTGAGGCCAACAAGTCTTGACATTTGTAGGACTGGTCAACAGCCTGGAAATTGGAACGGGTCAGTGCTGCAGTCCTGAGTGCAAAGGCCCTCTGGAGGCAGAATTCCCTCCCCTTCCGGGGACCTCAGCCTTTTGTCTTACAGCCTTTCATTGACTGAATGAGGCCCATCCACATTATGGAAGGTAATCTGCTTTTTTCAAAGTCTGTTGATTTAAATGTTTATCTCATCTGAAAAACGTTTTTACGGCAATGTATTGGTTTGTTTGTTTGTTTGTTTGTTTTTGAGACTAAGTTTCTCTCTTGCTGCCCAGGCTGGAGTGCAATGGTGCGATCTCGGCTCACCACAACCTCCGCCTCCTGGGTTCAAGTGATTCTTCTGCCTCAGCCTCCCGAGTAGCTGGGATTATAGGCATGTGCCACCACGCCCAGCTAATTTTGTATTTTTAGTAGAGATGGGGGTTTCTCCATGTTGGCCAGGCTGGCCTCGAACTCCTGACCTCAGATGCTCTGCCCACCTCGGCCTCCCAAAGTGCTGGGATTACAGGCGTGAGCCACTGTGCCAGACCTACAGCAACATCTTTACCGGTGTTTGACCAAACAGCTGGATACTGTGGCCTAGCCAAGCTGACACATAAATTAAACCATCACATGGAATGTCCATCCGTGCAAGTTTAGCCTGCAGATAAACCCAAGAGCCCTGATGGGCATATCAATGTTGGTGAATCAGAGTAGACTAGGAACCCAACACGTTCAAGGGTGGCGCTAGTCCTTGCTCTGCCACTCCTACATGTGCGCCCCTGAGAAAGCATCTGTTTCTCCCAGACTCAGTTTCCTTTTCATTTCACAAGGACCACGTGGCTGTGCCAAGAGTTCTTCCAGCTCTCAGAGCATATGTGTCCTGTCTCGGTTGAAGGAGCAAGTAACAAAAGAGAGGGAAAAGAGATGTGAGAGTCTTTCGTTTGGCTACACAGAGTCAGTTATATTTTTAATTTATCTTAATGATACTAGTTTAGAAAACATTAAATGTGGCCGGGTGCAGTGGCTCACGCCTGTAATCCCAACATTTTGGGAGGCCGAGGCAGGTGGATCACGAGGTCAGGAGTTTGAGACCAGCCTGGCCAACATGGTGAAACCCTGTCTCTACCAACACAGAAATTAGCCGGGTGTGGTCCCAGCTACTCAGGAGTCTGAGGCAGAAGAATCGCTTAAACCTGGGAGGAGAAGGTTGCAGTGAGCTGAGATCGCGCCACTGCACTCCAGCCTGGGCAACAGAGCGAGACCCAGACTCTGTCTCAAAAAAAAAAAAAAAAAAATTAACCAGGTGTGGTGGCGCATGCCTATAATCCCAGGTACTCGGGAGGCTGAGGCAGGAGAATTGCTTGAACCTGAGAAGCAAAGGTTGCAGTGAGCCGAGATCATGCCACTGCACTCTAGCCCAGGTGACAGTACAAGATTCCATCTCAAAAAAAAAAAAAAAAAGAAAGAAAGAAAAATGGCCAGGCATTGTGGCTCATGCCAGTAATCCCAATACTTTGTGAGGCTGAGGCAGGAGGATCACCTGAGGTCAGGAGTTCGAGACCAGCCTGACCAACGTGGCAAAACCCCGTCTCTACCAAAACTATAAAAATTAGCTGAGTGTGGTGGTGCACGCCTGTAATCCCAGCTACTAGGGAGGCCAAGGAGGAAAATCGCTTGAACCTGGGAGCCAGAGTTTACAGTGAGCCAAGATTGTGCCATTGCACTCCAGCCTGGGTGACAAGAGCGAGACTCCATCTCAAAAAAAAAAAAAAAAAAAAGAAAACATTAAACGTTTTTCTTAAATGCTTACACAGCCCACAAGTGGAGTAGCGAATCAACACAGACACTATAACATGGTAAGTACAATACACAGGAGGAGTGGCCCCAAGTCAGGATAAGTTGCAAATGTCTACGGCAGAGAGGTTGGCAAAGTAGAACCCGCTGACTACTAGCTCCATCTTCAGTTGCTACCACAGTGATGCAACAAAAACATTACAGAATCTAAAGTTCTCATACGGCACAAACAGCCCTCTTCTGTTCAAATACTGCTTTTGTCACACTTACCAAGAGAAAAAAAATTAAGCCCTAGAGTTCATATAAATATGGCATATTGAGCCAGTAAATACAGTTTACAAGTAATTATAATTTACATGCAGTATCCAGTAGGGATTTACAGTATTATAGAGCTGGGGATTGGAATCCTGCCAGGTTCACCAACGGGGATAAGACACCACCATCTGCAGCTCCAGACTTAGAAAATCTGTTTACCAGCATGGTCCCGGGACTCCTGGCTTTTGTGCCTGCTGATTTGTTTACACAGCATAGCACTGAAGGAACTTTGTCAAAGTCAGCAGGCCTCATGTATGGTCTGCCTGTTTTGTGGCCCTAAAACTGCTATTGCCATGTGAGAGAGAGGCCTTATCCTCTCTGTGCTGGTGGGGATTAACAGCATAAACTGAGCAAATGTTTGCCAGGGCAGGTTCAAGGTTAGGACCTACAGTTGGCTCAATCTAACGTGTGAAAATACTGTACAATGCATTCAAATAGTACTTCATACTGTCAAAACTCAGTTTCACAGTCATTGTTCTATCAGTGTCACAACTCTGATACAACATGAGGTATTAGTAGCACCATTTTACAGGTGGTCAAGGACGTGAATCAGCAGTGTTCAGTAGTTCTTAGATAAAAACAAAGCTATTCTTCTGTTAAATTGACATAATAATTGTACATATTTATGGGCTACAGTGTGATGTTTTGATGCATGTTTACAATGTGTCATGATCAAGTCAAGGTAATGAGCATATCATCACCTCAAACAATTTTCATTTCTTTGTGTTGGGAACAGTCAAGATATCCTCTTCTAGCTATTTGAAAATAAACAAAAAAATGATTGTTGGCTATAACCACCCTATAGTGTTATAGAACACCTGAACGTATTCCTCCTGTCTAGCTGTACTTTTGTATCCAGTAACCAGCCTCTGGCTATCCACCCCTCGCCGTTACCCTTCCCAACCTCTGGCAACCACTATTCAACTCTCTGCTTCTGTGCGATCAGCGATTTTAGCTTCCACATATGAATGAGAGCAGGTAGTATTCTTCCCACTTCTTCTCACTGCCCCCACTACCCTTCCCAGCCTCTAGAAGCCATTCTTCTACTCTCTACCTCCATGAATACAATTGTTTTAATTTTTAGCGTCCACAAATGAGTGAGAACAGTGTGAAGTTTGTCTTTCCGTGCCTTGTTTATTTCACTTAATATAACGTCCTCTAGACTCATCCATGTTGCCTCGTATGACAGGATTTCGTTCCTTTTTATGCTAAAAAGTACTCTTTTGTGTATATACACCACATTTTTAATTCATTCATCTGTTGATGGAAAGCTAGGTTGATTTCATGTCTTGGCTGTTGTGAATAGTGCTGCAATGCACACGGGAGGGCAGACAGCTCTTTGACATACTGATTTACTTTCCTTTGAGTTCATACCTAGTAGCGGGATTGCTGGGTCATATGGTAGCTCTAGTTTTAAGGACAAAGCTATTATTGATGATTCTTAATAATAGGCTTGCTTTGGCTAAAGAATGAATTCTCTCAAGGGTGTCAGTTAAGTCACAAAGAATTAAGAGTGATAAAGTTATCAAATGATGATATTTACCGTGTTACCAGGTAATAGGGGAAGAATCATTAATGCCAGGAGGCATCCTCAGAACTAGAAGAGTTAATTCAGCAGATCCTTCAGGAATCTGGAGTCACAGCAACCACGACAAGGTTCATGATTGACTGATTGCAAAATGGGCCGAATCCTCCAACCTTTCCTGTACCCAAGCCCCCTGCAACACGACTTTGCAGCTCCTTCCACTGAGGCGAAGCCTGTTCCTCCACCTCTTGAATCCCTGCCTATACTGTTTTCCCACCTCCACTGTGATGCAACACGACTCCCAGGAAACCTTTTGCATTCTTATTTCTGTCTCAGTGCTTGAGACTCCAACTTGTAACACTAGGAATACAAAAATAAATAAGATAGGCTGACAGTCCCTGCTTTTAAGGAAAGCAAATAAATGTTTGTAGAATAAAATGTTTAAAAAAAAAGAGTATCATTTCCTGTGTTCTGATACTCTAGCTATATTTTCAGAAACCAAACTAGGATGTAAAGATCTATAACTTCAAATGAAGACATCAGAACCTAAGATTGAGGTGTATAAACTTTCTATGGTTGTGAAACTTGGATTTTTAAAAATAGGCCTTGTGTTATTCTGTCTTCACATTGCTATAAAGAACTACCTGAGACTGGGTAATTTATGAAGAAAAGAGGTTTAACTGAATCATAGATCCACAGGTTTAACAGGAAGCATGACTGGGAAGCCTCAGCAAACTTACAATCAGGGCAGAAAGCAAAGGTGAAGGCAGGCACGTCTTATTATGATGGAGCAGGGGAGAGAGAGAGAGCGAGCGAGGGGGGAGGTGCCACACTTTAAAACCAACAGATCTCTTGAGAACTCACTCACTTCACCAGAACAGCAAGCAGGAAATCTGTCCCCATGACCCAGTCGCCTCCCACCAAGCCTCTCCTCCAACATGCGGGGATTACAATTCAAAATGGGATTTGGGTGGGGACAAAGCCAAATCATATCAGGCTTCCAAAGCAAGGTCAAATAATCTTCACTTGAGTAATCAGATATCATCACTTAATATAACCTTTATCTACTTCTGAACAAAAATGTAGTGTCTTTGCATTGTCCAGAAAACACCATGGTTCCACTGACCACCTTCTTTTATAATACATCTTTGCCTTCTTTGGCTACGAATATTTAAATCAAATTGGCAAATTATGCCACTGAGGACACTGGAAAAAATGTAGACAAGGACTCGATTTCACCAGCGCAATGATCCCAGGGGAAGCTTCCAGTTCAGGCAAATTCATGAGCTGGGACTGTCTCCCGGTTATGTTACCTTCAAATCAGAAATGATCCTGTCTTTGTAGCAACGTATACATTAATCCTGTCAACCTGGCAAAATTGCTTGAATACCCACTATGTAAAAAGTGTAGGCATCATTGCATTGTGCAGCAATATGAAAGAAACAAATATACACCAGGCATGGTGGCTCACGCCTGTAATCCCAGCACTTTTCAGAGGCCAAGTGGGCGTATCAGCTGAGGTCAGGAGTTTGAGACTAGCCTGGCCAACATGGCGAAACCCCATTTCTACCAAAAATATCAAAAAAAATTAGCCCGGTGTGGTGGCACGCGCCTGTAATCCCAGCGACTCGGGAGGCTGAGGCAGGAGAATCACTGGAACCCGGGAAGCAGAGGTTACGGTGAGCTGAGATAGCACCACTGCACTCCAGCCTGGGTGACAGTGTGAGACTCAGTCTCAAAAAGAAAAGAAAAGAAAAGGAACAAATATAGAAACACCATCTATCTGGCATAAGCAGGCAAAGAAGTGTACCAAAAAAGATAATTTGTCAAGGAACCGAAGCTTATGACTTTGAGCACCAGAATCCAACCAACTCCGCATCCCCACTGTTACCACCTGGGCCACTATCCCTTGCCTGTAGATCTGTAAAATCTCCCAACCGCTCTCCTCCACCCAGGCATTCCTTGGGAGGCCAGAGCGGATTTGAGTCAGATCATGCCAGTCCTCTTGTTAAGACTGTCCAATGGTGCTCCAGTTCTCTCCACGTAAAATCTGGCAGGCCAGGGATAAAGCCAAAGCTCCACTACATCCTGCTATGGTATCCTAGCCCCTGGTCATGCCAACGGTGGGCATGAAAAACCAAGTTGCTTCTCAACTTATGCAGCCAAAAAGCCCCACAGCTCAGTGGTTGGGTTTCTCTCCAAGTATCCCACTCTGTTCTTGCTAGATTTCTGCTCACTATTCTAGACTGCAATGGGCCATGGAGGACCCCCACTCCTGCTCCCATCTCCATGAGTTTACTCCCAGTAAGGGCTCCTGTAGCAGCTTGGGGGTGGGTAAAAATGGGGCCTATGTGCTTTTATATAGAGCAGTGCTTATCATTTTTTAGCTAAGGCATGTAGAGATTTTGTGATCACCCTGTGTGTCTCTAAATATATCCACGTAAGGCAGAAATTAGAGTCTACCTGACAACTATGGTGGACATTGGAGGCTCTTTCGTGTTTCTCCTCAACAAGTGACATTTCTTCCACCCGTCTGTTACATTGTTGATGATTTTTCTTTTCCACAGGGGCATTCTGTTCGGCTTTGGGGTCAGATTAATCTCTTTTGGCAACTGATGTCTTGCTAAGATTCTTTCCAAGCCAGAGAGTTCAGGATTCTCACCTGGTAATAGAATAAGCATTAATGCATTCAATGTTCCTCTCCATCTTTGCATAGCAAGAGTAACGAGGCACTGATTTGAAAACATATATATGCAGCTTGATAATCCCTATTTAGCTTTGTCATTCCTTTATTCCAACAATATTACTGGGCACCATTTAGATCTTAGCCTGGTCCTAGACATCTAGCAGACACATTATAAGTAAATAAAAGAATGAACAAGGCCAGGCGTGGTGGCTCACACTTGTAATCCTAGCATTTGGGAGGCTGAGGCGGGTGGATCATGAGGTCAGGAGATCGAGACCATCCTGGCGAACACGGTGAAACCCCATCTCTACTAAAAA
>NW_012119598.1:4520903-4527589 GCF_000951035.1 Colobus angolensis palliatus | reverse complement strand
TCCCAGCTACTCGGGAGGCTGAGGCAGGAGAATGGTGTTAACCCATGAGGCGGAGCTTGCAGTGAGCTGAGATCACGCCACTGCACTCCAGCCTGGGTGACACAGCGAGACTCTGTCTCAAAAAAAAGAAAAAGAATGAACAAACAAGCAAACAAGCTGGCAGGCTGGGACCACACAAATAGAGTTGGTTATGTGTGCATTCTCAAACTAATGGCAAGTTACATACAATTATTATTACTGTGATTCTCGTTTTCCCTTTAATTGCATACTTAATTGGAGATGCACAGTTTCAAGCTTCCTGGAAGAAACAGGGTGACTGTTAACATTATTGTCAGGCTGCATAACTTGGGGCCCCCTTCTATTGGTGATTTTGCCTGAGCAAGGGTTACAACATAGATTGAACTTAAAACAACAGCATGCTCTGTCAGTTAGAATGTGGGAGTGTAACTTACTGTTCTTTTTGATTCTACAAAATTCATTTCTGGCCAGAAATGAACTGTTTTTTCTCGCTCTGTTATAAGTGTGTCTATTTTCAGCTATGTCAGTGGGAAATACCTTCCTTCTTTTGGGTGTTCCAATAACTGAGACTTGAGGTTTGGATTGCTGCAGCCTGCTGTAGGAACTCTGGACGGCCAGTGGTACAGTTACAACGCATGGTAGAGCCACTTGGAGATGAAGTCAGTACCAGAGGGGCTTAGATCCTGTGTTATCAGAAATGGACTAGCATCCCTCCCTGGTCAGCCAGCACCTCCATGAGAGCTCCAGGATGGAGTGCAGTGGTGCAATCATACCTCATTCCAGCCTCCACCTCCTGTGCTCAAGTGATCCTCTGACCTCAGCCTCCTCCGCAGCTGGGACTACAGGCATGCACCACCACATCCAGCTAATTTTTGTTATTATTTGCAGAGATGGGGGTCTCATTTTGTTGCCTAGGTTCATCTCATTCCTAACTTCAAGTGATCCTCCTGCCTCAGCCTCCCAAAGTTAACTTTATATTTAAAATACAAAAGAAAAACCTGGGTTTTTTTTTTTGTTTTAATTATGGATGTTTAGTTCTTTTTCTTTCTTTCTTCATGTAATCATTTCTGGGTAACCAATATAGAGTAATATAGGCAAAGCATCCTTCAGGTGAAGAGGAGATTGACAGGAAGAGGAACAAAACCTATTTTTAAGGTCAAAAGAAATTTCTTCTGGAAGGAAGGCTTTCGACCCAGCAGCAGCAAGACAGCAGTATCCATTTTTAAATTCTTGGTCTGATGGATGAAAGTCAGAGAAATAGGGCCATGTCTTCAGGATACACATGCAAGGAAATCACTATATGTTTGGAAATGGCATCTGGGCAATGGAGCAAACTTTTAGTGATGAATTCAAGACCTCAAAGGCCAATGTGTTCCCAGTGACTGACTGGACTCAGCCTGAGGCCAGGTCCCTGAAGGCACAAACTCAGGACTCTGAGGAGTCATTTCTTACCCCTTAATGCCGTTCACCTCAGCCTCATGAGCCTCCTTAAACTGGCTTCCAACCATAGCAAAGAATCACTGCACCCAAATACCTCTGAAACAAAGGCACCCCGCTGCTGCTTGGCAGTTGCACATGGCAGGAATTACCAGCTGCTAAACGTGTCTCGATGTCTATCACCGTCTACATTGGGAGGCTACGGAGACAAAATCTAAATCAATATAGAATGGGAATGTCTCTAGAAAATCGAAACCCATTTCTCCAACTTCACATAAATAATTACTGCATTTTTCAATGTTAATGTTGCATTTTAATTACAAAAGTAAAAGGTTTCCATTGGAATAACTAAAATGAAACAACTCAGCAAAGTCTACATAGTAAAAAGGGAAAGTTTTGCTTCGTTTTCCTTCTCCAAGCTCTATCCTTTCTCTGGAGGTAGCCACTGTCCTGAATTTCCTAAGTCTCCTTCAAAACTCTTTTCTATGCATTTATAGACACACATATATAGGTACAAACGTATAGTTTTCTTTTGGCATACATGGATCCATACTGTGTATCTTCCTTTGCAGCTTATTAAAACTCTATAATCTGTACTGGAGATATGTTAATGTCAACCTTCTTTTTAACAGTATTCCACTGTAGGGATATATGCCTTCATTTAATTATTCAGCTACTGAATGTCATAGGTTGTTTAAATTTTTTACTATTATAGACAATGCTTTAGTGCATGGCCATGTTTATCTATTTTTGTGCTCAGGTACAAGTTATTTCTGTAGGATAATAACTAGAAGTGGAATTGCTAAGTTGAAGGACGTGTACATGTAACAGGATGTGAAAATATACATTTTTCTGTTGGGTTTGTTTTCTCCAAGGCCCCAAAGTCTGAGAAAACTCGAGTAGGTGCCAGACACCTATTCATGCACAAGGTATCTATCAATATGTGAAGAAACGGAGCATTCATTCAGGATTCCTTAAGGCATGTGAGGATTTCTTTAGGCACAGAGTCGGGGCAGTGCTGTGTACTATGTCATTCCCCTTCCCGCTCTTGGCTTTAAGGGGACTTTAGAGAAGTACCTGGGGAATGGGACTATGTCTCCTAACACCGGTGCGTCAGTCTCCTAGGGCTGTCCTAACAGTACCACAAAGGGGGTCGCTTAAAACAACAAATTTATTGTTTCACAATTCAGGAGGCTGGAAGTCAGAAATCAAGGGGGCAGCAAGGCCATGCTGAAACCTTGAGGGGAGAATCTTTCTTTGTCTCTTCCTAGTTTCTGGTGTTTGCCTGCAATCGTTGGTATTCCTTGACTATGGATGTATCACGCCCATCTCTGTCTCTACTGTCACAAGAGATGTCTCTTTCTTCTTATAAGGACACCAGTCATACTGGATGAAGAACCCTCTCTATACATATTATGACCTCATCTAAGTCTAATTACTTCTGCACCCTGTAAAGACCCTATTTCCAAATCTAGTCACTTTCTGGGGCACTGGGAATTAGGACTTCAGTGTATCTTGTTGAGAGACAATATATGTTGTTGAGGGACATCTATGTGTTTTGTTGAGCCCACAACACCTGGAAACATAACGGTGAGTGGCTGGGATCACAGCTGCCTGTGGCCACAGGGAAAAGAGGGCAGTGTTGGAAGCCAACTGTGCTTTCATTAACCGGGTGAAGGTATGGGGAGCAAGGGCACAGATTTTCTATGAGCTAAATGTAAACCCCAGCCGGGCTTGGTGGCTCATACCTGGAATCCCAGCACTTTGGGAAGCCAAGGTGGGTGGATCACTTGAGGTCAGGAGTTTGAGACCAACCTGGCCAACATGGCAAAACCCTGTCTCTACTAAAATTCAAAAATTAGCCAGGTGTGGTGGCACATGCCTGTAATCTCAGCTACTTGGGAGGCTGAGGCAGGAGAATCGCTTGAACCCGGGAGGCGGAGGTTGCAGTCAACTGAGATCATACCACTGCACTCCAGCTGGGCGACAGAGTGAGACTCTGTTTCAAAACTAAAGAAACTAACTAACTAAATAAATAAAAATGTAAACCCCTTAGAAAATACAGTTGACCCTTGAATAACATGGAGGTTAGGGGCTCTGACCCCTGCCCAGTTGAAAATAAGCATATAAGTTTCTTTTGTTAAAGAGTCTTGGCTGGACTCGGTGGCTCATGCCTGTAATCCCAGCACTTTGGGAGGCCGAGGCGGGTGGATCATAAGGTCAAGAGATCGAGACCATTTGGCCAACATGGTGAAACCCTGTCTTTACTAAAAATACAAAAATTAGCTGAGAGTGGTGGCACATGCCTGTAATCCCAGCTGCTTGGGAGGCTGAGACAGAGAATTGCTTGAATGCGGGAGGTGGAGGTTGCAGTGAGCTGAGATCGCGCCATTGCACTCCAGCCTGGGCAACAAGAGCAAAACTCCGTCGCAAAAAAAAAAAAAAAATGTCTTGCTATGTTGCCCAGGCTGATCTCGAACTCCTGGGCTCAAGCAATCCTCCTGCCACAGCCTTCCGAGTAGTTGAGCGTGGTAGTCTAGCACCTGTACCATGCCACCACATCCAGCTACTTTGTTGACTTTTGATTCACTCAAAACTTTTACTAATAGCCTACTGTTGACTGGAAGCCTTACTGTTAACATAAACAGTTGATTAACACATATTGTAAATGTAATATGCATTATACATCACATTCTTAAAGCAAGCAAAAAAATGTTATTAAGAAAATCATGGCCAGGCGCAATGGCTCATGCCTGTAATCCCAGCACTTTGGGAGGCCGGGGATCACTAATGGCACTTTTTGTGGGTCCCATGGTGTTATTCAAATTTTATGGTATTGCACTAAACACAAAAAAATGCATGAGAACTGTGAAATCACTTTACTGTGATATGTAATTTACTAGAGAGATGAGCTGCTCACACAGAGATGACTGGCATCACATGGCATTTTAAGTGGCTATTCACACCACTTGAGCTCACAGCAAGAACAACGGGAGGTGGCTATGAAATTACTACAGCACTACGGTATTGCTACAGTTACTTTTCTACAGTTAGGATTTAATACTGCATTTTTTTTTTTTTTTTTTGAGGTGGAGTTTTACTCTTGTTGCCCAAGCTAAAGTGCAATGGCGTGATCTCAGCTCACTGCAGTATCTGCCTCCCCTGTTCGAGAGATTTTCCTGCCTCAGCTTCCTGAGTAGCTGGGATTATAGGTGCCAACCACCATGCCTGGCTGCTTTTTGTATTTTTAGTAGGGATGGGGTTTCAACATGTTGGCCAGGCTGGTCTTGAACTCCTGACCTCAGGTGAGCTACCCCCTTGGACTCCCAAAGTGCTGGGATTACAGGCGTGAGCCACTGCGCCTGGCCTAATACTGCATCTTTATTCTCATTTACATTTCCCTTGACTGTGAATGACACCAAATACAATCTGTAAGTGCTTGTGTAAGTTTTTATAAATTTTAACTTTTCCTAATAGGTTTGTGTACATTTTATGGTAGTAAATGATAGAGTAGACTAGTATCTACATAAATTCTATGCAGTCACAACATCCCTTTTTCTCTTTTTTTTGAGTCTCACTCTGTTGCCCAGGCTGGAGTGCAGTGACACAATCTCAGCTCGCTGCAAACTCCACCTCCCAAGTTCAAGCAATTCTCCTACCTCAGCCTCCCAAGTAGCTGGGATTACAGGCGTGTACCATCACACCCGCCTAATTTTGTATTTTTAGTAAAGACAGGGTTTCACCATGTTAGTCAGACTGGTCTCAAACTCCTTACCTCAAATGATCCACCTGCCTCAGCCTCCCAAAGTGCTGGAATTACAGGCATGAGCCACCATGCCCACCACCCTAATTTTTTCTTAATTTTTTTGCTATTTCTGGACTATATGATTGGTCTACAAATTTTTTCAAATTATGGCAAATCTTCAAAAAAATTTCCAATATATTTACTGAAAAAAATCCACCTATTGTTGCGGGATCAGGAGGACCAGAGAGAGACCTTGGGGTGTATACAGAAGGATGTCTTTATTATTGAGTGCACTTAGACCTAGCAGATTTAACATTCAAAGACTAGGCGCAGAACAAAGACAGTACTTGACTTTTATACTTCATAAAAGGGGGTGGGCTAGCTTGAAGCAAGCTTACAGTGGCGTGAAAGCAGGGATACAGAGGCAGGATAAAGACAGTTAATTAAGTTGTAACAGGTTCATAACTCAGGATTACACACGACCGTTGCCAAGCAACCCAATGTCTGTTATCTAGATTTTGCCTAGGCATGAGCTTATCCTATAACCTTCATTATGGCGCCCAGGTGGCCACAACTCAGGCCTGTTTAGAGGCTCATGACCTTCACTCTACTGCTTAGACAAAACAGAATTACTTTAAGTTACTATTTACAGAGAACAGGAATCTATAAACTTATTCCATAAAACAAAGGAAAATTTGTTTTTCTTCTCCCTGTGTTGAGGGAGTGCTGGGAGAGTTTCCAGAGCACATTAGATAGTATTATTAAAACTTTTTCTGGGTCTGGGCTGTGCCTATTGCTGCCTTTGGGAAAAGTCAGCCTAATCCAGGAAAGTTTATTTCTTTTTTTCATTGATTTTATTTTTCTTTAATCTCCTGCCACACCATAAGTGGACCTGTACAGTTCAGATGAGCTGTTCAAGGGTCAGCTGTAGTCGTTTGGAGCCTGCTTGAATAGGAGGAACTCAGGAGGGTTTCCATCAAAAGATGATGCAATTTCCGTTGAAATAGGATGGAAGTGAATCTCACAAAAGCTGGGGAAGGCGGTGCTGTGGTCTGAATGTTCATGCCCCTCAAAATTCATATGTTAAATCCTAACCTCCAAGGTGATGGTATTACATGGTGAGTAGGCCTTTAAGAGGTGATCAGGTCATGGGGGTGGTGCCTTGTAAACTAGGCCTAAGAGAGATACCCACCCCTAACCCCTTCCACTACATGAAGACGCAGCAAGAGGTGCCATCTACGAACCAGAAAGTTTTCTCCAAACATGGTATCTGCCTTGATTTTAGACTTCCCAGCCACCAGAACTACGAGAAATAAATTTTTCTGTTTATAAGCTACCCAGTCTATAGTATTTGTTGTTATTTTTGTTTTTGTGAGACGGAGTCTCGCTCTTGTCGCCCAGGCTGGAGTTCAATGGCACGATCTCGGCTCACTGCAACCTCCACTTCCAAGGTTCAAGCGATTCTCCTGCCTCAGCCTCCCGAGTA
>NW_012119598.1:4506292-4520128 GCF_000951035.1 Colobus angolensis palliatus | reverse complement strand
TAGCCGGATGTGGTGGCGGGCGCCTGTAGTCTCAGCTACTCAGGTGCCTGAGGCAGGAGAACGGCATGAACCCAGGAAGCGGAGCTTGCAGTAAGCCGAGATTGCGCCGCTGCACTCCAGCCTACGTGACAGAGACAGACTCTGTCGCAAAAAAAAAAAAAAAAAAAAAAAAAGAAGAGGGTCAGGCCTAACTTGGCTCACAAAAGACGATTTATGCAAAAGGAACATGAAGAAGCAATGGATAATCAGCACATGAGTACATTCCGGAATAAGCTTGGAAGCCCATGGATGGGGACGTGTGTCTAGAGGACCAATCACCCTGACAATGTAAAGAACGAGTTCTGACCGGGTGCAGGGGATCCCACCTCGAATTCCAGCACTTTGGAGGCAAAGGCCGCCCGGGCGGATCACTTGAGCTTGGGAGTTTGAGACCAGTCCGGGCAACATGGCGGTGTGGGGGGCTGGGGGGCATCTCTACAAAAATTAAAAAATTAGACATTGTGGTGGCAATGCACCTGTAGTCCCAGCTACTGGGGAGGTCGAGGTGGAGGATCACATGAGCCCAGGAGTTTGAAGCTGTGGTGAGCCATGATTATTGCACTCCTGCACTCCAGTCTGGGGGATAAAGTGAGAGCCCCATTTCAAAAAATAATAAAAAGAAACTAAGTAAAATAAAGAGTAAAAGTTCTTACTTACGGCTTAAAGTAGAGGCAGTTTGTATCAAGATAAAGTGTATGCTTACTGAAAAGAACTCATGCCTACCCTCTACCCACATACATTTTTTCTTGTCCTCTTCACTCCTGTAGGAATAAAGCGTCTCCATTAGGTGATTAGGAAGCAGCTTGTGGAGGTTAGACAGCATGTCAAAGGTGTGACACAAAACTTCTGGCTGGGCATAGTTTTTCGGCTTCTCACACTTGTCAAGGAGTGAAAATTTCATCATGCTGGAGCTGCTGCTGGCTGTTCTCATGATACTGGTTGCATCACAGAGAAGATCAAACTGAGAACGTGAGGAGTGGAGGGATGTGCAATTGTTCTCCTGGCAAGCTTTCCTCCATCTCAAAGATGCAGTGGAACCGGCTTTCTGATCTCTTATTGCCTGGCATTCTGAGAGTCACAATGGCCCAGGTATTGGTCCGGAACCCTGAGTGCTCTTCCTACGTTTTCAAAGCAGAGAAAACCAGCCCATTGAAAATATTCTGCCAAGTCATTCGGGGATTTTTGGCAGAAACTCCAGTCTTGTGTCTGGACATGGACCATTTCTGGGGAAAACTGAGAGCTTTGCTAAAAGGAAGAGGGGAAAGTGGGGGCGCGCATATCCGGTGATATTTTCCCATCTGGTACTTTGTGGAAGCCTTGCTCCCAGTATGTACCTAATTAAGGCTCCACAGACCTACCAGGCCCCAAGAGAGAGTGGTTACATCAGTGCAGTCCTCAGCATAACCGAGGAAAGAGCTTCATCCTCCAAAACTGAGCAAATGCCCAGATTAACACAGGTAAGAAGCCAAACTGCTTCTTATGTTCTTATCCAAACTAATACCAAGAAAACAAAGTAAACAAATGCTCAACTGGAGCTTTTCCGGTAAGAAGCCATTCTTCACTGTAGACCAAAACGCACAGAACAATAGAAGTATTAAATAATCTTAAATCACCACACTTGATAGCACAGCCCAGAGCAAAATAGAAGCTGCTAAGAACTACTATCAGATTTAGAACAAAAATGCAAATAATAGAGTTTGTTACAGCTACTTTTGGATTTCAGCATGCTCTACCAGGAGCCAGGTTCCCCATAATTGTTCTACTCTTCGTGAACCAGCTGGAGAACCACACTGCAGGCTGGTGAGAAGCAGAGAAGGCGTGTGAGCCTAGCATGCTATGGCAAATCTGGGAGCTTGGACCAGCTTTTCACCAACCTTAAAAACATTTGGCCAAGACTATTAAAGTATCACTATTACACCATATGATACATTAGTGGCCAGAGCGGCAAATATAAAATTCCATTCATATATGCATATATATATATATATCTATACAAGTATTTTTTTTTTTTTTTTTGAGATGGAGTTTTGCTCTTGTTGCCCAGGCAGAAGTGTAATGGCGTGATCTTGGCTCACCACAACCTCTGCCTCCCAGGTTCAAGCAATTCTCCTGCATTGGCCTCCCAAGTAGCTGGGATTACAGGCATGTGCCACCACGCCCAGCTAATTTTGTATTTTTAGTAGAGATGGAGTTTCTCCATGTTGGTCAGGCTGGTCTTGAACTCCCGACCTCAGGTGAGCTGTCCACCTAGGCCTCCCAAAGTGCTGGGTTATAGGCCTGAGCCACCTCACCCGGCTTTCTTTTCTTTCTTTTTTCCCTTCCCCTCCCCTCTCCTCCCCCTTCCCTCCCTTCCCTTCCCTTTCGTTCTCTTTCTTTTTGAGACAGAATTTTGCTCTCTGTGGCCCAGGCTGCAGTGCAGTGGTGTGGTCACAGCTCACTGTAACCTCGACCTCCTGGGCTCAAGCAATCCTCCCACCTCAGCCTCACAAGTAGCTGAGTCTATAGGTGTGCACCACTACACCCAGCTAATTTTTGTTATTTTTCTTTTGTAGAGATAGGGTCTCCCTATGTTGCCCTGGCTGGTCTCCAACTCCTGACCTCAAGCAATCCTCTTGCCTCAGCCTCCCAGAGTGCTGTGATTACAGGCGCAAGCCACTATGTCTGGCCTATTCCATCTCTTAACTTTCAACTTGCAAACTCAAAAAGTCAAACTTGAAAAAAAAATACTTTAAATGCAAGGACATATTTAAAATATGTTATATAACTAACAAGAACCACTTGAATTCAATCTGATTCTCATAAGTTTACAGGTGTTTTTGGTGGGGAGAAGTGGGGTAGAGTATTCTGGCAGCCGGAAGACATATCCCCGGCTTCTTTCTTCCAAGCAAAGTTGAGTGCATTCCTCTAAACCTTCATTTATATAAATAGCAAACAACAAACCATGTTTTAAGTAATTCAACATGCCAAGGAAGTGATCTACTAAAATGTAATTCTTTACACTCCATGTAAATGGACTCATATGTTCTTAGTCAATGCTCTCAATGACTATACCAATGCCACTGATGGAATGTTTATGGTTATCTGATGCATGCTGACCTTGGTTGAAATCTGAAGTCGGTCACAATTATTAAATTTTGTTTTTAAATAAACTATCAGATGGATATATATTTTTTACACACACATATATATATTTACAATGAATAATACTTCTAGGAATCAATCTCATTCATTTTCTCTAATTACAGTGTGATTAAAGAACACTGTTTAAGAGAGACGTGTCATGAATGACGCCTGGCAAATATTCTGCTGCTAACCAGCTGTGTGATCTTGATCTGTGCCAACCAGGCCTCAGCCCATGGTACTAATATTCCTGGATGGAACAAATGCTTTCATTTTGTATTTTGTTTTGTATTCCTCTTACTTCCAATTCTATTATTCAGTGGCTAATACATTTACCTTTTCAAAACTGGACTTTTAACATATTATTATTTTCTCCCAAGTCTTTTCTTGTTGTGATGTGAGCTGCTATGCCGGGCCAGCAGCCCACAGAGGTGCTAGCAGTGTGTTATTAACTAAATTGATCCCACAGCGCAGCAGCTGCATGACTCTGGGTTGTTTTTCTACTTAGGCTGATCTTTTATTCATGACTTTCAGGTAAATGCAATTCCTTTTTCTGTTCCTAAGAGGGTTTCTGTGTCTCCTGAATACCTTCTTCTTCCCCCCTGCCATGGTGGGTGTGACAAGATCAGCTGGCTTCCAGAAGGCAAGGTGTTCAGTAATGTTCAAAGAGAGAAGATGATCTCCAAGTTTTTTAAGGAAAGCATTCTAAAGAAAGTGTTCCGTTCACAACAAATAAGGTGGGAGGGGTCTGACGACCAGAAAGGGACTTCAAGTTACACCTTTCCTGGCACCAGAAAGTAAGTTCTGACACTGAAACGTTAACCAAAATTTAAAGTGAATTTGTGATATAAGGCTAGGAAAATAGAGTTACAGAGTATAGGTATCTGAAAAACAGAAAGGCTTATGAAGCAATTCAAATGGCAGAAATCAAGTCTTAAATCAAAACAAAGGAGAAAATATATGATTGAGAATTTATTCAGAAGCACTAGCTGCAACATATGCAGATGTGAAATTCAGTGATTGATGTGTTTATTTTGCTTCCTTTTGGAAATATGTTCACATACATCACTATCACATGTTCTAGGAATAAATAGTTTTTAAACAATATTTCTTAACTATTTGCAACAAAACAATGGCCTCCCAAATAGGACATTGCTATGGGAGCAGACTGTTAAAGGTTAATTTTTAAAACTTCAAATTAGAAATATTTGCATAGATATTTCTTAAAAAGGAATTATATAAACACAAGAAGGTATATTTAAGATGAATGCTCACAGAATCGAGTTCTAAATCAGGATAAATTAGCCACTACTGAAAGACAAAGCAATTGCTCAAAAAGCAAAAACAAAAAAAAGACTAGATTGCTAAACCATATGCTAAATACAAATTGCTCATAATTGAAATGAAATGTTTCCCACTGACTTAGCATCTTATTTGAGAACAAAACTGCATATTATTAATTAGAAAATACTGTCCTAACTTTCAGAAAATGTTACATAATATATTGAACAAGACTCTGCTGTAGGCTGGGCACAGTGGCTCACAGCTGTAATCCTAGCACTTTGAGAGGCCGACACGGGTGGACCACCTGAGGTCAGGAGTTTGAGACCAGCCTGACCAATATGGTGAAACCCCGTCTCTACCATAAATACAAAAAAATTAGCCAGGCGTGGTGGCATGTGCCTGTAGTCCCAGCAACTTGGGAGGCTGAGACAGGAGAATTACTTGAACCCAGGAGGCGGAGGTTGCAGTGAGCTGAGATTGCACCATTGCACTCCACCCTGGGCAACAGAGTGGGACTCTGTCTCAAAAAGGAAAAAAAAAAAAAAAGAAGACTCTACTGTACATGACCAGTAATGATCTTGGCAATTCTAAAGGGAACAGCAAAGGAAGATGAGGACAAATGCATGGGTAATATCAAAAGGTGAAAGATACCGCAGGAGGCAGACTGAAATAGAAGCCTTTTCCCTCCAGAATAATTAGAAACTAAGTAATGTTGCTACTGACATATCTTTGCGTAATTCAGGACAATGAAAAGCAATGTTATCGCAAGGTGCTTTCCAAAGTAGTTACGTGGTAGTCAATGTCATCGCCTATGTTATAGGAGGAGAAACTGAGGTGCGCAGCAGAGCTTGCTAAATGCCTGAGATAGACAGCATCTGCCTCATCCTGTTGTGTTTCTGAAAGAATGGTTTCACTCAGGATCAGCTAAAGAGGTGCAGATTTAAAGTAAGGGAAGCTGAGGCTACCACTAAAATCTGAATCCTGGGAATGGCCATGAGATGGCTGGAGGTGCAGGGGCCAAGGGCTTGGCCCTCTGAAGATTCGCTGAAAAATCAACATGCAAAAGGCAGAGTAATTGGGGAAAAGGCATACAGATGTATTTAGCATGTGTTTATACATGGGAGTGTACAGAATGAAAACTCAGAAATACAGGCGAGAGTTTCCATTTTTATGCTTAGGTTCAACAAAGTATGGACAGCTGTGTAAAAATACGATTGGACAGAAAAGGTTTGATCTAATGCTAATAGCCTGAGTGTGGGAACCCAGCAAAGCCTGTCTCTCTAGACTCTTCTTGGCCTCTCTGAGCAGTATTCCTTCCTTCTGGGTATGGGGCAGGGCACTCTCTGGAATGGGGGTCTTATGACCTACAGTCAAACAAGGTAGGTCAGATAATTTCTTTATGGCCAGTTTTTACACAGAAAGGCAAAGGGAAAATTAGAGTAATATTTTTAGGTTTCATGGCTGGCTTTGGGAAAAAAGCATTCTGATTTCTGTAACTTGCATTGGAAAAGAGGGATTCTAGTTTCTCAGGCTAGCCTCGGAGGGAGAGTAGCACTGAGAGACAGAAGGGCAGAAGAAGGTCAGAGAAAAACTTTTGCTTCTGAGGCTATTTCCTAAGGCTTCATCTTGGGGAACTGTTTTCTGAGCCCCAACAGAAGGGAGGTGCATTTTCTTGGCCTTGGGATTGATGTTAAGCTGGGTCTGAGCTGCTGTAGAAAATGATCCACTGTCCAACCCTACACTGGGCCAGAGCCAGACCACACCCAAGGGTTTGGAGAGGGCACCATTTCCAAGTTGTTGCTTTCCTATTTCACACCACCACGGCCGTGCACATTTAGCAATGACGGAAGGGCCAGCCATGATTTTGATGCTGATGTCAAAGCATTCAAAAGTCTCCAGAGAAAGGAAGACCAGTTGAGTGGGGGTGACAATATGAAAGGAACATTTTTAAGAATAAGTTCTGTTAAGGAAAAGAAAGAATCTTAGACGATGCATTTATGGATGACAAATCTCAGAAGGACTCTAAGGGATCAGGAATCAGTTTGAGTTGTGAAATAACAGAAAAAAGGCATGAACAGAAACACAAAGCAAGGAAGATGGGAAATGTGTAAGCCAGATATGTGGAATTCACACACATGCACACGTAATTTCTGTCTCAAGAGCGGGGAACATTTCCCAGCTAGATATATTTGTAGAAAGCAATAGCTGGAAATACATGAACCCCAATATTTCTAGTAATTGTAAATTGGGAAACATTACATAATACATCTAAGGCTCAGGTTACTCAATTATAAAATAGGAATAACTAGGCTGGGCTCAGTGGCTCATGCCTGTAATCCCAGCACTTTGGGAGGCTGAGCCTGGCAGACCACCTGAGGTCAGGAGTTCGAGACCAGCCTGGCCAACATGGCGAAACCCGTCTCTACTAAAAATACAAAAAATTAGCCGGGCATGGTGGCAAGTGCCTGTAATCCCAACTACTAGGGAACTAGGGAGGCTGAGGCAGGAGAATTGCTTGAACCTGGGAGGCAGAGGTTGCCATGAGCCGAGATCACACATTGCACTCCAGCCTGGGTGACAGAGCAAGACTCTGTCTCAAAAAAAGAAAGAAAGAAAGAAAGAAAAGAAAATAGGAATAACTAGTGGTACTTGCTTTATTGGATTATTAGGCATATACATTGGTTAATTCATATAAAATATTCAGCACTATGCCTGGCATATAGTCACCACACCATACATTTCAGAGAATACTATTTTTGCAATAATTAAATCAATTCAAACATTTATTGAGTGCCTTACCTACTACATGCCAGGCACTCTGTTAGATAGAATATGGGCAGATATCACCTTCAAGATGTTGAAAAGAAAGTGACTGAGATGTTGTAAATGAATAATTATAATGTAACTAAGGGACTGTAAATAAATCATTATAATATAACCAAGTAGGGATCTTGGAGGAGATAGCAACTTACTTTTGTCTTCTTTTTCTTTTTTTTTCTCTATGTTTTCTGGCAATTTACTGTTCCTGAACAATCAGGAAAAATGACTTGTGAGTTAGAACCGTCTGACTAGAATTTAGGCAGGTTAAAAAAAAAAGGAGATAAAGAGGAGGTACTATGACAGGAAGAGTAACAACGATGTATGCCCTGGAGGAGTGTTAGGAAAATTGTAAAATGTCCGATGTGCTTGACATGAAGTGGGCGCTGGGAAGATGATGAGCAGATACCTAAAGGATGGCTGCAGAATTTAGGTTTCCTTCTTCAGGCATTAGGAGGCAGTTGAGCAGGTCTGTGTTTCAGAGCAGCAGTATGGAAAACAGCCGAAGGAGGAGAGGGCCTAGAAGGGAAACCTCCAAGGAGCCTGCAAGGAATGAGGCCTGCACAGATCTTGTCCATTCACTTACATCGATTGTGCTTCTACGACTCTGCTTCTACTATGTGCCCAGCACAGTTTTAAAGGGTTGGGATGTAGAAATGAACTAGACAGGCAAGGCCCCTGCCCACATGGAGTCTGATACTCTACGGGGGAGAGACAGGCAACACAAAAACAAACAAGTAAACAGCTACATTCTGAGGAGTACAAAGAAGAAAATAAAAACAGGGTGTCATGAAGTAGAGTAAGGTAGGCGGTAGGTGGGAAGGGCTTCTTTAAAGGGAAGGTCTTTCTGAGGAGAAAATGGAAATGCAGAGGAAAGAGTCGGGGTCAGGGATCAAAGAACCTGAGAAACCCTTGAAATTGTGTTCAACATGTGGTATATAAGTGCATTTTTATGGGGAGATTCTCAAAGGGGTATGGCCGTGATCTCATCCCCCCCATATGATATTTAGTATTCATTTGCTGTACTTACATATAGAATTAATTTTGTTTTGAATTTTTCTCTATATCAAAAGGTGGGGGAGATAGCTATGTAGATATATCTAACTAGATATACAGATATTCTTCCCCCACCCCTCCACTTATTTCATGGAGCTGTAATAAGAGATACGCACTTAGGGGTACAAAATTGGGCTTTGTGATTTAAATGTATCCTCCACATGAAAAAAGAAAAAAATTATCTTTTGTTCTTCCTATTGAAAGGCAGACGACGGACCTGAAACTGACCGGATGGGCTTGGTGTCAACAAAGATGCCTCTTCTTCTATGTTAATTAATATATTGTACAAGCACAGATATAACTTTTATATTTTAGCATAGTCTGGAGGAGTACGTACTGGGCGGTGCTCCTGGCTTGATGTGAGCAGGCGGTGGGAGTTGAGGCGGGTGGGCCAGGCCCCGGGTCCCAGAGGCCTACTGGCCATCTTGCAGAGAGGTCAGCCTGGAAAGGCCCAGGGAAGGGCCTGGAGGCCTCCGGAAAGGCCCGGGGAGGGTCAAGGAAGCCCGAGGAGGCCCAGGAAGGTCCCAGAAGGTCCAGGACGCCAAGGGGAAAGTCAGAGAAGGCCCAAGAAGGCCCGGGAGGCTCAGGCTTTCCCGCGAGGCCCGGGGCGGCCTCCCCAGGCCAGGATGGCCGAGTGGGCTGCGCAGCCCCAGAGGGGGCCGTGCGGGGCGCAGGGAGGGGGCCTGAGGCGTGTTGTGCTCCCGTGGCGGCGGCGTGCGTCCCGCGGGCTCGGCGGCCGGGTGACCCCCGAGAGGCTCTGCGCCTGGGCGGCCGCCGGCGACTCCGCGGCCCGCGAATACCGGTGGACCTGGTGGAACGCGAGGCTTCCCGGGGCGCCCCCGCTCTCTGGTAGTTGCCGGGAGACCCGGCCGGTGGGGAAGCCCGCGGAGCCGCAGCCCCGGCCCCGGCAGGTCTCTCTGGGTCCCGCCTGGGCCCTGGGCCCGACTCCCACCCCTGCGCCGGCCCGCGGGCTTCGCAGTCCCTACCCCGCCTACCCGGCTGCGCTCGAGGCCGCCCGCCGCCCTCTCTGTCCCCCGCTGCAGGTTGGCCGAGGCAGAGGGGGCGCCCTCCAAGCCGTCAGCCACGCACGCGGAGGCGCTGGGGCCTCGGGGCGGCGCACTAGGAGAGAACGCCGGGGAGGACACTTGGGCCTTCGGCGAGGTGGGGTAAGAGCCCCGGCACCGGGGAATCCCGCAGCCCCCTCCTGCTACCCCTGGAACTGGGCTCCCCACCCAGTCCGGCCACAGCTCGGGAGGAAACGGCGATTCCTCTTCCCGGGGGCCTCGCAGCTCCCTGAGACACGCGCCTTCACGCACTCCAGCCCCTAAAGCTCCAGTTCCCCAGCTCGCAGTACCCAAGGCGCCCTTGGTCCCCAGGGCCGTCCCTCAGGTGCGGTGGCCTTTTCCAGGAACTGGATGCCCTCCTCCTTGACACACACCCAGTGGCCCCAGGCAGCGCCACCTGCTCAGCAACGCCTTCCTCCTGCATTCAAACCCAGTGTCTGGCACGCACACACCCGGTGGACCCATACCGGTGTTGGCTGAAAACCTACCTAAACTAAATCTCCCATTTCTTCCTACACTTTTCTGTAGGAGACAATCCATTGTAAACCATTAGCAGATAGACCGATTAGTGCGGTGGCTTTAATTTGTGATTCTTGGCCAGACGCAGTGGTTCACGCCTGTAATCCCAGCACCTTGGGAGGCTGAGGTGGGTGTATCACGAGGTCGGGAGTTCGAGACCAGCCAGGCCAACATGGTCGATTGAACCCAGGAGGCAGAGGTTGCAGTGAGCCGAGATCACGCCACTGCACTCCAGCCTGGGCAACAAAGCGAGACTCTGCCTCAAAAAAAAAAAAAGTTATTCTTTCCAGATAGCCATACCTTAATCCAGTGACTGTTTTGCTTGTTACCTTAGAGTTCTCTTTTACCTTAAACGGCAGTGGGTTAAAACGTTTTAGGTACCTTGACTGATTGGTATGGAAAATATTGTTTGGTCCAGGGGGCGATTTGGTGTCTCCGAAATATGCACGAGGTGCTTGCCTGGCCTAGTTGTAAGGGTTCAATCCTGCTTTCAAGTGGAGCAATTGTTTTGAATGATTAAAAGGAGACTTTGTGCCCCTGTTTTCTAAGTTCTGGATAATTCACCATGGTTTGTTCCAATTTGTATTTCATCTTCTTAGCTGGTATTTGCTTTCTCACCTCTGATCTCGATTTCCTAATCTTCTGTTCTGAGATCTGCTAGTTTGCTGTTGTCTGTGCTCCCTTTGAGTCAGGCTTACCCCTTGTTTCTGGTTGGTTTCGTTCTGTCACCCTCACCCTGCTCGCCTAGCCCCTCTCTTCTGCTTTCTAAGCATTCTCTTGCCTCCTTTAGATGGGAAATCAAAACTCACACTTTTTCTTTTTTATAAATGTTGACCCTTACTCATAAATGTGCCTGTCCCACAATCTGTATAGGATTTTGAGGAAACAGAGCAGCAGCTACAACAAAATGGGGAGAAGAAATGAGCACTGTGCCATCAGCCTACGTGTGTCAAACGTCTCTCAGGAGGTATGGCAGGCGCTGTTGAACTTGAGTGTTCGGGCAGCGGCTCCTGTTGCTAAGACAGCTCCCTTGGCGTTTTCTTGCAGTGATGCCCTTGCTGCTTTTGCATCGTGGGCAGTTTATCCTGTTTTCCTTTTGGCACGTTTGGAACGGCAAATGGCAATTTTCTATTTCTTTTAACAAAGGAAAAATTAGCCAGCTCTTCTCCAAATGCCGAACATTTCAAGTTGCAATTTGGCTTCATTAAAGATGCTACCTTGTTATCCACCAGGCAGTGCTCACTTCCTTTGTTTTCACACACACGCCCTTTGTGAAAAATATTGGTAAGGCAGGTGGGATATCACAAAGCATGATCAAGTCCCAACTCTTAAGAAATTTGCACACTGTCAGACCTCATGTTTAGTTAATGAACCTTCTTTACCAGTTGATCAATTTGGTTATGTTAAATTTTTTTGTTGTTTTTTGTTTTTTTTGTTTGTTTGTTTTACAGACAAGACAGTCTTCCTCTGTCTCCCAGGCTGCAGTGCTGTGGCACGATCTCGGCTCACTGCAGCCTCCATCTCCCAGGTTCAAGCGATTCTCCTGCCTCGGCCTCCCTAGTAGCTGGGACTACACGCATGTGCCACTACGCCCGGCTAGTTTTTGTATTTTCAGTAGATACATGTTGGCCAGGCTGGTCTCGAACTCCTGACCTCAAGTGATCCACCCACCTTGGCTGCCCAAAGTGCTGGGATTACAGGTGTGAGCTACCCATGCCTGGCCTGGTTACATTCATTTTATTTTATAATTGCAACAACACAGTTTCATCAACTGAGGATGCTTCTTTCACTTTCATTTCATATAAGAGTACCAGGATTTATATAGCTGAAAAAAGCTTAAAAATCCACCAGATATCGTAAAAAGGTTTGAAGGGGCACATCTAACTCATGAACATAAAAACCCAGTCATCATGCTGTGAACTACAAAAGGATCTTTTAAATACAAATAACTGGGCCTCACCCTCATTCTTTTTTTTTTCTTTTTTTGGAGACAGAGTCTCACTCTGTCACCCAGGCTGGAATGCAGTGGCACTATCGCAGCTCACTGCAACTTCTGCCTCTCGGGTTCCAGGGATTCTCCCCTCAGCCTCCCGAGTAGCTGGGATTACAGGCGCCCGCCACCACGCCCAGCTAATTTTTGTATTTTTAGTAGAGATGGGGTTTCACCAAGTTGGCCAGGCTGGTCTAGAACTCCTGACTTGAGGTGATCTGCTCGCCTCGGCCTCCCAAAATGCTGGGATTATGGGCTTGAGCCACCGCGCCTGGCCCTCACCGTCATTCTTTAAAATCAGGATTTTTTTTCTCAACAATTATTTTTAAAAACCTCCCCAGGTGATGATTCTCATGTAGAGATTAGCCCTTGTACATATCATGTCAGAGAGCAGAGTATTAGTTGTATTATATTTTTCATAAATCTGTAGAGAAAGCTAATCTGCAGCCTGCCTTCCAATGTTCAACTACCCTTCCTATCAGGAGATATCTCTTTGTGGATAAATTAAATCCTCATGCTGTTTTGAAGCTTATTTCTCTCTGTTCCTCCTTAATGAAGAGATTGTATCTAATAATACCTAACATTTCATTTGCTTAGAGTTTAATTTACAATACTTTTTTGAGACAGAAAACAATTGGGTTCATTCCTAAAAAGTTACCTTCTGATAAACGAATCACCTCTTCACTTTCTGTTTTCCAGAATAAATTGTTACAGTCTTCTACACACCTCCCACATTTTCCCCCGTAGTGCTCTGCGCAATGTCTGGAACATAAATACTCAGTTGTTATTAGTACATTTCCCTTTTGATTTTTGGCTTTCTTTTGAATATTTCCTAAGTGTTTCTCCACACCTGGAAGCCAGAATGAGTAGTGGGCTGGTTAGTGCGGAATATAATGTGAGGGTTAGAGACTTCCTGTGGTTGATGGAAAGATTTTTATATGCTTTCATTTTTAAAATCTTATTTATTTATTTATTTATTTTGAGACAGAGTCTCACCCTGTGGCCCAGGCTGGAGGGCAGTGGTGTGATTGCAGCTCACCGCAACCTCCACTTCCTGGGTTCAAGCGATTCTCCTGCCTCAGCCTCCCAAATAGCTGGGATTACAGGTGTGTGCCACCACCCCCGGCTGATTTTTGTATTTTTATTGGAGACAGGGTTTCACCATGTTGGCCAGGCTGTCTCGAACTCCAGACCTCAGGTGATCCTGACCTGCCCCAGCCTCCCAAAGTGCTGGGATTACAGGCATGAGCCACCAGACCCAGCTTTTTATAGGCTTTTAGATCTGATACTCAGATATAGAAAGTTTGATTAATGCACGATTGTGTTCCAGAGACACACTGAACAGGACATTTTATTCCATTTTAAAAATCAATTTTGAAAACCTGTGTGTTATTATTTTTAACAAAATGTGAATGAAACCACAAATTATTGTAAAAGCCTTTCTAATTCCTCAACAATAGGTGTTATCAAGCTGATAAGGGCTTGGTTAAGAGAAAATTGCTTTCTCCTCAAAGATGCTGAGAAGTTCTTTATAATGAGGGGTGAGAGTCATGAAGCTTTGTGCCTTTTGTCATACTTTACCCAAAGAACGTGTGAAATTACGGAGGTTTTTATGTTTTCTTAATGTTAAGTTTATCCTAAAACAAATACTGTTTTAGAACTTATCTCCCTGGAGTTTGGATTCAGAAGTACCTGTTCCTGAAGATAAAACCCTCCCCCTGGAAGGGATAGAGCGGCAGGTGGTAAGAAATCGTAGCTGTGTCTACTTACGCTGTGAGAGAATCACTCACATGAGAAGGGGGTTTGTTTAGAATATAATCAGTTTTATGTAAGTATCAATTGTCATTTTTTATACACATTTCAGGCAAAATTAACAAGGTAAGGATAAACGTTTGGTTTTAAAGTATTCATAAAACATACTATTTTAAAATTATAAATATGTTCTTT
>NW_012119598.1:4504486-4505126 GCF_000951035.1 Colobus angolensis palliatus | reverse complement strand
AAAAAAAAAAAAAAAAAAGAAAAAGAATAGGGAACAGAGATTGATTATGTTTAAAAGTCTTCTGCTGCCTTATAGAACTACTTGGAAATTCCAGTGGAGCAGCTGATGCCAGAACCTAATTTGTCGGCACATACTCAAAAAAGTACACAGGTGGGATTTGATTCATCATACCCTTAAAATATTATATTTTAAAAATATATGCAGCTACTACACTATTACCCATTATTTTTCTGTCATCAGAATAGTAAACAAGGGATCTTTCAATTATGGAATTGTCCTCTTAATGAAGGAAGTACCATAGAGAAGAGGTAAGCGAATAGTTATTTTGTAACACCCTAAATTACTGAAGTAAATTTAAATACACACGAGATAACTACTTGGAATACAAGGACCATGAACAACCAGAAGAAAATAGTATTCTGTGGGAATAGTGGGCAATGATAGAAATCCACCCTAAAACAGGAAGTGGCTGCAAATACTACGAGACAATTAGAATAGGTGGGAATCAAGAGTTTTACTATGGTCTGACAATGAAGATTTTAGATGGAGAAAGTATGGGCTTCCTGTTGAAAGCAAAAGGAACTGTAATAGGAAAATAGTATCGCATTCCAGGGACTGTGTTGATTCCTTATATGTAGTA
>NW_012119598.1:4482487-4496085 GCF_000951035.1 Colobus angolensis palliatus | reverse complement strand
TCTTCATTTCTCTTAAAAAAAAAAAAAAAAAAAAAAGGCTATTTTTATGGGAAAAAACCTCAGCTGGGAAAAAGTATTTCAAGATAAGCGGTCAAATGAAGTGAATTGAATTTCATCACCGTAGCAGGGGAGTGAACAAATGGCGGCAGTAGAACGCAGTGCTTAGGACCAGGGGCAAGGGAGTCCAGCACGTGCAGTCACTCCCAGCTCTCCCACTTCCTAGATGTGTGACCTGAGCCACTGTACACCCCCGTTTTCCTCATCTGTTACAGGTGGAAAATAAAAGTGCCTATCTCATGAGGTGGTGAGGACTAAACAGAACAATGTGTTTGATGGGCGTTTGCTACTAATATTGGATAGGTTTAATAATGTTGCAGAAATGGAGGTTTGGTATCAATGAAAGATTTTTCTCCTCAATAAACCATCAACAAGTAAAAAGAATAAAAGTAGTATCTTAGTGTTTAACATTTTGCAAAGCACATTCATATAAATTCTCTTGCTTCTCAGACTACCTCCAAGGTAGGTATTATCATTTCCATTTTGCTCACTCACTGGTAGCAAAGGGGTTCAAACCTAGGCCCTCCCCTTCCGGATTTCACACTCTTCATACTACTTGTACGTGTCTGTTAACACTTGTAGATTTAAAGTGATTTTCCTGTAGTTTTTCAAAGGCAAGGCAGTATACCTAGTATTTAGCTACATGAGTATTTTTTCTTTCTCTTTTTTTTTGCAACAGGGCCTCATTCTGTCACCCAGGCTGGGGTGTAGTGGTGCAGTCATGGTTTACTGCAGCCTCAACCTCTGAGGCTGAAGCGGTCTTCCCAACTCAGCCTCTGGAGGAGCAGGGACTACAGGCACATGCCTCCATGCCCAGCTAATTTTTTGTAGAGATGAATTTTGCCATGTTGCTCAGGCTGGTCTCAGAATCCCAGGTGCGAGCAGTCTGCCTGCCTTGGCCTCCCAAAGTGTTGGGATTACAGGTGTGAGCTACTGCGCCTGGCCTCGAAAGTATTTTTCAAAACTTTTCCAGATTATTTTGTTATCTTTAATGTCAACTGGCTTAAAAAGAAGCAAGAGGATATCAAGCCTATATGTCAACTAATGCATCAAATCTTTGAATCTCAGTATTTCTAGTTATCTTTAAAAAATAAAAACTAACTAGAAGCTCAGTATTCTATGGCTTTTTTTGTAGTTTTCATTTTACCATAATACCTAGAATTACTCCTAAAATAGAAGAGCATCATTACATGAAAATTACTAGGGACTATATCTGGGATAATTTTTGATAGACATTGTTCGCTTCCTTTTTTGTTACAGTAATTTTTAAAAACCACAGTGGCTAACTTAGAAGGCTTTTTAAAGTAACCTAATTACATGCTTTGAGTTTCCTTTTATCTAAGTCTGGATCAATAAACATTTCATTTTAATTTCAGTTTGAGTTAGATATTCTCATTTTCAAACCTAAGAATCGCATGTACGCTATCGGCAAACATACTTATCCACCTTTAACCTATTGTCTCTCCACAGCCACAGTTAGCCATTTTAGGTATCATAATCTAGTCACCTGTGCTTGCACAAAGGGATGCCCAGTTAATATTTTAATCTATATTTTAAAAAATTTATATAGTTGTATATTAGAGCATTTTTGGAAACTAACATATTTCTGTTACAGGTAGCTAGATCCACATATGCCATTGGGAACTACACATTAACCAGCCTTTGATAAAGGGTACTTAACCTTATCACATTTTCACAGCATTTTAATTCTAGTCAATAAACCATTCATTGAATTATTTTTTAAAGGGAATTCAAAAAATCTTCAGTGGAAACTGGCTTTAATGTAACCACTAATCCTATCGGGGTCTTCACTCTGAGCCACCCATTCACAAGCACTTCAGCAGATGAGCAGGTTGGTCCTTACCCTGGACTGCCGGTGCCACTAGGTCTGTGCTGGCCCCATGCTGATGGAGACTTTTTCAAGAACAGAAATGAGATTCAGTTTAGTTCATATTCAACTATAGAAAACAACGATGGTGAAACATTACCTGCTCCAAATTGGAATTTGAAACACGGAAGCAGCAGTGTGGAGGAAAATTTAACAGATGAAAGTGACTTATCAGAAAATGAGAAAGCACATGATACTTTACTGAGCTCTTTTAAAAAGGTGGACCTGAACTTGAAGCCAGAAACAATAAAAAATGTTGAGGAACCTTTCACCGAGGAGCCAAATGAAGTATTTCCATATCCTGATTTTCTCCCTCCTGCTTTCAGTACTCTAGACTTGCACAATTTAGCCCTCTCCAAATCTGACAATTGGAAAGCGACAGTGGAACCTGCAGAAAGCTCTATTGAACACTTGATAACTCGTTTACTGGAACTAGAACGATTACAACATATGACTATTCAAAAAGAGAGGCCAAGACTACCAACGACTTTCTGTACTCCAGCAGTTACTGAACGACCCTCTTCCTCCAAAGCTACACCAAAAGCGAGACAGCCAAAACTTTGTGACTCTTTGAGTCTTCAGATACCTTGTGTAGATAAAAGTCAAGAAAAAAGTAAAAACAACTCTGGTTCTTGCAAACTTGAGCAAAATACTTTAAAATGGAATTGGAGCAATGCTGGCAAATATAAACGGAATACTAGACCACCGTCTCTAAAAAGTTCTTCCACCACAAAACAATTGATTGAAACTTATGATAAGAATCCCAAAAGTTCTATTTTAAATCCATGCCAAGAACTTTCATCCAAGCCTACTACTGGCCAAACAACTCAATCACTGGTTAAAATGGTCTCCACAAGATGTCTGCCATCGAGGTCTCCAATGCCAGTTTCACCTATAGCTCTGTCTTTTCCCGAAAATCAGAAGGAAGAAATTAAGGCACCGAAGAGAAACTTTGGGACCAAAAAGAAACTTTATCGACAACATACAGTGTTGAATAGACCGTTCTCTATTCAGAAGCTAAACTGTTTGTCACCTTCCCTTATTGCTAAGGATAAGTGCTGCTCACCCATTGAACAAAAATAACTCTTTTCTTTCACACATCTCAATGTGAACAGATCTATTCTAAAAGCCCAACTAAGATCTGGTTAATTATTCCAAGACACAGGTACTATTAACAATCCCCCAAAATCACCAAATGGTTGCTTGATGTGATATGGAGTGGAACTTGTGAAAAGCACTGCTGAGATGTCTATATATATACCCACAGGCTTCTATACTGACATATTTGACAATCTTTTGCATGTTGTGTTTCAAATAAATGGCTCACTTAGTAGACTATTCTATTCAAAAGGCTATTCTTTTTTCAGTGATTGTTTTCCAGTACCATTCCATCAATAAATGGTATAATTGACTTATTGCAGCTATAGTTCTTGTTATGTAGTCATGAGTTGATTTTTTAAAAGGTCTTTCTCACTCTGGTATCATTGTTTTTTTCTTTTTTCCTGTGCCCTCATCTCCACAGATCTATCATTTTGACCTATCCTTTGGGCATTTACATAGTCCTTAAAAGCTAAAGAAGTTGTTGTTCTATTAATGTACAAGATCCTCTAGATCCCCCTAGCTCCTCCCAAATCCTTAGAAATTTTCTATGTCCCCGGCCTTTCTTTGTCATTTACATGAAAGATTGTTCTCTTTGGGGCCCAACTACAGGTTTAGGCATGAAGTAACCCTCTTCCACTCAGACCCAGTACTTTTTAAATGTTGAAGGAAAAAGTGGATATGATCACTGTCCACAGAGCAGCCAAAATGTCATGTTACTAGAATTTTTTCCAGGCTCTGCACTGCTGGAAGTCTTAAGGCTGGTTAGTTGAAATTCATTCAGCCAACACATAACTCATTAACTAGTGAACAAGGAAAACTACATGACTGACAAACTTACTGCCCCTAAGAATCAATGAAACAGTAATAGAGTCCTAGCTTCTATTGCAGGCCCTCTGAAACACAGTCTTTGGAAGTGGGACCCATGGACACACATCATAAACAAACATTCCAGGTGATTTTAATGCAGGTGGTTCTTGGATCATACTTTGAAAGATGTGATGAAAGGATTGATGTAACATACATAAATCAGGGGTTCAGATGTATGGGGATATATACTGGGGATATATACTGTGTTTGGGTTTTAAGTGGATGGTTGGTGAATTCAAATTAATTTTTCTGAAACTTTAAAAAATACACGATTAAAACTTCAACCATTACCCAAAGGTACCAAATGAAAAGTAAAAGGCAGCTGGGCACAGTGGCTCACACCTGTAATCCCAGCACTTTGGGAGGCTGAGGTGGGTGGATCATGAGGTCAGGAGTTCAAGACCAGCCTGGCCAAGATGGTGAAACCCTGTCTCTACTAAAAATACAAAAATTAGCCAGGCATGGTGGCAGGTGCCTGTAATCCCAGCCACTTGGGAGGCTCAGACGGAGAACTGCTTAAACCTGGGAGGTGGAGGTTGCAGTGAGCTGATATCGCCCACAGCCTGGGCGACAGAACAAGACTCCGTCTAAGAAAAAAAAAAAAAGGCCTCTCCCCCCATAACCCCACAAACAAAGACAGCCACTAAATCTTTGGGTATCATCCCTCCAAATGAGACGGACTATTTGAGTTAGGCATGAGTGAATTAATGGATAATTCAAATAAATGCTGAAGAGAACAACTGTAGCTTTTCCAGCTTTAGTAGTTTAAGGCTCAAAGTTTTCTTAGAGGCAGGGGTCACAGAGAGCATGCTTAGTTTTTAGTTTAATTTCAAAGAATTTTCTAGAATCAAATAGCACAGCAATAGAAAACATAATTGCATAATGAAATTTTACCTGTATGTATTCCACACAGTCTCATTAATCCAAAGTGGTATAATACCCCTCTCATAAAAGCATATGCCAAAGTGGACTTACATTTTCACTAAATTCCAACTCTCAATGGCCTGTTTCCCACAAACCATCTTTAATTCTTACAATTCCTTCTAACTTGTGTACTGAACCTTTTCGACAAGCCGGCTGTATCCATTCTCATGTCTACTTTCCTTAGCTACCTGGATTCTTCCCCTCACCCCGAGGGTCATGACGTAATTTTTATTTGTAAAACCTTCAGAAAGGACGTGCCTGTTTTGCTCGCCACTGTATCTGGGCAGGTAGTACTTGACTACCAATTGTCATGCATGACATAATGGTTACAAGCACTAGCTCTGTCGCCAGGCTGTCTAAATTCAAACCGACTCTTGCCACTGAACACCTCTAACACCTTCAGCAGTTTCCTCAACCTCTCTTGCTTCATTTTTCTGCTGTGTAAAGTGGATAGACTGTCTTTATCTCATGTAATCACGTGAGGGTTAGATGACTAGCAGCAAAAGTGCGTGGCATATACAGGTATTCACAAAATAATTAGGGAAGTAAGAATGACACAGGAGGGCAGACCATCTTGAGAATGGACGTCCTTAGCATTAGTTAGGTGCAGGAACAATAATTCCTAACAATGTCCTGTTTCTTGCAAGGCATGTGCCAAGGACAGGGAAATGGTATGGTGCAACAGACACAAACCCTTCCGGTGAGACTAGGAGTGGGAATGGGCATGGGAAATGGGACTGGTACCAGAAGTGCAAGTTTTGTAGGGATTAGAGATGTGTCATCTCCTTTATTCTGTAGACTGACAGGGAAAAATACCTGGTTCAAACAGGTGAAGTTGGACCCACTTGTCCACGTATGTAGTGGACAAAACTGGAGACATGAATACAAAATATATGGCTATTTTTCATATTTGGTGGAAGTCAACGTCCACTATTATCTTTGAAGAAAACATTTGGCAGTTTATAACACACATGTAAATTCTGTTTAGGAAAACTTAGACTTGGTTTGCTCGTAAATTCCCACGTTCAGCTCTCCAGTCATTGATGGTTCTCAGCTCACAGGATCTTCATGAGGTTTAATCTTTCTAATTAGATAAAGTATGTGTGGCCGAGTGTGGTGGCTCACGCCTGTAATCCCAGCACTTTGGGAGGCTGAGGCGGGTGGATCACCTGAGGTCAGGAGTTCAAGACCAGCCTGGCCAACATGGTGAAATGCTGTCTCTACTAAAAATACAAAAATTAACGGGGCGTGGTGGCAGGCACCTGTAATCCCAGCTATTTGGGAGGCTGAGGCAGGACAATCACTTGAAGCCAGGAGGCGGAGGTTGCAGTGAGCCGAGATCGTGCCACTGTAGTCCAGCCTGGACAAGAGTCCATCTCAAAAAAAAAAAAGTACGTGTGAAAGGTCCTCAACCAATACATCCTGCGTACTATTTTCCCTAAAATGTATCAGATACGATAACCTCATAGCCACTTTAGATGGTTATGCAGTCCAAGAAAATTGTAACTGGGGCCTTTACGTGAAGACTATCCAGTGCCATCTTAGCCCGGATTCAACCAGACTAGCTTCTACCTGCCACTGTGATGGTTAGCTCCAACAGGGTGGGGGGTGAGTGCATTCTACAAGGTCATTCTGATTGCCTTTCTCCAATCCTGCTTTGCATGCACTAAGATTCACAAACTACACTGTCTTATTTTACTCACTGTTTTGAAAAGCTGAAAACAGTTCCTTAAAAGAAGAAAATAAAGAGTAGGTAGACTGAGGATAAGAGCCCAAGATTTGTCAAGCTATCATATGGGCAATGAACTAATTTATGTTTATCGTTATAAAAAAGGGAGTTGGCTCATAACTTATCTATGTTTCCATTACTAGGAAAATCAAAGCAGAAATGTATGTTAACAGGAACATGAATATAATACACCCTGTGGTGTACACTGCACCTCATGCTCTGAAAATGTTTTAATGTTTGTGAGGAAAATCTGAACTCAAGCAAAGAAAAAAACCAGGAGACAATATGATAATAAGAGGCATATTTTATTCAGTTTCCCAGTAAGTCAATTAGAAACATGCACTGCTAAAATGCAAGTTACAATTCAAATGGTACCACAAATAATTAGAATATACACTGAGCATTTTCAGAAATCAGCTTCCATATCTTGATCACTAAATGGAAAGGTTCTTCAGAACAGTCCCTTCCCCTATATACAGAAGGAGAAGAAAAAATAAGGATGCCATAATGACATCTATCAGAGTAACTGGAAAACATTTTAATTTAGCATACATTATTGACATGTAAAAAACACAAATGAATTTGTCATGAACATTTCTATAAGGAAGACATTCCATTAGGAGGAAATGATAAAATTCATGTTGAATATATGCTGGAAATAGGATACTATTAAGAAAGAAACACATTTATGAAGCCCAATTGGAAAAGATGTCATTATAACTAAAGGAGGATAATTACATTTGGATATATGGCTGCTTTCCTATCTTCAACATTCAAAAGGGCCATTTCTTAACTACTTTGCCTAAATTTTATCATGTGTGATTCCTTTGATTCATCTCAGAGATTTTATTTCTATCCATATAGCTAGAGTTCTGCTTACAAATGATAAAATACAGGTAAAGCATAAAAGGAATGCAAATATGGAACAAAACTGAGAACATTACATTTCACTTCCTCTACCACATACCATAAAACATTACATAAATATTTCATATTGAAAAAAAGTCCTGAGTACTTATTTTTGTTAGGAATAAAGTGGTACGTAATAATGGCAAAACATTTCTATTATTTTAAAACAAAATTTTGAGAGAGTGAAATGAGATAGCTATTGGGGAATGTAGAAAACGGGATGCATTAATAACAATTTAAGGGTGAATATAAGATGCTCCCCCTGCTCAAAACCTCGAAATTCCAACCTCATTTCTGATGACCTTCAAGAATAAAGTCTATCCAGAGTGTAAAAAATGTCTATGCTTTCTAGATCTCAACTATTCTCCCAACCCTAGAAAAAACTGTAACATCTTTGAATAGTAGTCCATACCTAAGACTTCTATGAGTCCTCAAGTCTGACAATCACTTGATACCATTTTTGCCATAAAGTATAATATGGCAAAAACTTTACGGCAGACAGCATTTGAAAACTATGCCATAAAGTATCATAAAAGCAAAAACTTCATGGCAGATAGCATCTGAAAACTATACAGCTACTCTAAAAGATGAATGCAAATTTATTAAGGAGCATTCACTAAAGAAATTCAATCTAGTAGGTCTTGCAGAGTTCCAAATTGCACCTCAGCCAAATTACAGAGTGTAAGAAAATCATGTATACGTACATAAGACAGTTTTATAGGGTTCCTTTCAAATAGGTAGTCTAGATATGCTACGTTGGGGCATAAAAAACCCACAGTATCATCTTCATTTCTCTTAAAAAAAAAAAAAAAAAAAACCAATGGCTCTGAATATTTTGTCTACTTTAAGACTGGAACACTGGTTAATAATGAGGTTCCTAAAGGGTAAGTTGGGGAACAGATACTAAAGGAGTTGAACAGTATTCTTAATATTCCAGTTTCTATTCTTTTGCATCTGCCTAAAGCTGAAGACTACTTTTAGATATATGCTATTCTGGTGGTTGCTGTTTTTCTAAGATCCTTAAGATCCAATTTTGACAACCATGTGTTAATGTGGAATCCCAGCATCCAACAGCCTTTTATATTACTAAAGGTGACCACTATTTTTATTTTAGGGAAGAAGAAACTGGGGGAGGGGGAGAGGCAGGAAGTATGATAAAACAAGCACTTTACAGATGAACACCACAATAGCACTACTATTCTAAATACCAAACACCAATAAAACCCAAATCATAATGCTGAAAACTAAAAAATTAGACAAAAACTAAATGAAGGATTGTTTTTTAATAAATCTTTTATAGGACAGAAACCTTAGCTCATGTCTTCTGGTTGTCATCATCTTCCACTGAGCTGCACCTAAAACACAAAGAACAAGTAACAAGCAACTTCGTTTTTAAAGAACAGGTAATAGTTTTGAAGGTATAAGATGAACTGTTTCTAGTGGAACTTACTTAAAAAATTATATAAAATGAAGCCATAAACATCACCAGAAGCATCAAATTGTCAACTACTTTGGGTGAAAATAACTACAAAAGACTTGAATATGCAGCATATTATCACCAAAATAAATAATGGTGGGAAAATCACTACCCGTTTCATTAAGGTAGAATAGCTGCACCTGTGACGCCTTATTTAAAAGGCTTCACTCTACCTGAAGATGAAAATCACCTTGCATTTATTTTAGTAAGTCTAAACCGTGAAGAGACGGGGTGTAGGTTCAGAGGTGGCTTATTATATCATCTATCACCTTCCTGGCTGTAGTTCATTTCATGTCTTTAAATGGAGCAAAACCCACCAGAAGAATGCTGCTATTCTGATTTTCCATTCTTGAATGCACCAAAATGTGCATGCTTGTTGTAATTAGGTGCCTGGGTGAATAAAAAAATCCCATTTACAATTTAAAAATATTATTTATACCCCTAAAATCTGATTATTTTCCATATTCCTCAGGGAGACAAGCAATAATTTTACCCCCCAAACAGAAAAGATTACATATATTTCTGAAAAATTCTCTTCTACCATGTTAATAATACAAATTCCTTTGTGTTGCAAAACCAAGTTGATTTACACGATTTTGTCTTAAATTGTTGCTAAATGTTTATCTACACATGCTGTCAGAAATAACCTTGTTAAGAAGGTGAAGCTGGTGTCTCAGCAAATCAGACCCCTTGGAGAAGGCGTTGAATGGCCTGTGCCCCGTTTTCCTTTTTCTCTTTCCGCACCATCAAAAGGAAAAGTGAGAAAATAGCAGAAACATTAGTTAAATCCTGAATTATACCCCATAACCTACAGGAATAATCTCACTACACTGAAAGCTGACAATATTTGTAGGATTTTTTGAAATAATTAGGATCCTAATTATTAATAAACTGATAATTTTGGCTAGGTTTACATCTTTAACTAATAATACTTTCAATTAAAAACTTTCAGGAAAAAAACAAAAGATTGCTTTTAATAACTATTTATGGTTTACCTGACTTACCAGCACTGAAGACAAAAACTTTTAAAAATGGCTACAAATGCCTTGTTCACAAAAGACTTTATTATCTAGTGATGCATACTGAGAACATACAGAAATCTGCATGGTCCACTTCACATGCAGTAGAACAATCTTCACTTTACAATAAGTGAGTGTCAACTGGTTTATGCAATAGACAACACTTTAAAGTCACATTCTTAAAGAAAAGCTTCATTTACAAAAGAAATAAAAGGTAAAGAAGCAATTACCGCTTTTAAAAAGCAGCTGCTTTGTTCAAGAGTGGAAGGTTTATGCCTGTATTGAAAGACAACATGATCACAAATAATGAAAACAATGAACAAATGAAAAACACTTTTACCATAAAGCAGTACACTTTCAAAATGACATACAAATAGTTAAAAATTTCATTACGTTGTCTATCTAGCCTTTAAATATGAGGACTTTCAGAATTAGGCCTCAACATCTGTAATTAGTAAATGAAAACTACGCATTGTTTCTATGTCACTAGGAACTATATTTAACAAAATGTATATAAAGTCTATAGCAAGTTGATTTTAAAAAAGTAAAGTTAATAAGAAACAGTACACTGAAGGCGCTCTATCCATCAAGCGCGTTCTCTTCCAATTTTAAATGTGATGAACAAACAGAAATTGTAACTATGCCACAGTTGCAATGCCAAAAAATAAAACAAGATCAGTTATCACACATGCAGGGAATTCTGCCACAAAGCTAACATCCCTCATTTGTCAGTTGTTCCAATAAAATAACATCTTAAAACACCAGAGATGTTGATGGTTTAGCTTACCTTCAGTGTACTGAATGCTGCACACAACCTGCTTTAAAAGGAGACCATCCCTGCAGGCAGGCTCAAGAAGGAACAGACCCCTTTCGGCACTGACTACACCAAGGGCATGCTGCTGTGGCCTGCACACACACACCTAGGAAAACGTGAATATAAACAGCATTTATGCTGGCCATTTTATCTCAAGACCAAAATGAAGCCAAGTCTGCTAAAAACAAATCAACCACCCAATATTACTACTCATTTTATAACAGATGCTTTTGTCTTTATGTGAACTGCAACCATATACATTAGCACTGTAATTTTGTGCAGTCTTGGCAATTTAAAACAGTTCTACAGTGAAATTTCACGTAAGACACAAAACAGATTAACTAACATTTCTAAAAGAAATATCACCCTTGGTGTTAATTCAAATATATCATGCTTCCTCAAATTTGCTGGAGAAATATTTATAAGTTTATATACATTAATAAACTGCTGTGAAATTTCTTCAGTCTTTGTATTTACTCAAACCCTTGGAGTTTCTTCATCTTGTTTAAATTTTTTCCTGGATGAAGGCATGCTGTAGGGCCTGGTTGATGCTAATTCGTTTAGCTGGGTCCAACATCAGAATCTGGTCCAACAAGTCCTTTAGCTGGTGTACTTTCTTACGTTGGTCTTCAGGAAGTCTCTGGCACCCAATCAAGTCAGCCAACAGGTCCTTAGTTGGATTAATGGTGCTCATAACAGTAACTTTCTCCTAAAAATAATTTTTAAAATGCGTATCTCTAAATAAGTTACTAAGCATATATAACTTAAATCAGATTGTTTTGGGGTCAGTCTATAAAAAATACTAAAAATATACATATATAAAAAATATATATACATAGTGCATAACAACATTTTGGACGATGACAGACTGCATATGTGACAGTGGTCCCTTAAGACTGGAATACCTTATTTTTGCTCTCCTTTTTCTATGTTTAGATACACACATACACTTACCACTTATAAAAGTGCCTATAGTATTCAGTCCACCAACTTGCGGTTCAGGTGCAGAAGCAGAAGGCCATGCTACGTACCCCAGGTGTGTGAGTGTGTGCTGTGGTTATGCGATGCATGACCGTGTATCATCATTATCTATGCATTTAAAACTTTGCTGTGGTTTCCTCTATGCTCTACATCTTTTTAAAAGGTAACCAAAACACTTAAATGAAAAAGTTGACGTCAACTCTGGGCCGGGCGCGGTGGCTCACACAATCCCAGCACTTTGGAAGCCCAAGGTAGGTGGATCGCTTGAACCCAGGACAGGAATTCGAGACCGCCTGGGCAACATTGCAAAACCTGTCTCTACTAAAAATACAAAAATTAGCCAGGCATAGTGGCACACAACTGTAATCCCGGCTACTCAGGAGGCTGAGGCATGAGAATTGCTTGAACCTGGGAGGCAGAGGTTGCAGTGAGGCAAGATCGTGCCACTGCACTCCAGCCTGGATGACAAGAGAGCGAGACTCAGTCTCAAAAAAAAAAAAAAAAAAAGGTCAACTCCAAGTTAGCAATGAAAATTAACAATAAGCATTTGCTGTTTACATTGTACTTTCCCTACCCTGAAGTGGTAAGTGACAGACATAAGAAGTTGATACCATGAAGTGTTACTAAGTGCTCCAGCAAAGACAGGGACATATGACATAATAATGGGACAAAAATAAGGAAATCATTACTTCAATCTGGGAGTTTTCGAAAGGCTCATACAGAATGTGTATTTCAGCTGAGGCTTGAAGATAAACTTTTTAGGGGGTTGGGGGTGAGGCAGCACAGGAAATGACTAAGCTCAGGGAGGTCTGTTAGCAAAGGCACGAAGGTCTGAAGCAGCATGCCTTCTGGCCAAATGTGGAAGGGTGGGGGTTCTGAGTGTACTGAAGAGAGGTTTGAAAACCAAAGAAGGAAGTGGGATTTGTCATTCTGAGGAACTTAAATTTTATTATTTCATAGGTAACAGGGAACCAACAAAGGTTTTAGGCAGGGACAGGAACATGATCAGATTTGTTTTAGGAAACATCACTCCAGCAGCAGTAAGAAAGCTGGATGGGAAGGAAGCCAGACCAAGAAAGTAATCCAAAGAAGATGTAACGAGGGCCTAAATATGACCTAAAATAAAAACAAATTCATTATGCTAGAAAAACTTTTTAAAATCCCTCCATCTTTTCCATGGCCTAATGTGTTTTATTTAGGAATTGGTCAACAGCAAAAAGGAAATATTTACTTTTGTGTTTTTTTTTTAATTCACCAGCTCCTAGTATGACTTAGTACTCAATTAATTAACAATAAAATAACTACTGAATGCTGCATTTAAAACACTTACCCTCTCTGTTACTTTATCAACTTCTATGTACATGAAGTTGAGATTTTGATCAAAATGCTGATCTTTGAACACACCTTTTCGAATCATCTACAAAACAAAACAAAAACTTGGGTTTTGAACTGTTATGAAACAGTCTGGCCTACTAACAATTTAACATACAATAAGTCAAGTCAGTATTTAGTCTCTGTAGGTTTGTTTGATCTCAGATTCCCTTGATCCCAGGAATTCATTAAAATGTTTGGAAAAGCAAATACAAATGGTCTACCTAAAACTACTTAATAACATGAAATTATATTTGTCCAGGCAGCAACTTAAAACAATTATAACAATCAAATTGTGCTTTCACTACTTAAAATTGGAGAGTCAACAAAGACTTTAAATTATTTGTTCCTAAAAATATTACAGAACGAAGGCCGGGCGCGGTGGCTCAAGCCTGTAATCCCAGCACTTTGGGAGGCCGAGACGGGCGGATCACGAGGTCAGGAGATCGAGACCATCCTGG
>NW_012119598.1:4454519-4481650 GCF_000951035.1 Colobus angolensis palliatus | reverse complement strand
GCCTGTAGTCCCAGCTACTCGGGAGGCTGAGGCAGGAGAATAGTGTGAACCCGGGAGGCGGAGCCTGCAGTGAGCCAAGATCGCCCCACTGCACTCCAGCCTGAGTGATAGAGCAAGACTCCTTCTCCAAAAAAAACAAAAATAGTAATAAAATAAAAAGCTAAGTTATGGCCCTCAGACACTTTAATAAATGCTTAAATGCTTGCTTCATGTTAAACAGAAACTAGTATTATAGCTGAAGTATCAAGGGTGAGTTAGAAAGATATTAAATAAATTTTCTTAGTACCTTTCTCAAATAACCTCCAATCTTTAAATAATTAATTAACATCAAGTTCCTCTTACAATATCTAATATTCACCTATTCATTCTCTGACCACTAAGCACTTTCTTATATTTAACCTAACTCGATCTACATCTTTTTCCATTCTGTCTTCCAAACATTTTGAAACTTTTACCAATAAAGGTGCATCCCCAAAATATTGCTGCTCTCTGTCCATCATTGAAAAAGTCCTCTTATCCTTAGCTCTCGGCTGATTAGAACCACTAATTTAAACACCAGAAAAGGGAAAGACCCTAAGAAATCATGATAGCCATCTACCCACCTTTCTGAAATTGTTGTTTTATAGTTCACTAGTGATGAGCAAGTGTCAGCAGTCTGTCAGTTTATAAGAAACTAAGACCTCAAAGAAGCTCAGGCTAATGTCTTACCTTATTTGGCATCTTTCCTTTGAGATCCATCGCAAGCTTCAGCATATGGTTATTGGTTTTGCCAGGGAATAAAATTTTTCCAGTATAGAGTTCGTATAAGGTGCAACCTACAGACCACATATCTATACCATAGTCATAGCTTTTACCTATAACTGAAAACAAAATCAAAGTTTTAATATATGAGGACAAGGAAAACTGACTACTATTAATTTTTATTTCCACTAATGAGGGGCTACCTTAGCTTGGACTATAATCACAATCTTAATGCCTTAGTTTGACAATTAGTTTTGTGTTCTTTCCCACTAATTCTTAATAGACTCAAACTTAAAAACCTTAAAAAATGGAGGTGTGGGGGAGGAACTTAAAGGGCAAAAGAAAATATGTATTTCTTCTCTTTTCTCATTTCACCTTTGGTGGAAGTGCTAATCAGCCTCAACCAAGGCAACAGGAAAAAACAAAGGTCCCATACAATCCATAAATGTGATAATCAGACCTTGAATAATCAAGAGCAGTCTTCTAAAGTCGAGGATTTTCCACAACTGTTTTGCTACTCTTGCCCGACATGATCAAGACTCCTGTCACAACTACCTTCATTCCACCTGAGGAGGATGAACTTGCTATGGTTCCCTTCCTCATGAATGAACTCGTGCAGCTGCTGAAGTGTGATGGAAAACAGTGCTTAGACATTAAGTATGCGGTTTCCACCACATATGATGGCCCAGGTCAAAGAACATTAAGAAACTTACTGATTTCAGGAGCACGATAAAATCTACTGACAAGATAAGGTGTTATGTCATTATCCGCAACATGTGAAGCCGACCCAAAATCGCAAAGCTTTAAAATAGTTTTTGATTCATTAACCTGCAAAACATTTTTTCAAGGGAATTTAATTCAAGCCAGGAATAATTAATACAAATAAATAAAAATTATTGACTTTTAAAAGTTATATTAATTCCAATACTGACAACAAAGACACTCATTTAAAAGTTCCCTTTCTATTTATTTTTAATTAAATTTCCTATGAAAAGTTAGTATGTATCAAATATTCATTACATTGAGTAGAAACTGTTTTCAGTGAGGAAATGGATACCACAAAGTACATTTAATTTTAACAACTGCATTTTTAAAAGGGTGGGGTACTGAGAGAAAAATCTAATTTTATGAAGCAAAGCATCTTCTAAAAAGACCCTGAATACCTGAATAAAGTAAAGTTTTATTACCAAGGACTCATATTTAAGTTAACTTTCAGTTGCCAGAGAATTACGATGGCAATGAAAGCAGAAGGGTGATTCAGATTAAACTTGGACAAAAACAAAACATTCTTCATCCGAAGCTGCTGTATCATCCCAAATTTAGCAATCACTTCAAGTCTAAAAAATATTAGCCCTTAAATATAAAGAAGGTATTAGTCAAGAAAATGTTAAATATATCTGGCAAAACTGATAAACAGGAACTCTGTATTAGTCGTTTGTTTCTGTTTTCCTTTGTAAATACTTCAACATACACAGTACTAGCCACATCTGCTGAGAAAGGCTGGAGTTGCTCCCATGACTGCTGCCACTCATGAGTCAGAAGCATGTTCAGGATTAACAAGTGAAGATAATTCATATTCCAGAGTCCCTTCCCCCCTTCAAAAGAGACACACACAAATTCCGAGTTGGGACTTGAACTTGGCCTACTGCTCCCACCCCAAAGCAGCATAACACTTTAGCCTTAGGCAGTCTCTGTGGGGAGATTGGACTATTATAAATGACACCCAGAGTTAAGCTATTAATAGGAACAGAAATGATTATTTTTAACTCCCACATTGATTACCATTCTTTTCGTCTTGGGAATCAGAAAAGCAACTTAAAATAGAAAAGTTCTTTTAAAACTTTTTAAAGTATAAGCTGAATTCAGCTACTTAAGCAGTTTCAATACCCAAAGAAAACTTAAGCAGCATTTTAAAATTAGAATCTTATCAGTGGAACTCTTGGGCTGGCTAAAATGCCTTAAATAATAGCAGGGTATCCATACTCATATGCATTTCAGTTTGCTACACAACTTCTACTCCTGCCATGAGGAATGTGGTACTTAAAAACCACACTGATGCCTGAAATCACGAGCTAAAGGCTTTGGATTTTCATTAACGAAAATCAGCTCCATCACTAAGGTCTATTTTTCCCTTCCCCAGGAATAAGGGAAAACATTTCTTAAATGTATATGAAAACCTATACTAGTTTAGCATTAGGTTTTAAAAACAAGAGCTTCTTCTATGACACTGGCAAATGTGTTTTTCTTTAACCTCCACAATGGTTACAAAGATGCTCACTGAAAATGACCTTTTAAATTGTACATGTTTTGTATATTCTTTGACATGAACCATGTATTTCACAATGAAAAAATGAAAAATCGGCCAGGCACGGTGGCTCACTCTTGTAATCCCAGCACTTTGGGAGGCTGAGGTGGGCGGATCACAAGGTTAAGGAAATCAAGACCATCCTGGCCAACATGGTGAAACCCTGTCTCTACTAAAATACAAAAAGTAGCTGGGCGTGGTGGCATCTGCCTGTAATCCCAGCTACTTGGGAGGCTGAGGCAGGAGAATTGCTTGAACCAGGAAGTCACAGGTTGCAGTGAGCCAAGATCGCGCCACTGCACTCCAGCCTGGTGACAGAGTGAGACTCCGTCTCATAAAAAAAGAAAAAAAATTGAGGTAAAAATCAACTATGAAATTGGCCACACAAATTTACAATTCATTTTTAATGCACCTACCATTTCAATGTAATTACTCAGCTCCCCTAACTCCAAGTTACATTAGATATACAATACAATAATAATTCAGACCAAACATAAAAATGGAATGTACCTCACTACTAATGTGGTTGTCTGGAAGGAAATATTTTAAGATATTAAGAAAAAAGAAAAAGAGAAATATGAATTAAAGAGTTTAGTTATTGATAAAAAGTCCTTAAACTTCAATGAGATCACCATTTTTTAAAGAATTTATTTTGGCCAAGTATGGTAGCTCACACCTATAATCCCAGCACTTTGGGAGGTTGCAGCAGGAGGACTGCTTGAGCCCAGGGGTTTGAGACCAGCCAGGACAATACAGCAAGAACTCATCTCTAAAAAAATTTTTTTAAATTAGGCAGTCGTAGTAGCATATGCCTGTGGGTAGTCCCAGCTACTGGGGAGGCTGAGGCAGGAGAACTGCTTGGGCCTAGGAGCCTGAGGTTACAGTGAGCCATTATGGCATCGCTGCACTCTAGCCTGGGTGTCAGAACAAGACCTTGCCTCAAAACAAAACAAAAGAAAAAATAAAAAGTATTTATTTTGTTCTAGCTCCAACAGTTCCCAATAAGGAACACCCTATTAGTCTTCAGGATCTCTCCTAGGCATCAACTGTAGGAGAGGTGATAAAAAGAACCCATTTTAAAAAAATGAAATGCAGAATGTTACCAGAAGATAAGCTGGAATTCTCCAATTTGTGAACACAACCCAAACTGAAGGCCACAAAGGAGGGTGAAGTCATGGGGCCGGGGAGGGGAGGAGTGTGTGTGTGTGTACATTAATCACATCACTGTGATAATATGTATGTATTTCAAAATTTCAAAAACATATACATTGTGAAATCTGCACATTACCACCAGAGGTCATCAGTGGAAGAGGATTAAGATTTCAAAAGGTGAGAACACACGGACACACAGGGGAGCAATACACACTGGGGTCTGTCAGAGGCTGGAAGGTGAGAGGTGGGAGAATCAGGGAAAATGGGTACAAACCCTCCATGACACAAGTTTACCTGGGTAACAAGCCTGCACACGTACCCCTGAACTTAAAAGTTTAAAAATAAAATAAAAAAACTTCAAAAGCGATGCCTTTAAATAGAATACCTAACCACAACTGAGCTTTATAGTGTTTGGGCCCCCAGGAGCCACAGATTAGGGAGCCATAAAATTAGCAAACAGAGGAGTAGGAACACTCTTTATTTCAAAACAGCAACACGTGCAGCATGTTTTTAAGATAACAGAAGAAACTCATTATTACTACATTAAAGAATTCCAGGATTGGTGCATCCTTTAAATCCATCAATGAAAAGAGAAAAAAAGGGACAACTGCACATTTCCTTTTTCTTTATACTTGTCAATAAAATTTCACTGTCCGATTTCCAAGAAAGATAAAAATTATGAGTCACCTGAAATAGGTTATTAATATACTGAACTATGCTTCTGTCATTTCTCATAATAATCATATTGCTAGTAAGAAGTGATACGGATGTATAAGATATACAATGCAGCTTGACTGTTTGACTTACCAGGATATTGTCTGGCTTGATATCTGCATGTAGGATATTGCATCTTTTAAGGAGTTTCAATGCCAGGAACAACTGCTGACTATAGGATCTTACAGCTTTAATATGAAGACCAACATCTTTACCATATTTTTTTAACACCTCTCGTAAGTTCATACTTTTAGGAGAAAATAAAACACAAAAAACAAAATAGGAGTTAAAATGCAAAATGGAAATATAAAAAGGCAAAAACATTTGCAAGCGTAAAGTACAATCAAGTGCAGAATACAAACAATAAAAATACCTAAGAACCGTCCCCACATTTGATAAATTATTTTATACTGAAAGGAGAGCGTATCAAATTGTATGTATATAACACAGTTTCCCAATAAATTCAATTTTCTAAATAAGTACGAAGAAAGATAGGCAAGGTAAAACTCCCATTTCGATTGCAGAATAGATTCACATTTGAAAACACAACAAAGCCATACTGTTGAAGATAAACATTCCTTGAAATATTTCATTTTAAGAGACTCTCTCTGTTGACCTATGGGCTCCATAAGCGTAGTGCCTGGTGTACAGTATAGTCAACTAACGTTTGTAGATTCATGATTCAAAAGACTAGCTGGGATTACGATGGCTCACACCTGTAACACCAACACTCTGGGAGGCCAAGGTGGGCAGATCAATTGAGGTCAGGAGTTCAAGACCAGCCGGGCCAAGATGGTGAAACCCTGTCTGTACTAAAAATACAAAAATTAGCCGGGTGTAGTGGTGAGCACCTGTAATCCCAGCTATTTGGGTGGCTGAGGCATGAGAATCACTTGAACTCGGGAGGCGGAGGTCGCAGTGAGCCAAGACTGCACCACTGTACTCCAGGCTGAGCAACAGAGTGAGACTGTCTCAACAACAACAACAAAGACCAGCTGTTAACCAAAAGTTAAACAACAAAACCAGAGCTGTGTGGATAAAATAAATCAAATACCCAGAAAATCTGTCACAGCATTTATCCAAAATGAGATGGTAAAGATGAAGAAGTTAACTTTTCAATGTAATGCATAGGTTTTGACATTGTACCTGAGAGGCTCGAATACGAGACAAAGATGCTGTTTGTGATAGAAGTGCCTGAAGAGTCGCAGACAATGAAATTTGTCATCAGGATCAGCATCATTAAGTTTTTTCAAGAACTCTAGTTCTTTTAAACCAGTCTTTTGCCTAAAATAAAAAAAACAAAAAACTTGGGTTAAAATTGAATATATATAGAATTTAGGAGCACTACATAATATATTTGCTAGCCCCAGTCTGATGATCAGGTGATGTGTGGGAGAAGTCTGTGTATTTTTTTTTTTTTTTTTTGAGACGGAGTCTTGCTCTGTCGCCCGGGCTGGAGTGCAGTGACCAGATCTCAGCTCACTGCAAGCTCCGCCTCCCGGGTTTACGCCATTCTCCTGCCTCAGCCTCCGGAGTAGCTGGGACTACAGGCGCCCGCCACCTCGCCCGGCTAGTTTTTTTGTATTTTTTTTAGTAGAGACGGGGTTTCACCGTGTTAGCCAGGATGGTCTCGATCTCCTGACCTCGTGATCCGCCCGTCTCGGCCTCCCAAAGTGCTGGGATTACAGGCTTGAACCACCGCGCCCGGCCGAGTCTGTGTATTTTTAAGTACTAATAAATCTACTGAGAAATGATGTCTCTATATATCATTCACATAATACTTTGTATTTAGTCAACTATCATTATCATAGTTAATTTCCAAAATAATCAATGCACAAAACAGAAACATTGAGGAACAAACACATCTTTATTTTGATTTTTAAAAAATTTTGATTTTGCCTGAAGGAATATCAATATTGTATATTTTATCTCAAAACAGGCCAGGCACAGTGGCTCATGCCTGTAATCCCAGCACTTTGGGAGGCGGAGGTGGGTGGATCACTTGAGGTCAGGAGTTTAAGATCAGCCTGGTCAACACAGCGAAACCCTGTCTCTACTAAAAATACAAAAATTAGCCAAGGGTGGTGGCGGGCGCCTATAATCCCAGCTACTTGGGAGGCTGAGGCAGGAGAAGTGCTTGAATCTGGTAGATGGAGGGTTTGCAGTTGAGCTGAGATCGCACCATTGCACGCCAGCCTGGGCAAAAGAGCAAAACTCCATCTCTAAAAAATAAATAAATAAAAAAATAACCCACATCTTGACATTATTTTTAACAAAAATGAAACCACACTGCACACTAGTCTTGGTTCCTTTAAGAATGCAGTAATCGGCCGGGTGCAGAGGCTCATGCCTGTGATCTCAGCACTTGGGAGGCTGAGGCAGGTGGATCACTTGAGGTCCTGAACTCAAGACCAGCCTGGCCAATGTGGCGAAACCCTATCTCTACTGAAAATATAAAAATGAGCTGGGCATGGTGGCAGATACCTGTAATCCTAGCTACTCGGGAGGCTGAGGAAGGAAAATCCCTTGAACCCAGGAGGCAGAGGTTGCAGTGAGCCAAGATCATGGCACTGCACTCCAGCCTGGGTGACAGAGCAAAACCCCGTTTCAAAAAAAAAAACAAAAAAAAAACCAAAACAGAACGCAGTAATGGACGCCTTATCAAATTTTAACACTTGGTTATCTGAGGAAATTCTTGTTACAATTTGTCAACAAGCTACATTTTATGGTGAGCGGCTAAATATAGAAGTTGGGGCTTCCCATCAAAACAAGGCCCTTTCTAAGCCTAGGGCAACCTAAACTTAACACTTATTTTTAACATTTCAGAAACATTAAGTTCATTTTAATACCAGCTCAGTGTGTGGAATTAAAACATACAAGTATGGCAATTAACTATTCTATTGAAGGAAAACATGAACAAATTAAAAAAAGACAGATTCTCATCACTCGGATAAATTTTCACTTTTTTGCAGGTCACCTTAGTGACAGCTAATCAGTATGATCTTTTCATTTCTCTACTCGTCTTAAAATAAAGCAAAGGATGGCATAAGACAGGCAATAGAGAGGAGTTTAAGTTGTTATCGGTGTATATAGTAGGTACTACAATGCACTGAAATGAATTAAAAATAATCAGTCTATTGTTCTAGTACATATAACATATGGCTATAATTTTAAAATCCAGTCAAAACCAACTGTTTCCATTACTTTATAATGGCAATACTTGTTTTACACATTGTATCATGTATCACTTTAAAAAAAAAGTTTGAAAACATGTTCATCTGTAATATCTGTACTGTTAAAGGTTTCCTCCCACGTCTTCTGAACTTACATGAGCTCATTGTTTCTGATGATCTTTACAGCCACTTCTTGGTTGGCTCTTGCATTATCTCTGGCTCGTACAACATTACTGAATACACCTTGCCCAGTGTAGCCATACACATTGTAACGCTTATCTAGGACTTCACCTATGTTCACACCTAAAAAAGCAAATTAAAAAATTAGAATTCTGACTATTAAATAGAATCAGAAAGGAGGAAACACAGTGCAGTCACTTTAAAATTGTGTTAAATCTCTACTATTTGGTTTCCTAGACGCAATGAAGAATCAAAGCCATGCCTCCATGGATCACTCTATAGAGTGTGGTTAGAAGCTGCATACCCACTTCAGATCACTAGAAGAGTTCCTGTTGTTCTATCAACTGCTGATGATTTTAACACTGAGTAAGTTTTTCTAATTGTAGTCCTGCATGACAAATACTGCAAGACTGGCATCCAAAGTTTTCTGTTTGTTGTTTATCTTGGTTTCAGATCAAGACGAGTAAGTGACGTACCCCTTCCTTCTGGAAGACTATCTCATGGCTGAAAATAACTTTGAATAGATTTAGGTTGTACATCAAGACTTTACCTCACCTCCATTTGTGATGCTTCTGGGCTGCTTACAGAGTACACATCAGTTCATGCAGCTGTTGGATGTGCTACACTTTTGAAGGATGGCACTGTGATGTGATTTTTCAGAGTTCTCCAATAATTCTGTGATTGCATCAAGCAGCATGCTTTTTTGCAAGGTGTTACATGAACTCTAAAGTTAATATAAAATGTGAACTTACGATAATAGCCTTCTGCATCGGTCCAGTTATCTCTGAGGTTGGGATTCTCTTTGAAATCTTTTCCGATGCCAGCGGCCCGGAGACGAGCACTCTGAAATTAAAGAGGCACATGAACAGTTTACCCACTTGTCAGACATTTAAAGCACCTCCTTTAAACACAAAAGGGTAACACCAGATAAAATTTAATAAAAACATTTTATTCCAAATTAAATAAACTCTTACTATCACTTATGTAAATCCAACATAGCTGAAACATGAGACCAAAGTATCTTGATTCAAAATAACACTCAAAAAAAAAAAAAGCCCAGTGTAGTGGCTTGTGTTTATAGTCTCAGCTACTTGGTAGGCTGAGACAGGAAGATCACTTGAGCACAGGAATTCAAGGCTGCAGTGAGCCATGATCTCACTAATTACTGTACTCTGCACTATCTCAAAACAAAAGAGAAAAAAAAGAAAATTCAAAACCAGATACAATTTTCTATAGCTGCTATATCATTTGTGTTCTTCCCATACATGGATGAAAGTCACTGGCTGCACTAGTTGACACTATGTGGAAAATTGAAAAATAAGAATATGTGGTACTTCTGATGATTCTTTACTACACCTTACTCTCTGTGATGCCCCGAAGATCCTTCAATATCAACCAAGCAAATGAGTACTGACACCAAAATTGGGTCAATACTCATTTCATTCTCTCCTAATTCATCTATATGTTGGTGCTCCTGTTGCTCTGTGTGTGTGTGTATACACACATATACATGACTATTTATCTTACCACATTTTTATTTTCCCTGTTATGTTTATCTTCTCTACCTCCTCTTACGAAGGCCTCTTATTTCTCAGGTCCTTTGAAATTTATATTGAAAATGTCCCTAAGTTTGACCACGTTTATAGTTTAAGACTTTCCCAACATAATGCATTGATAAAAATTTAAGAAAAAAATGGCAAAATCACCAAAATTTCTTAATCTACTCCTTATAATATTTCCAATTCTTCAATAAATTCTATTAAACCCCAAATCTTTAAGTTCTCAATTACCTGTTAATACAATATAGAGGCCCCAAAGTAGAGTCTATTCTAATGAAGACCTAAAAAATATTGGTATCTCCTTATCTCACCTAACTACCATATGTATGTGTATGTATTTAAATACACAATACTGTACAAATAACTACATTTATCATTTGGTGTTTGACTTTTATAAAGCTCTCAAATTGTTCTGCCATACCTGTCTTAAAATTTGACATTAATTTTAGATTTATAAGATGCAAAACTAGTAGTTTTCAGACACCTTTCACCCACACTGCTCAAAATATTTATTACATTTGTTTTATCCTTCTTTCTCTGTATGTATATACACACCCATGTATTTATTGTATTTTTTTCTGTTTAACAGTTGATTTAAAATTACTTACATCAAAATACGCAGCAAACATATCATCAGATTCTGTAAACATATCAGGTGCCAACAACTTCTTCTGAGATGAACCTTAAAGGAAATTAGCATTAATGTTTGAAAAGTGAAGAGACGATTTAAAACACAAAATAAAATAAATGAATGGAAAGTCATTAATAGTAATTCAAACTTTTTTGCCCTCTTGCACATCAGTTTCCCAATAGTATTCAATTTAGAATCACTTTATTAACATTTAAGATACATAAAGATATTCACTTTTTGGCAACAGAGTGCATTTCAGAAAGTTGAAAGACGGGCTGGGCATGGCCGCTCACGCCTGTAATCCCAGCACTTTGGGAGGCCGAGGTGGGTGGAACACCTGAGGCCAGGAGTTTGAGACCAGCCTGGCCAACAAGGCGAAACCCCATCTTCACTAAAAATACAAAAATTAGTTAGGCATGGTGGCAGGTGCCTGTAATCCCAGCTACTTGGGAGGCTGAGGCAGGAGAATTGCTTGAACCCGGGAGAAGGAGGTTGTGGTGAGCTGAGATCACACCACTGCACTCCAGCCTAGGTGACAGAATTAGACTCTGGCTCAAAAAAAAAAAAAAAAAAAGTCAAAAGACCTAATGTTAACTTTTACTATTCTTAGTTTAAATGAGTAAGCTAATAGCTAATCAATGACTTTATATTAAAATAAAAGCTCACCTTTAAAAAATGTTATTCATTTGCACCTTAAATCCCAAAAGGTTAATATTTCCACTATAGATCTAAATCTCTATGTCTCTCTCCCTTAAAAAGTCCAACAATCCCATACAAAACTTGGCTAAAAAATAAAAGGAGTTTCTAGAAAAAAAAATCCAGTAGCTTTAACCAAATGAACGCATGCTCATTATCACTTACGTTAAGGAAAATGCAAATTAAAACTACAATGAGGTATCATTTTCTGACCTCTGATACTACTAGCTAAACATCCTAAAGTACAACATTCTGTTAACAAGGCTCTGGATAAACAAGCACTCAGAAAGATGGCAAAATGGTATAACCCTTATAAAAGAGTGAAATTTGGTAATATATAGCAAAATTATATATTTACTCCCTCTTCTGACCCAGCAATCCCACTTCTAGGGAACTATCCTAAAACACAGTGGCCAAGAATTAAAGAATGACTTAATGTACAATGCCATTATAATCAGATAGCCAAAAACTGGACACAACTCAAATATCATTAGAAGTCTGACTGAATAAACTATGGCATAGCCTATAAAAAGGAGTGAGGAAAAGCATACTGATCTAAGTATGTGTAGTTTGGTTTTGTGTGTATAGGAAGAATACAACATACACACATACATGCAATAATGAAAGACAAATGTATTATTAAGAAAAAAAAGATGATTCCTAAAAATCAAAAGCAAATGAAAATAAACCTAAACCTGTCAAATTTGTGGCATATCATACAGAGATTTCAAATGATTTTAAAAGACAGAGAATTGTGCCTATACACCTTAGACTGTATTCTAAAAACAAAAAGAACCCCTGAAATTTTAAGCCACAGTTAGTACATTTAGTAACGATAATCGTACTGATGTCTTATGTTTCAAGATAACCTATCAGTAACCATGTTAAGAACTAGATTTTTCACTGTAATAAGACAGAAATATAAAATTTAAATTAATAAGCCCCTATAATCTCAATTTTAAATCGGCAGTATCTGTGTAAACTCCTCCTTTCCAAAAGAGTATCTACTTCCTAACTTTGTCCAGTGAAAAGGCCCAGAAATAACAGACACTAGTGAGTGTCTTGTGATGTCTAAATGGCATTTCCTATTAAATGGAACCAGGGATCCTTGGAGAAATAGCTGATTCTGCTCTGGGCAAGACATGCACAAGATAAACCTGTGGCATCTTGCTAGAACAGGAGTCAGTAAACTATATACAGACTGTGGATGAAATCTAGCTGGCTGCTTCTTTCTGTATGGCCTATTTTTACATTTATAAGTGTTCAGGAGGGGAAAACAGAATACTTTGTGGCAAGTGAAAATTAGATGAAATTCAAATTTTAGTTTCAAAGTTTTTTCTGGAACACAGCTATGCCCATTCATCAATGTACTGTCTGTGGCAGGTTCTGCCCTCCAACAAGTTCACTATATGGAACTATAGAGGAAAAGGCCAATACAATTACTAAAGGCTCAATATTTACTAACTAACCTCTTAAGACAAAAAGTTTGCTGGTCCCTGTTCTAGAAAGTAAGAAAGCTATATTCAATACTAAAGGGCTAGGCCAAAAGGACACGAGAAATCAACTGAAAAAGGGCTGCTTTCCCCAATCCAGTTAGACCAATCTGAGCTTCAGAAAGAAAAAATAACAGCATCAGATAGAAACACATCAAGCACATAATGACACCAAACGATGAACACCTAACACAACAGCCAAAATCTCATTAGATATTGCTGGAGGTTGCTAGAGCACCAACTCTATTCTAAAAACTGGTAAACAAAGTAAATAATTAACATGTATTTACCCTGCCTTTCCTGTACAAACTATCTTTTGGGGTAACCAAAAAGTGGAAACTTCTTTTATTTAATGTTTTTAAATATTGATGTTCTTAACTGATAGAGATACAGACAAGTACTTACGGGGGAATAAAATCATAATTGGATTTACTTTAAAATAGCAAGCAAAACAAAAGGTAATGAACATGTGGGAGTTCAGTATACTATTCAGGATATCTGAACTAATAAAAACACATTTATAGAGAACATTTGTAGGGACACATTTAATGTTATGTTACTGCAATACTGAGCAGAAGCAACATGTCTAATTCCTTTTACTTTTCCCAATCCCACCCCAAATAAGGTCCCTTATTATAAACTTACAGAGCTAAAAATTCAGAGAAAAGCGTCGCCAGGACAAAACTCTATCTTACCATTATTCTGTTCAACTGTCATTAGATTATGCTTGGCTTTCACTGAGGCCTCAAATGTATCAACATTTTCCCGTTCATACTCTTTAACATCAGCAGCTACTCGCTCCAGAATGTCATCTGGAGATGGTGATCGTGTTCTCGTACTGCTCTGGGGGCTGCTTGGTTCAGATGGCACAGACATATTGCTATCTTCTGCAAGGTATTTATATTTCTGTAATAACAATACAGAAAATAATACTTCCATAAAATTGGATGCCATCCAAATACATTAATTGCTAAGAGTTGCTGCAGTGAAAAGTTAAGAGAATGTATCAAATAATGTAACAAACCAAAAAGCATTTATACCTTGGGGTTCAATCAAATCCACAATCCCTTATGTAATTTCTAAATTCACAAAAATCTGAAAAAGTTTTTCTTTGGTGCACATTCATCAGGTGGCAACACTTCACCTTATCAGATGAGATACCATTTATTGTCTTATTTTCTCCCAAGTGTGACTATTATAGAATGCCTCACTGTAGAAATACTAATGTGTTTGATTATGGGGTCTGCTGCAGACCCCACTGATGGCACAAAATAGATGCACCGTAACACCTTTCTAAAACTCAAAATGTCTGAGTTCTGAAGCACATACGGCCCCAAGGGTTGGAGGTAAGGGGCTGTGGACCTGAGCAAGAACAAAAAAAGATTCATCCACATCTTCAGGGATATGAGTTTATTAACTACAATTTTACCAGTGTCCCAGAAAAGTAAGCTTCCTCTGGAATTAGTTTTGCCCTACTTCCTTTCTGGTGATGCAAGTTCTCTCCTTCACTCCAACGTGGCATACTATTACCTGATTTACAGTTTGCTATGTGTGTTTAGGTAAGCTGCCACAGCTGTTTTCTCCTTTTCTCTTCTGAGGAAGAGCTGACAACCTTCCAAGTCAGCAAACTTTATAATTAAATGACTATATCAAGATCTTTGTACAACATTCTTTACCCACCCAATCTTCTTCATCATCTGGCTCTAGTCTTAAAATTATTTTTCAAATGTTTCATTTAAACTACCACATTCACATTACAAAACTTGCCATTACTAGATATTAAAATATTTACTTTATTCATAGTAATATGCATAATTTTTTGTTAAATAAAATTCCTCCAGTTTATTCTATACTCATACATGTTCATTAACTTAAAAAGAAAGCAAACCTCAAATTCTTATTTATTACAGAAGAGGTTTATATCAGAATTCTATGTATAAACAACCAGAATTCTACGCATAACCAACAAAGAGCAACCATCTCAGTTTTAGTAACTAAAAAAATGATCATTTTGTCAAATCTCACGAAGATAATTTTATATATACTCTCCTTTTCTAAGGACCTGTTAAAGTGTTATTAATGTTACTTTTTTGTTAAAGCAAAAAAATCTTTATTTTACAACAACGATTATTTTTCATTAAAATCACATACCTGAACAATTGCCTGCCTTTGGATTCTTCTCTGTTCTATCAGGGCTTCTTCATCTTCTTCCTCTACATCAAAGTCTTCAAGGCTTAAAGAAAAATTCAAACACCCTTAGAGATTCTAAAACCATACCCCTTCTACATTTTAAAGACAGGAAAATGTAGGTATCAGTAAGTTAGAGCAAAAGTCTTAAGTCATATTACCCGTATTTCCAAACCATCTCAGTTAACTGCCTGGTTTGGAATGCAGGGAAGTAACCTAACTTTGTCTCTGTTTTCTTCTCATCTATTTCATGGCACCAAAATCGGGAATAACTCCAGGTTTACAAAAGTTACCACTAGTTTTTCCATGACCTTAGTGAAGTCACTTTACCTCTCTAGCCTTAGTTTTCTCACAGCAAGGGTAAGATAAGTAAATTGCTACCTTTTCTGGATGTCAGAACTGTCTGAAAGCTCAAGAAAGCCACAGCCGTTATTTCTCTATCAAAAATGCACATGCAAATATTTGCAAATAATCTTAAGGGGAATGTGGCTCTACTCCGAAACATTACTCTCAACCCTCCGCACCTATCCCGCAAACACCAGCCTCCACAATCTTTACGATCCTTCCCAGTGCAACGTTTTCAATGATCCCACTTGCTGAATGTTTGCTGCAGAATAGGCAAACTACACTCTGATTATATCAGAAACTATGTAGAATGCCCTTCCCCAATCCAACTTTCTTGATCACCTGGTTTTAGTCAGGGGTTTTCATCCTTAGCATGATTTATTTTCGGATATGGATAGGTGTGTGTGTGTGTGTGTGTGTGTTGGGGGCGGTTATCCTGTACATTGTAGAATGCAGTATCCCTGGCCTCTAGCCAACAATCGCAACAAGAAATGTCCTCAGACATGTCCCCAGGGAGGCAAATAACCTCCTGTTGAGAATGGCTCTAGAGTTGTCCCATTTAGTTTTGAGATATTCCACTTAGACAATCAAGTTTGCATTTTATTTATTTTTGTTTTTTGAGACAGGGTCTCACTCCTTTTGCTCAGGCTGCAGTGCAGTGGTATGATCACAGCTCACTGCAACCTCCTCCCCCCAGGGTCAAGCGATCCTTCCACCTCAGCCTCCTGACCACAGGTATGTACCACCAGGCCTGGCTAATTTTTTTATTTTTTGTAGAGACAGGGAAAAATGTCCCCACAATTGTAACAGACACTTGAAATGCTTCTACATTTTCACATTGTAACAAGGACACCCACCACAAAATAGCCTCAATTGCAAAGTATGTATCATCTAACACAAACTCAAAGGTCTAAACTTTGGCCAGGCGCGGTGGCTCCCACCTGTAATCCCAGTACTTTGGGAGGCCAAGGTGGGCAGATCACGAGGTCAGGAGATCGAGACCTTCCTGGTTAACAGGGTGAAACCTCATCTCTACTAAAAATACAAAAAATTAGCTGGGCTTGGTGGTTGGCGCCTGTAGTCCCAGCTACTCGGGAGGCTGAGGCAGGAGAATGGTGTGAACCCGGGAGGCGGAGTTTGCAGCAAGCGAAGAGCGCACCACTGTACTCCAACCTGGGTGACAGAGAGAGACACTGTCTCAAAAAAAAAATAAATAAATAAACTATTACAGAAAATTCCTCCCAAAATCTGGTAACTCTAGCTCTGCATTTTATTAGTGTTCATAATAAAAACAAAGGGTAGGTTCACAATAAAATGAAGGCCTAATATGCACTCCAGCCAAAGCTGAAACACCTAAATTCAGAAAACCACTTACTAACTCTGATACAACCTACACAATATTCACAAAAGACTAACTTTTACATTCAGAGCCAAATTAATGGAGCCACTTATAATAATATTTAGGTGGAAATTAACAATTTCCAGGCCAAATAAGACTTCTCTAAACTGGAAAAACAAAGTTATGGGAAAGTTCTATTCTTACTTATCATCAGATGAAGATTCCTGCTCAACTTTCATTCCTTCAGAAAGACTTCCTTTAAATTTATCTTCCTTTACTTTGCTTCTGCTCCTTCGTCTACGACCACCCCGTGATCGAGACCGCCTTCTCAAGCGTGATCTGCTCCTCCGACCTCTGTCCCTATTTAAAGGAGAAGAAAAGACAGGTATACATTTTTTTACATGTCAAAGTGGGAAAAGGCATGTATGTGTGGGCACAGGGGATACATAGAAATTCTACTTTCTACTCAGTTTTGCTGTAAACCTAACACTCTTCTAAAATATAGTCTATTTTTTAAACAGGTCGTTTGAAAATTTTAAGAAAAAGAACAGAACATCAGAAAGACTGAGATAATCAGCTTAGCTGAAGGTAACTAAAACATAACCATTCCTTGTCAAATTCTGAACTAAGAAATTATTCCCATGGATATGAACTTGAATTTAAATGTAAGCTCTATGGGGATAAATACCTGTTTCTTTGTATTCTTATAGCATCAATGTTGTGTACACAAGCACTGGAGTGAAGGGAGAGACTGAAAAGGGGCAAAAGAGAACTTGGAATGATGAAAACGTTCTCTAACTTGAGTGTGACTTATGCGTCTGTCAAAATACACACAACTTTACACTAAAAAGCATTTTACTTTATGTAAGTTATATGTATGTTTCAATGAGCTCAACTTAAAGAAATCTTACTAAAATGAGAGCAAACGAGTACTTACCAAAAAAAAAAAAAAACAAAACAAAACTGGGGGCCAGGTGCGGTGGTACACACATATAATCTCAGCACTTTGGGAGGCCAAGACATGCAGGGAGCTCGGGAGTTTGAGACCAGCCTGGGCAACATGGTGAAACCCCATCTCCACAAAACATACAAAAAAATCAGCTGGGTGTGGTGGCACATGCTTATACTCTCAGCTTCTTGGGAGGATTCCTTGAGCCCAGAAGGTTGAGGCTGCAGTGAGTCGTGACTGTACCACTGCACTCCAGCCTAGGCAACAGAGCAAGATCCTACCTCAAGAAAGAAAAGAAAAGAAAAGAGAAGGAAGAGGGGAGAGGGGAGAGGGCAGAGGGGAGAGAGAAAAAGGAAAGAAGGGAGGGCAGGGGTGGAGTGGAGTGGGGTGGGGAGGGGAGGAAAACCCTCAGGCAAGGAGAATGTCAAGAGATATGATAGCAGAGATGAGAAGAAAACCCTGGAATGTGCAGATTGGAGTAAAGAATAGTAACAGATCAAATTGAACTGAATATTGGTCCAACACGAACACACAAGGTAAATCAGAAACAGAACATGTCACAACACTCCCAGAAAGCCTCAGGAATTGGAGACTCCCTATGCTCCGCAAGATGGTGTGAGGTAACAGCTGAAGACAGAATTGGTTGAAAGCCTTTATAAACAGCCAGACTCCCCTCCCCAACTCAGTGGAAAACGTCAACCACTCCCTTCGCATTCTAGCAGAACAGTTAAGATTTACTTTCTAGGGAAGTGTTGGCTATTCCAGATGCTGAGAGGTACACACCAAAAATAGAGGGATTATAAGGAAGTTTACATTATGAAGAAAGAGAACTCTACTGGTAGCCAGGTCTATTTCCCAGGAGGAGATGAAAGGATTCTGGAAAACTCATAGCCTAAGTAAATACATCTACAGTCACTGATATCCAAAAATATCTAATTACTCTGAAGTGATAACCACTAGCTGACAAATTCTACACTGTCACAATAGAAGAAAAATCCCATTCAGCTTTCTGAGTACCTAAATATTAAGTCAGAAGAGGCAGCAATGAAGGGTCCAGCTGTGTGAGAAAAGTCTTCAAATGAAAAGGTAAACATGCAGCAAAAGGAATCTAGGAAGAAATAAAATATAGCAAAGAAAACCATAAAGAACAAAAATCTCACAAAATAACCTCGCTATTGTCTGAGAGATAAGAAATACTGTTTCTGGAAAACAAGAATAAAACATTAATATACGGAACAATACGGAAGGTACAACTGGAAAAAAACAGAAAGAAAACCAAAAAAAGCACAAAAATTTCCCAGAAGGCCATAAACTCCCTGCTTTAAAGGCCCTATCTAGTAATTAGCAAAATAAATGGGGATAAAGATCTCAGAACACAAGAAATTTTTTATAAAAAGGGAAGAGAGAAAAAAGTAAGTTGTAAGATCAGCTTGGAGCCAGAAGACTAGCAGTCTCAGAAGGAAGGTCCTCTCTGCCCTCCTCCCCTGACTATTTGCTCAGCAATGAATACATACATGATCACAACGATTATACTGACGCTAGAAGAACAAAAGGTGTGATGAAAATAGGCAAAAGAGAAACATGGGTGAGGGGTGGTATTAAAAACCCTCATTGTGGCTGTGTGCGGTGGCTTATGCTTGTAATCCCCGCACTTAGGGAGGCCGAGACGGGCGGATCACTTGGGGTCAGGAGTTTGAGACCAGCCTGACCAACATAGTGAAACTCCATCTCTATTTAAAAAAATACAAAGAAAAAAAAAAAAATTTTAGCCGGGCATGGTGGCACGCGCACCTCTGTAGTCCCAGCTACTTGAGAGGCTGAGGCAGGAGAATTGCTTGAACTCGGGAGGTGGAGGTTGCAGTGAGATCGCGCCATTGCACTCCAGCCTGGGCAACAGAGTGAGACTTTGTCTAAAAAAAATAAATAAATAAAACCCCTCATTGTCCAGAGTGTACTCAGACCATGCATTTCCACTTCTAGGAGTACAGCATACAAAAATTCTGAGAGATGTAGAGATGACTACAATATAATCCTTTGTTTTTTAAGAATTACATTCATTTATTACTTCAATTAAAAATGTTAAAAAATTGGCAAATACCCATTTGTTTTATATCAAAATATTTTATGTATGTATGAATTTTAAAAAATGATTCCCTGCTTTATAAACCACCTTTTTAACCTACTACTGACTACATATGCTTCAGATAAAGTGGTTTCTATGGCAAATTAAATAGGCCTTGGCCAAAGTCTACAGTAACTATCAATATGCAAAATTAATATAAAATGATAAGAAACTGGGCTACATATTTACTACTATATGATCTACCTTGCTGGTTTAAAAAAAAAAAAAAAAATCCCTAAGCCTGGCTCATTTAATATTTATCTCTTATAAAAGAGAGAAAAAAGTCCTACTCTTAAAAGATTAATTTTATTGCATCTTAAATGAGCAATGATTTGGTTAAAATTCAAAGGAAACGACATAAAAGAAAACCCACGTGTAAAGACTGCTGGTAAAAGGAAACTATGGGAACATAACTACGATTTTTCAGAGAAAACTGGTCTAAAACAAAACCTACCAACTGAGCTCACTGGTGGTTTAAAAACATTTCACAAGGATGAAATGTCTTTACCTTCTCCGAGGAGACCTGCTTCTTCTTCTTGGAGACCTGCTACGTCTGAGTGGGGAACGAGACCTCCTTCTAATGGGAGATCTACTTCTTCTTCGGGTTGGAGACCATCTATTGATGGGGCTGGCATCTTTTGATCTTTCACGTCTGCTGAGGATATCATCTCGAGGTCGTGTTCTTAAGGGGATCAAATGCAAGTTAAAAGAAAAATAAATCAAAGTAAATGATTTTTTTCTATATGCAAGGAATATCTGTTTAAAAAAGGCACACTAGCCTAAAGAGAGTGAACTCTGATTAATGTATTTTGTAACAAAACGTACTCAGATGGTCACAATGACATTTTGGTGTTATTGTAGGCAAACAATGAAAGGTCTTATTTCCTCTGGTCCCACAATTTGAAGAATTACTAAAGGTTATTCACACTGGTAAAGTCACTGATTCTAATTTCAAAGAAACAACCCAAATAAAACCTGCCCACGTGAGTATAATATTCTATTTACTCAAATATCCCATTTCCATTGGTCCATTGATGACTTTTTCTTTCTTTCTACATCTTGACATTTCTCCAATTAAGGATCTTTTTTTTTTTTTTTTTTTGAGACAGGGTCTAACTCTGTCACCTAGGCTGGAGTGCAGTGGCGCAAACATGGGTCACTGCAGCCTTGACCTCCCAGGCTCAGGCAATCCTTCCATTTCAGCCCCCCTGAATAGCTGGAACCATTAAGGGCATGCCACCACACCTGACTAATTTTGTTTTGTAGTGATGGGGTCTCGCTATGTTGCCCAGGTTGGTCTTGAACTCCTGGCCTCAAGTGGTTCTCCCTTGGCCTCCAAAAGTGCTGAGGTTACAGGCGTGAGCCACCATGCCTCGCCAAAAATCTTATTTTTAATGTCAAGTATAATAGGCCAGGCACAGTGGTTCACACTTGTAATCCCAGCACTTTCAGAGGCTGAGGGAGGATCACCTGAGCCCACGAGGTTGAGGCTGCAGTAGCTGTGTTTGTGCCATTGCAGCCCAGGTGACAGAGTGAGAACTTGTCTCAAAAAACCAAAAACAATAGCTAGGTGTGGTGGCTCACACTCGTAATCCCAGCACTTTGGGAAGCTGAGGCAGACGGATCACTTAAGCTCAGGAGTTTGAGACCAGCCTGGGTAACGTGGCAAAACCCTATCTCTACAAAAAATATAAAAATTAGACAAGTGTGGTGGCATGTGAATATAGTCCCAACTACTAAGGAGGCTCAACTGGGAGGACTGCGTGAGTCTGGGAGGCAGAAGTTGCAGTGAGCAGAGATCATGCCACTGCACTCCAGCCTGGGTGACAAGAGTGTGACCCTGCCTCCAGCCTCCCCAAAAAAACCCAACAAAAACCCAACTTTTCAACACTTATCAAACAAGTACCTTTCAGTGAGTTTTACTCCTTTAATGTGATATTTGTATTACAACAGGCCTTTCTACAGCTTAATTTTTCAAAACCGGTTTTGAACATTTCTTAATGTTATTCCAGGTTTGGACACAACTATTCAATCTGAACAGTCAGACTGTAAATAGATTTGTCTCCATAATCAAATAATAACATTACAGTATTTTCCTAATTTATTATTATTTTTTGAGATGGAATTTAGCTCTTGTTGTCCAGGCTGTAGTGCAGTGGCTCGATCTCGGCTCACTGCCACCTCCGTCTCCCGGCTTCAAGCGATTCTCCTGCCTCAGCCTCGAGTAGCTGGGATTACAGGCATGAGCCACCACGCCCAGGTAATTTTGTATTTTTAGTAGAGACAGGAGTTCTCCATGTCGGTCAAGCTGGTCTCGAACTCCCGACCTCAGGTGATCCACCTGTCCCAGCCTCCCCAAAGTGCTGGATTACAGGCGTGAGCCACTGCACCCAGCCTTCCTCATTTAATAAAAACCTAAAAACACAACCTGTCTCGCATGTTTCAGCACAGTATACTGAACCCAAGAATCTTTCTCTGATCCAGCCAAAATGAGCAAGGTAGACTTTGACTCAGATCTGCAGTGCTTACTTCTTGGTAGTGCTTTCTTGATAGGGTCATCTGAGGAAACTCTTTTATTTAATCTGCTCACCCACACGCACAGTCTCAAAGACCAGTTAAAAAATATAAACGGGCCAGGCACAGTGGCTCATGCCTGTAATTCCAACACTTTCGGAGACCAAGGCAGGCGGATCACCTGAGGTCAAGAGTTCGAGACCAGCCTGGCCAACATGAGGAAACCTTGCCTCTACTAAAAATACAAAAAAAGAAAAAAAAAAAAAAATTAGCAGGGCATGGTGACACGCGCCTATAGTCCTAGCTACTTGGGGAGGCTGAGGCAGGAGAACTGCTTGAACCCAGGAAGCGGAGGTTGCAGCGAGCCGAGACTGCACCACTGCACTCCAGCCAGGCAAAAGAGCGAGACTCCGTCTCAAAAAAAAAAAAAAAATAAAAGAAAAATTAAAAAAATGGTAAAAAAATATATTAAATATTGGTAAATCTTTTAAATTATTAAAAAAAAGAAAAATAAAGAAAATAAAAATGTTCATCCTCACTAGCCATCTAAGAAATTTCGATTAAAACAATTTTTGGGTTTTTTTGTTTTAAGGGTGACAAAATACTATATGGTATCCTAGTAATAAAGGTCTTCCTAAACTTTCCTAATAAAGTTTCAGGAAGAAGGGCCGTTTACGTAGTCATACAAGTAGAAATTGATCTAACTTTCCTGGATGGAAATTTAGCAGTAACTTTCTAAAATGCAAATGTATATACCCTGAGACTTTGCAAGTCCACTTTTATGAATCTATTCTATAAAGAAACCTCACACACAACCAATGGACATCTTTGCATATAATAGTGAAAAATCGGAACCAGCCTAAATTTTTCATCAGTTTCAATAGGAGAATGATATTGTAATACATTTACAATGAAATACCAGTTGCTGTTAGGCAGAATGAAAAAGAATCTATATGTTTTGTCACAGAAATGTTTCCTGAAAAAAGCCACATGTGAGTATGAATGACTCCAGTTTCGTTAAAAAAAAAAAAAAAAAAAAATCCCTCATATCCATGTTATTGTCTGTGCAAAGAAAGAGCTAAGAGAACATACATTTCTAAGGAGTAGTAGTGGAGAAATGAAAAGGGAGCCAATTTACAGGCTTATTTGGATTTCTCTTTAATAAGTATGCACCACTTCTATAATTAAAAAAAAATTTTTGTTTCAAATACTCAGCTCTAGTCTTTAATAAACTCCTCAGAATTTGCTCTTCAAACTGAAAGCAAACTGAAAGACCACCAGGATAATTAAGAAGCACTTGAGATAACAGAATCAGTAAAACTAATAACTGCCTCAATCCAGGAAGCCAAAGGAAAAAGAGGCTATTTAATTACAGTGCCAACAAGACTCTCTTAAGACACAGTACTTGGAAATAAAATTTGAAACTTCTCTGAAAATATGATGACTTCACTTTCAGGGTCAGTTTGTATTTATACCCATTCACAGAAAACATTAATATGAACACAGTAAATGGCTAGGAATTAATAACATCCTTACACAGTATAAGCCAATATTCTTTTCATAAGCAAAACCTGGCTGGCAATTTCATAATATGTAAACATTAAATATAAAAGATATTAAGAAATCAGTTTCTAAAGTAGTTTAAGTGGTATAAACACTCCTCCCTGCAAATACTTTCATTCTATGATCCTAGGTAAATTATATAAATTATCTGATTCTATTTCTTCATTTATAAATTAGGTATGAGAGCCCCTTCACCTGATGAGTTAAGATAATCACATGAAGACTTATAAGAACTAAGACAATATATTATTCAAATAGTACAAAATAATTTTTTATACCATTCTTCTTAAGCTTAAGAGATACTACTTGTCAACAATGAGATTATATGTATTACAAAATTTTCCATTTTAATTATACCTTGGGGACCAAAAAATGTTGGTATTGGTTTCTATTTATACTGTTAAAATTTAAAACTCATGAAAATACAAGAGAATGAACAGAACACAATTGTTAAACTGATTACCTTTCCCCCTTTTCAAAAAGTTTCAGCCTACCACTGTTCAAGGAAGTAATAATCCTCTCTCTGTACGCTCCCAATGAAGATTTATCAGTCAAATTACATGGATTCAAAGGAGTGCCTTAGCAAACTAGGTATTAAATCAAGAATGTGAAAAAAAAACCCAATTCTATCATCAAGCTCAGTATTTGTTAAACACCTATAATTACAATACTCACTGACAAAAGTGCGAATATTAACATGGTTAATGGACTGGATTACTTAAAATTATGAAACTCATTACTACTTCACTTATTTTTATTTTTACTTACTACTTCATTTTTAATTGTCCACAAGTTCTAGTTTTCCGTTTAAAATCTCATGCACTGGTAAAAAGCTTTAACATTTTGTAAACAAGTTACCTTGGAGAAGAAAGTCGTCTTCTCTCTGGTTCTCTTCGTTTTCTTTCTAAGGATCGGCTCTTGGCTCTTCTGCCAGGAGACAGTGTTCGAGAGGGAGATTTGCTCTGCTTAGATCTTCTATCATTGAAAAGTGGAGACCTGCTTCTTCTTGATTTATCACGTGGTTTTGGAGACAAACTTCTTCTTTTAGGACTACGACCAGGTCTTCTACTGGGTGACCTATTTTCCTTCCCAGATGAAGCATCTTTAGAGGGAGATTTAATTGGCTTCTTTTCTTTATCAGTTTCAGACCGTTTTGATTTTCTCTCTTTGGACCGTGACCTTCCGTCTTTGGATTTACCTCTTAAATCAATCGGGGATCTGGATTTTTTACATCGATCGCGACTTCTACTTTCATTTACAATTGGGGATTTTTTCCTATCTTTTGATTTACTTTTATCTTCAATTTTAACCTTATCATCAGCAGGAGATCTGGCCTTACCAATTTTCTCTTGAGAGCGCCTTCTAAGGATAGGGGATTTTGATTTCCTTGCTTGGTCTTGAGACTTACTTCTTTTGGATGGGCTTTTCGATTTTTTCCTCTCCTTTGACTTGCTCCTAGTTGTCTTCTCTTTAACGATTTCAATACCCCCCTTACTTTTCTTTTTATCAGACCTATGTCTAGTCCGTTCTTTGGATCTGCTTTTACTTCGTTTTTTTGTAGTATTTTTATTGTCCACAAGTTCAAGTTTCCCCTTTGTACTTGAAGATCTAGTACTAGACCTATTTCCATTTCTTGCCTTCTCATGAATCTCCCCCTCTTCTTCAGAGCCAGACTCATAACCTTGCAAAATGAGCCCCATGCCAGATTGGACCTTTCCTTCCATTAACTCATTATCAAGTTCGGCCTTAATCAAGGCTCTCTGTTTTTCCAAGTCTTCTAGCAAAGCTAAATCATCAAGTTTAGTTCTTTTTGCTGGAGACATACCCTCTTTATCAGAAGCATCGATAACCTCTTTTCTTTTGTGTTTCTTGTGTTTATGCTTATGTTTATGTTTTTTATCCTTATCTTCTTCTGAGGAATGTTTATGTTTCTTATGTTTACTTCTGTGTTTATGCTTCTTTTTTTTGTGACGACTGTGCTTATTTTGAGACTGGTCTTCTGATACTTCTCCATTTTCTTCATTTACACTCTTTTCAGAATTAGCATCTTCCATCCTATAAATATATCAAACACACTTTAAAATCATATCATTTATCAAGTATTCAAAGAGTCATAACAAAATAACAGCAATGAAAAAATACATCTCAATGTAATACACGAAGTCAGTCACTAAAATTTTTTCAGAACAGCTTCAGACATTTTATTTCAAAGAAGGTCTATGCAAGAACTGAGTTGGATAGTGACACAACTTTATTGTGTTTCTAATGGTTGAACTCACCAAAAGTGTTAGAGGAAATCACTAATGGAGTGAGCTTAAAAATTACAGGTTAGAGGAAAAAGGGAACAACAAACCAGGCACAGCAAAACCTCATTAACATTGATTTAGTTCAAGGAGCCACTCAGTAACTTAATTTTTAAACCAACATTTCTCACACATTAACAACCAAAGGGCCCATTTTCTTTTTTAATAAGACCTAATAACTATTAACATACACTGGAAGACTAATCTTCTCCACTTGAAATTCATAAAACTTGGTGTTGCTACAATAAACCCAGCAGGTCACTTGTTTTGAGCGGATTTCATCTTACACCTTAAAAACAAAACTCTAGAGCCAATACTGAGCACTCAATCAGAGTGCACTGGCAGCTGATACTGATGATGGTGATAGTATAAACACATCCTCAAAAGTTAAATCTTCAAAGAGAACTAAACCAGAAGTGAGGACTCTAGATTTGTAGTTGCCACTAAGCAATCATATGACATTTGGTTGAACCACATGGAAGGGTCTTTTGTAAGTCAACAAGTCTAATATCAGCAATTTAATATAGTTCAACCCAATACTCATTCAGCAAGTGATTTAATCTCTCTGAATTTCAAATGAGAACTCAGTTTCCCAAAATACATTCACATTAACAGATGCTTTGGAAATAAATAATAAAGTGGGGGATTCTGTGCTTAAATGTTTGGCTTACGCTGAGTTAAAGAGTTCATGATTCTAAATTATTTTATCAAGTCCTTGGTGTTTAATAATCCGAGGTTAAATACTGGGTCAAAAACATTATTTAACCTTCTCTTTAAAAGTTACTCCATAATAAACCATCATCCTAGAATATCAGACCAAAAGTGGCCTTAAATTATCTAGATTCAGGCCATCATACTATTTTTGGAGAAAGCTATGGTTTATTTTGTCAGGTCTTCATATTATATACTCCTGTACTTTTAGTAAGTTTATCCTTTCAACCTAAGAATTCATCAGTCTACTCAGAATCTCTTTAACATTTGAAAAAAGCTCACCAACTACAAGTAAGCATTAAGCCAAGTGGCAGGAAAACAGATGTACAAGCCAGGTGTGGTGGCTCCCGTCTGTAATCCCAGCACTTTGGGAGGCTGAGGTGGGCGGATCACCTGAGGTCAGGAATTCAAGACCAGCCTGACTAACATGGTGAAACCCTGTCTCTACCAAAAA
>NW_012119598.1:4445267-4450719 GCF_000951035.1 Colobus angolensis palliatus | reverse complement strand
AAAAAAAAAAAAAAAAAATCTAGCTCCCAGAGCTTCTGGGAATGAGACACACGTCATGATGACCAGTATCACTGTAGAAGCGTCATTCCCATGAGTGACTAGTTTCCATTGTAAATTAATGAGTATTATCTCAAGAAATAATGAGTAGGTTCCTGCTAAAAACGTTACCAGCTTGGTACAATTAGGTTAACCTTAATTATAGCGTTTTCTTAATCAGGGGCTAGGCATACAATGGATCTTTACCAGTCTCAGCTCATTTCTCAATGCAAATGTCACTAAAAGTAACAACTAAAGTCTGACCAGGTCAATCTGGGAAACTTGAAAGACTGAGCCAATGGCATAATGTATTACATACAATGGGCTTGTGCTAAAATAGCTAAATTAGGTTTATTATCAGTGACTTTCTTATAAAGCTCAAGAAAAAGGTTTCCTGTTAAGATACCTAATAGTCCTCTTGGATAGTTTATACTGACAATAAATACAGGCCATATACATTTCATTTATATAAATTTACGCTTTAACATTACCATTTTACAATTTAACATCCCACATTTAGCCAAGTGGATGTGTATACCAACTTGGTCACAACAGGTTTATCACAACAGGTTTATCACAAAACATATATTTATAGAGAACCTATTGAGTGGATAACATTCTTCGGATCACATTATTTGGAAGCAAAGGTGAATGAGAAGTGCAGACAACATGCGGGTGCTTAACAGTATTTGTATATTTGCTTTGTTAAGTTTTACCTTTTAAAAAAGTCAAGTCTTGAGGCATCCAGAACAATGAATGAAAATCATGGAACACCTTTAAAATAATAGAGTCACAGTCAGGTGCAGAGGCTCACACCTGTAATCCCAACACTTTGGGAGGCCGAGACTGAAGGATCACCTGACGCCAGGCGTTCCAGACCAGCCTGGCCAACATGGTGAAATCCTGTCGCTACTAAAAATACAAAAATTAGCAGGGCATGGTAGTGCATGCCTGTAATCCTAGCTACTCAGAAGACAGAGACAAGAGAATCACTTGAACCCGGGAGGCAGCGGTTGTAGTGAGCCGAGATCGCGCTACTGCACTCCAGCCTGGGCAACAGAGACTCGGCCTCAAAAAATAAAATAAAATAAAATAAAATAGTCACCAATCACCAACCACCAGTGTTATTTTAACTTCCTCTCTCACATTTTTTTCCAAAGAATAATAGTCTTAGTGAATTTATTTGGTAGGCATTCAAAATATACAGAGACACAGAGAACTGACTGATTTAAATTTGTGTATGAATAAAGCCGTTTTTAAGCTAGACAGTTCTTTACAAATTTTTTTTAGTGATGAGCAAAGTGAACGCCACTGCTACTTTACCAGGAAAGTGAGCCTATTTCTCTGACAAGTTAAAACGTATACATCTTTTAAGAAACTGGGTCTGGCTATGCTGCCCGGGCTGGATTCAAACTCCTAGGGGCTCAAATGATCCTCCTGCCTCAGACTCCCTAGTACCTGCAGCACTTGAGCCCAGGAGTTCAAGAACAGCCTGGGCAACATGGGAAGACTCTGCCTCTACAACAATATTTAAAAATTAGCTAGGCATGGCCGGGCATGGTAGCTCACGCCTGTAATCCCAGAACTTTGGGAGGCTGAGGAGGGTGGATCACGCAGTCAGGAGATTGAAACCATCCTGGCCAACAAGGTGAAACCCTGTCTCTACTAAAAATACAAAAATTAGCAGGGCGTGGTGGTACATGCCTCTAATCCCAGCTACTCTGGAGGCTGAGGCAGGAGAATTACTTGAGCCTGGGAGGTCAAGGCTGCAATGAGCCATGATGGCATCACTGCACTCCAGCCTGGGCGACAGAGCAAGACCCTGTCTTTAAAAAAAAAAAAAAAAAAAAAAATCATGTTGAGTAACACTGCCCTAGAGAATGAGTAAGGAATTAACAAGAAGGGAAAAAGGGGCATTTCAGATAGAGAAAGACGGTGACAAAGGCAGTTATATATAGCAAACTTCAAGTAGATCAGTGTTGTGAAAGGCATTGAGGTTAAGATTCCAAGCGGAGCCAGGCACAGTGGTGCACAACTGTGGTCCCAGCTACTCAGGAGGCTGAGGTGGAAGACCACTTGAGCCCAGGAGTTTGCAGCTGCAATGACCTATGATTGTACCACTGCACTCCAGCCTGGGCAACAGAGAGAACTCTCCATCTCTTAAAAAAAAAAAAAAAAAAAAAAGATTCCAAGTAGACAAAGTCTAGGAGATGACAAGATAGTATATGATTCTAGGAGTGGGTGGTGGAGAGAGAATTAAAGGTTCATTGGAGTCACAGAGGTCCACAAACTGCAAAAGTAGGTTGTCTAGCCAGGTCTCACAGTCTTGACTAAACTTGCTGGGAGAAGGGGGGGTACAGAGAGAATGGTGGTATGATTGAGAAGTTATTAATTAGTTGACAGCAATGAGGGGGAGTGAAAAACACATAGCCACTACAGGGTATCATACTCAAAGAACTTTGATTTTTGGATGTCACATTGCCAACTTCCATTTCTGGCAGGAAAAGGTATTTAAGAGATGTGCAGGAGAAGCTACATTCGCTGGTGAAAGGTTTTAATTTGGGTTGACTTCTCTCTAATGGAGTATGAGAAGACACAGGAAAATACAGTAGTGTTCTCTGGATCATTAATTTTTCTCAAAGAATTGGAAGAAGTGCAGTATCTTGGTATTAAAAAAACAACACCAGGCCATGTGCAGTGGTTCACACTTGTAACCCCACACTTTGGGAGGCTGAGGTGGGAGGATTCCTTGAGCCCAGGAATTCAAGACCAGCCTAGGCACCACGGTGAGACTCTATCTCTACAAAACAATTTAAATTAACTGGGTGTGGTAGCATGTGCTTAATAGTCCCAGCTACTCAAAAGGCTGAGGTAGGATCACTTGAACCTAGCAGGGGATCACTTGAGCCCAGGAGTTACAGGCTGCAGTAAGTCATGACCGTGCCACTGTACTCCAGCCTGGGCAACAAAGGAAGACCCCATCTCAAACACAAAACACCATCATTGCTTTATTATGGAAGGGAAAGAAGTCACATAGATTTCAGTGAAAAAGATTCCAAGGCATTTTAACTTTGTTCTTTATACAGGCTATATTCTCATCCTTTTCCCCCAGAAATCTCCCATCCCATAATCCAGAAGGTCTCTGTTTCCTGAACCTTGACTTACATGGGGAAAAGTCTGAGAAAAATTTAGGCTAATCAAGTTATGAAGGTAGGAGAGCCTTTAAAGATTGAGAATTATCTTTAGGCATATAAAATCTAGTGCCCAAAGCACAAAATTCTAGTCACTAAGCTCAAATTCAAAATTACCTAAAGTTTTGAGTTTTAACTCAAGACTGTCCTCAAGACAAAGGATAGTCGAGTGGTTAAGCGTCTCTGGAGCCAGACTGCCTGGGTTCAAACCCCAGTTCCATTACTTACTAGTTGTGCGGTCTTGGCAAGTGATCCTCAGGCATCTCATCTACATTATGGAGAAAATAATAGTACCTACCTGAAAAGGTGTTATGAAGTTTACACAGTGAATAGATGTTAAATGCTTATGACAGTGCCTAGCACAGACCAAGTCCCCTCCACCCCCAAATAAGCTATTATTATTGTATAGATGCTAGATAAATATATTTATTTACAAAAATTCTGTGGAGCTGAAAGGACTGCTAATAAGAATGTTATTTTAAGGAATAGCATCAAAGAGCATAGATTCTGGAGTCAAAGTACCTGGTTTAAATGCTGCCTCCAACATGACAAAGCTATTGTAACCTTAGGCAAGTTGCTCTTCTGTGCCTCAGTTTCCTCAACTGTAAAAAATGGGGAAATAGTACTGACAAATCATAGGGCTTATGAAAATTAAATGAGTTCATAGTATAAAAGGTTGTCACACTAAGGGTTCAAGAAATTTCTCTCCATTTGAGACTTTTGAGGTTCAAGGGACTTGCCTAAGGTCACACACAACAAACCAGTGAGAAGGCCAGTATTCCAAGTCAGTCGAAAGATCTTCCATTTGATTAAGATGCTTTAGAAGTCAGATTATGTCACTATTCTTTGTGAAACTGTATTGCTTTCTACCTTATTCAGAGCAAAAGGTCCTCTACTTACAGCCCCAAAATCCCCAACACTCTAAACCTAACACTCTTCTCCCACGGTCACCCTGCTCCAGCCACACCATGCTCCTTCAATAGGCATACTCACATCTCAGGTACGTGGTACCTGTTTCTCCTGCCAGGATCGCTTTCCCCAGATACATGCATTCCTGGCTACTTTTGCCAACCTTAGGTCTTTGCTTAAACGTCACTTTCTCAAACAAATTTTCCTGATCAATCTATTTTAAATGTAAAACCACCCCACTGCACACATACCTCCTTCTGTGCTTAACATTTTTCTCCAAAGCAACTGTTACCACTAATATAATTATTGTTTGTCTCTCCCTATCATCTTGTAAGCACTCTATGGGCAGGATTTTCATTTTAGTTCACTGTTCTGTGTCTAAGGGCCTAGATTATCTAATCTATAGCAGGTGCTCAATAAGTATGGTTTGTGTCAATTATATATATAGAATAACATAAGGTCAGGCACAGTGGCTCACACTTATAAACCCAGAACTTTGGGAGGCTGAAGCAGGCAGATCACTTGAGGTCAGGAGTTCAAGACCAGCCTGGTCGACATGGTGAAACCGTCTCTACAAAAATACAAAACTAACCAGGTATAATGGCAGATGCCTGTAATCCCAGCTATTCCGGGGGCTGAGGCAGGAGAAGTGCTTGAACCTGGGAGGCGAAGGCTGCAGTGACTCAAGATTGTGCTACTGCATTCCAGCCTGCGTGGCGAACAAGACTCTGTCTCAAAAAAAAAAAAGCTGGGCACAGTGGCTCACACCTGTAATCCTAGCACTTTGGGAGGCCAAGGTAGGGGGATCATCTGAGGTCCAAAGTTCAAGACCAGCCTGACCAACATGGAGAAACCCTATCTCTACTAAAAATACAAAAAAATTAGCTAGGCGTGGCGGTGAATGCCTGTAATCCCAGCTACCCGGGAGGCTGAGGCAGGAGAATTGTTTGAACCTGGGAGGCAGAGGTTGTGGTGAGCTGAGATCACACCATTGCACTGCAGCCCGGGCAACGAGCAAAACTCTGTCTCAAAAACAAACAAAAAACATATAGAAGTTGCTTAAAGATGGTTTACACTATCTATTATAGACTCTTAGAACTTGAAAGTTAAGATTTTGCTTTGCTCAGTTTTATCTCCAGTGCCTCACACAGTGCACACACATAGCACACACCTATTTTTCAATGAGCGATATTCAAAATTACTTATATCTCATCAACCCCCGCCAAAGGAAAATCAGTTTTTTGAACCGTTATCTTTTCTAATGCTAACAAGTTACAAAAATCTTAGGAGTTTCATTAAAAATTCTCAAGAGTTTA
>NW_012119598.1:4409902-4441387 GCF_000951035.1 Colobus angolensis palliatus | reverse complement strand
GTCCAAAAGACTAACTAGTCTTCAAACCTTCCCTCTGGTCCCTGCTTTGCCAAATCAGGTTTGAGAAATTAGGTCTCAATAAATTAGACACGTCACATCAAAAAATGGATCTTTCTGGGACAGTGGAAAAAATAAAAAAATTTCATATTTGAAAAGCAATTTAAAAAGAAGCCACATTGTACAGTGGGAGGCCAGACAGTACAAGAGTTAGCAGCAGGGCTTTAGAACCACACTGCTTGAGTTTAAATGGGTGTGCCACTTAGGGTGACCTTGAGCAAGTTACTCAATTTCTCTGTGTTTCAGTTTCATCATCTTTAAAATAAGGAAAATAAAAGCATCTACCTCTATAGGGTTGTTAAAAGAATTAAAGCCTTCAGGAAGCTTAAAAGCTACTTTTTATATTTATTCTTCCTAAATTTTCTATTTTGAATAGATTCCATATAACTGTAAACTACTCAGTGTTCTCCAAAGAACTGTTGTAGACACTATATTTAAGGACTCACTGTGAGCACCAGGCACAGTGTTTGCTTTCATATCAAATGGTTATCGTCTTTGTTAAATACTTTCAAACTACTGAAAGTGAGACATATACAGACTAAATATTCCATTTACACCAAGTGTTCTGTGGGGGAAGGGAAGGGAAATTAAACACTATCTCTATTATTCATATAGTAGAGGCCTGAATATGTATTTTTTAAATTATTAAGTCTAATATTATTTGAAAACAGTATGTGAATAAAATATGACTAACCCACTCCTCGAAATGAATCTCAAACATCCCTAAAATCAAATAAATGGACATAATACTACAGAAATTTTCAGATTAGTAGAAAATGTAACCACATAGCATGAGATCTGCACTGTATTGGCATAAACACTAGCTGCCACACAATGAACTCGGTGAGAAACAGTAAGAGGTTAAAGCTAGTTTAAAACTTCAGAATCCATTTGTTCTCTAAGTCAAATTATAAAAATAATACAGCAGTTTTGAAAAGCCCTTAGTTAAAAATTCCGTTTTTCCGCCTAGCTAAGTAATGCAGATGATTGAGGAGCCCAAAACTGGACGCACAGCAAATAAGTGTCAGGTTGTCTGGTGGCAAAGATTTCTCCTATCGCTCAGTCACAACTTGCTGGGAGACTATACCTCTTTCTAAGATGGCTGGAAACAGATGAGACAGTGCAGATGCAAAAAAAAAGGTCGCTATAGGAACATTGCCGTAAAATCCATTCTCTCTATTATGGTTCTTGTTTGAGTTTTCCTAACATAGACATGAAGAGCAAAATACTGCTTTTAGTTAACCAATGGTTAACCTTGCAGCATACACACGTATTTTTTTTTTCATTTTTCATTTGGCCGCATGGATTCTTATATTAGCTTAATTATAGATATAAAGTGGTTTGGCAGTAGCTAGCAATTCCCACTACTCCTGCCACTCGTCCTCGTCCTCCTAAAGGGTTATAAACTCAAACAAACAAACAAAAAAAACCATGCCAGGCCTCAAAACCAAAGACTCTATCTTACTTTGCCTCAAGTTTGCAAGTTGGTAAAAAAAAAAAGCTGCCGGCAGGCACTCAAAAAAGCAAAACAAAACAAAACAATACTGAGTGACTGCTGGACTAAAGAATACAAGGTGACGAGATCAAGTATCCTGCTAGCCACAGACTAGCGATGGGATGGCCAGAGAGTGACCCTACCACCTCCGCTCTCTGCTTTCAGGTCCTAAACTGACACCAGTAAAAGGACGACTGGAGGTACCGCAAGAGGAAGACAAGACTTCGGGCTTGCCCCGCCTGCTGCCACTGACCCTCGTGTCCCCAACACCGATGCCGCTAAGAGCTGCGGCCAGGGAGCTCAGATGGGTCCCCAAGGGAGGAACAGGAAAGCGCGACCTCACTGCCGCCACGCGCACCGGACCTGTAGAGGCCGCTCGCGCCTACGCCTCCCGGGGCAACGACGCGCTGCAGGCCGCGGCCGCCTTCACCCCAGCAGCCGCGGCCTCTGGGAGAAGGAAGCTCAAAGACCGCCTGCTCCCCATGCCTCCCACCCCACAACGAATCGCGCCGGAAAAGGCAAAGTTTGACTCTCGCCGTTAGGCCCGAACTTTCCCGCCCGCCCGTGCAGCTCCCACTCGGCCGTCCCCGGGCTCCAGCCCCTGGCCCACTCACAGAGACTACTTACTCTGTCTGCTCCCGCAGCGACTGGGTCTCCGCGGCGGCCATCTTGAACTTCCTGACTCCTCGGCGGCGGTCGCGGCGGCTCCCGGACGGTGGAAGGTAGTGGAAGTGGAAGAAGAAGGAAAAGAGCTGCCGCGCATGTGCTGACCGCGTAGGGACGAGCGGGGTTCTGAGTCCGCGCTAAGAATCCGGATATAAAACCCTGCGTCCCGGGACTGGCGCAGCGCGTAGTGTCGCAACTTCCGGGAGTATGGTGGGCGGTGCTGCTAAGGATTGAGGGGGCGTGTCAAACTTGAGCTCTTTCGTCAGTGCTAGAAATGGACGTTTAGTTATTGAAGCCCGCTGACGAGGGGAGCCAACAAGAGAGGGATGTCGGCATCGGGTATGCAGTTCCAAGAACTGATTGGCTATGGAGACTAGAAGTTGGGTGAAAATTTTCATAAACTCGGGCAAACGAATTGATGATTTTTCCCTGGTCGGTGTTAAGAGACACAGTAAATGCTTAACCATCTCGCTAGATAGCTCAACTGAAGTGGCATTAACTTCCCCGGAAAGTGTAGAAAGGCGTTTTTAAATACTGTAAATTAGGGTTGTACCTCGAACGTAAATATCTTTTAATGTGGAACTGCTACTGTATTTGACACGTTTTCAACTTTTACATAGTTGAAGGGTGACATGATTCAGGAGTCGTTCAGTTCGTCGTTTCGGTAATTGGAACGTTTAATGTTTTTTGCCCCAAGTTGCTTTATGTGATTTTGTTTTTTTCTATAACGACGCTGCAGTAATGGGGTAGAATGGAATATTGTAGGGAAAACATTTACTGGCTCTTGGAGAGCTCTCAATACCAATTAGGTTCTTTAATTCCTCTTTAAAAAAATATCTCGGCCTGGCGCTGTGGCTTACGCCTGTCATCCCCGCACCTTCGGAGGCCGAGGTGGGCGTATCACCTGAGGCCAGGAGTTCGAGGCTGGCCTGGCCAACATGGTGAAACCCCGTCTCTGTTAAAAATACAAAAATTTAGCCGGGCGTGGTGGCGCGCGCCTATAATCAATCCCAGCTACTCGGGAGGCTGAGGCAGGAGAATCGCTTGAACCCGAGAGGCGGAGGTTGCACTGAGATCACGCCACTGCGCTCCAGCCTGGGCAACAGGGCAAGATTCCATTTAAAAAAAAAAAGAAAATTATCCATACTTTGGAACCTAGAAGCAGCGTGACGATCACTTTCATTCTTGTAATCATCTTAGTTTGCCTTTGTCCTAGAAAATTGAATTCGGAATCTCCAGGCTCCATACATATCTCTTGATTTCCAGGGGAGAAGGGTTTCAAATGTTCTTACAAAATGTCTCTTGCTGCCTGAATTCCCAGCGTTTTGAAATGTTAGGGCCAGGCACGGTGGCTCAGGCCTGCAATCCTCTAGCACTTTGGGAGGCCGAGGCGGGCGGACTGCCTGAGCTCAAGAGTTCGAGTCCAGTCTGGCCAACATAGCGAAACCCTGTGTCTACTAAAAATACAAAAAATCAGCCAGCGTGGTGGCGCCTATAGTCCCAGCTACTCGGGAGGCTGAGGCAGAATCGCTTGAACCCGGGAGGTGGAGGTTTCAGTGAGCCGAGATCGCGCCATTGCACTCCAGCCTGGGCAACAAAAGCAAAAACTCCGTCTCAAATAAAATAAGTAAATAAATGAAATAAACTTAGTAAACTATTTTAAAATAAATAATGTTAAAATTAACAGTGCTATGTAGTAGAACTGTGAGAGATCTCATCTTGGAAACAGTGATATTGTTATGCCCAGACCGTTTATTCCCCGAAGAAGACCACCAGAGTCCAGAGTCAAAGCAAAGCGGCAAGGATCTTTAATGCAAGTTCGAACTTGGTCCCTCCGTTCCACAACATACAAGAGGGCCTCGAACAATGCGTGCGCTGGCTTTTTATAGCCCGATAAAAATAGGACTTGTAAGGTTACAGAGGAACAGGGAACAAGGGAATTCTTTAGGTTACAGCATTACAATTGGTTAACATATTAAGTTTATACATTTAGCAGTTATCTATTGGTTTCCGTGCTTTTAGTAAAACTACAAACGGCGGCGCCCTTATCGGGGATTTCCCAGGATTTCCCAAGCTGAGATATATGGAGAATTGTATTTGCACTGGGCCGTGTTTGCACTGGGCCCAGGAAATTGAGAGATACATGGTGTCAAGTGGAATGTATTTGCTGGGCCCAGGACTGACGAATGTCCCTGATTTCTTTCAATATACTTGAAGGCAAAAGATTGGATCAGGTACTATTAACACGTTTTACACATGAACAAACAGACACTAAGAGGTAAGGTAATTTGCTTATGATGATTGAGTTCCCAAGTACCAAGCTGATTTTTGAACTAAAATCTGACTCGAAAATCTGCTATTTTCTTATCAGGCTGCTTCCTACAAAAATATAACGTCGCTTAGTATCTACTTATATAGAGCATCCACCCTCACAGCTCTTTGGCATTCAAATGTTTGTTGAGTAGCGGTAGTATAGCACTACGTTCCAATCAGAAAATGCCTTATTTTTCCTTGTTTGCAGGAGCCTGTTATAAATAAATGCCTTGTTTTTGCTGTGTCTCTTGTTGTCGAGAGCTCAAGCTGGTCTCAATTTCTACAACCATAGTATTATCTCCCAGGTCTCCTTCTGCCCTATGTATTTTGCAGTTATGCTTTACGTGGAGATGAAGCATCCTAAGAGTGGGGAAGGATATATGGGGCCGGAACAATAGGCGCTGAAGCCAGATTGTGACTAAAGTTGGTATTTGAACAAACCAAGTCTTTTTTTTTAAAGAGCATGGTAAAAACTAAGTTTCAAAAATCGATGCTGGCAAAAATTTCCTTGAAAAAATTCTCACCAAGTTCACTTGCAAGGTGCTACCTGGGGAATGAAATAGATTTGTCAAGGACACACCTAAAACTATATTACTGTTGTAGTTTTGAAAGACTTGAGACCTTTGGAAGGGGGAGTTACAATTAAAGCAAACATCGGCGTATCCGTTTATTCATTCACCAAATGTTTATGAAGCAACAAACTTATGCCCAATATTTCAATCTTGCTGCTCTTCCTCCCCAAATTCAGGAACCTTTGCAACGGAAACCGGCCCCGGGCATGCGCCTTTTGAGCCGAGGAGCAAAAGGGGCAACTCAGCCGCGGCACCCGCCTCCCCGGAAATCCTTGGAGGGGGCGGGGCTCTGGAAGCGCGCTCTTCCCAGCGGGAGCTGGGGAGGCGCACGCGTACTTGCGTCATCGTGGGGGTGCGTCGCGGCGGCGTGAGAGAATCTGTGGCCTGCGACGGGCCTTGGTCCCTTCTGTCCCCGCCCCAAAGCCGCCTGCTCAAGCTGAGGGCCACCGGCTTCTATCCGTCGGTGTCGGTGCTCCTTGCCTCCCAGCCAGAGCGTCTCATCCCTGGGCCCGGAGCGCCAGGCTCGCTCTCCTCAGCCCGTGCTGGCAGCGGCGCTCTTGCCGCCATTCCTGTGAGGTCGTTTTCCGGAGCCGGCGGGCTGGCGGAGGAGTAAGTAGGCGCCAGAGTCCTGGCCCGGGCATCCGCCTCGGGGCCCTGTCGTCGCCGCGCCCCGGATCCTGCGTTGGTCCTGTCCGATAAAGCGGAGGTCGGCCCTGCTTGCTGACGAGACCGTAAAAACCACAGCGCTTGGCGCCCCGCCGCCGCCGCCACACCACACAAAAGTGTACCGGCCCGAGGCAGGCTTCGGGCGCGAGCTTGCCTTTGTGACTTTCTCTGACCGCCTTTGCTTGCTTCCTTTTAAGTATTACTTCCAGATAAGGGACACATTTTCGAAATCCTTTGAAAATAATTTTGAATTTTGTTTCTCCCGTTGAGACTGATTACATTTGGACCTTTCAAGCCTACACTGTGCAGTCATCAATCTCAGTAAGCTCTTAATAGGCTCATTCTGCCGTAGGCTACGAGCAAAATAAAGATCGTAACATCCTGCGGAGGAAGCCGTTGGTCCATGTAGAGTCCCCAGATGTCAATTGAGAGTAGATCGCTTTTCAGAGAATACTTACCGCTCTGGTTTAGACCTGGACTGGGAACTTTGAGGTGTTTAGAACACTGGGCAGAATTTTCCTTTGTTACAAAACAAACCTTATGAGAACGTAATTTGTTTTTGTTGTTGTTAGTATTGAAGCAACTTTGGTGCAAACCAAAGGATAAAGCAAAACAATGAAAATGACCCAGAGTTCCATTACCCATACTAAACCAACTTGAACATACTGGTTTATTCTGGCTTTTTTCCATATGAAATGTCAAATATTCTTATACTCAGGTTTAGAATGTGATAGTTTGCTCTTTCATGTAACATGTCCCGCAATTTTTACATATATAATTCTCAGTAAGCATGTTTATAACTACACTCTTTTTCCTTTGTTATTGTATGTCTAGGTTATTTCAACTGCACTATTCCATGTAACTACTATATGATGAGGCAATGGCTAGATTAGTATTTAGAACGTGAGCATTCAAGTCAGGCAGACCTGGGCGTCACAACTTACTGGGCAATTTCAAACAGTTTAACTTTTTTGAGCCTCATTTTACACAGTAACATGGGGATAATGATTCTGATTGCCTAGAATTATTAGAGTAAAATGAAATAATGAGGGAAAGTGCCTGCAGCATGTCTTGTTAGTAAATGCTATTACTGTAGGCAGATTTTCTTTTGTTGCGATTTTTTGGTGACATGTATGATTTATTTCCAGATTTTGAATATACTTAAATACCACAGTGGGGGTATGGGGTTTGATACACAGCTTTTCATATATTTTATACAATATATTCTGTGTTGGATACACAGCTTTTCATATATTTTATACAATATATTGTGTGTTTGATACACAGCTTTTCATATATTTTATTATAAGTAACACACGAATTGAAAATAATTTTTCACAATAGGAAAACATTTAAAAAATTAAAATGTATAATCCTGCTAACCATAGGTGAATAGTCGCATTTTGGGCAATCCTTTTTTATGCATATATATGTAGTGGTTTTATTTATTTATTTATTTATTTTTTGGAACAGAGTCTTGCTGTGTCGCCCTGACTAGAGTGCAGTGGTGCGATCTCGGCTTACTGCAATCTCCGCCTCACGGGTTCAAGCAATTCTCCTGTCTCAGCCTCCCGAGTAGCTGGAATTACAGGCGCCTGCTGCCGCGCCCTGCTAATTTTTATATTTTTAGTAGAGATGGGGTTTCACCATCTTGGCCAGGCTGATCTCGAACTCCTGACCTCGTGATCCACTCTCCTCAGCCTCCCTAAGTGCTGGGATTACAGGCATGAGCCACTGTGCTGGGCCTGTAGTGTTTTTTAAAAATAGAATTATATTATAAATTGGGCTTAGTAACTTGCTGAAAATGGCAGAGGCCAGTGCGATGAGAGTGGGGTGATTAAGGGAGTAGGAAGTAATGCAGGAAAGGGAGTTTGTAGGATTTGGAATTTCATTAAAAGTGTACTGGGCAGGTTGGGCATAGTGGCTCGGACCCGTAATTCTGTCACTTTGGGAGGCTGAGGTGGAAGGATCCCTTGAGCCCAGGAGTTTCAGCCAGCCTGGGCAACATAGGGAGACCCCATCTTTATAAAATAAAAATAAAAATTATTTTGAAAAAAAGTTTACTGGACAGAGTAAGTTCAGGATTGAGGAGTGACCTGATTTGTTTTAGAAGGTTCATTTGGCTGCAGCATGGAGATAGACTGTAAGGGATCAGGGGAGGAAGATGGAATCCAATTAGGAGAGTATTTAAGTAATCTCTGTGAGAGATGATGGTAGTTTCGATCAGGGTGTAAGTAACGAAAAATGATTGGGTTCTGGATACATTTGGAAGGGAGAAGTTATAGGATGCACTGATGGGATGTGGAATTCAAGAGAAAGTGACTTAAAGAATTTTAGTTTGGGCAATTAAACAGATACAGTTGCTACTTACCAAGATAGAGACTGCAGGTGGGGGGAAACTAAACAGTTCTGTTTCAGTCATGTTACCTGTTGTGGAGTCTAACTAACTGGAACAGGAGTATTAAAGACTTCATCTTCTATTCTTGAGGTATCAATTTGTCCCTTCATTTCTGTCAGTTTTTGCTGCATATATTCTGTGTTACTAGGTGCATGTATCCTTGTAAATTGTTTTATCTTCCTTATGAGTTTATCCTTTTATCATTAGAAAGTGTTTCTCTTTTTCTCTAGTAGCATTGTTTTAAAGTCTATTTTGTGTGATATTAATGTAGCTATTTCAGTTCTCACGTGATTGCTATTTACATGCTTCGCACCATTGAATCTAAAATGTGTCTCCTGTAGACTTTATATAGTTGGATCTTGTTTTTGTTTTTGTTTCTTGAGAGAGAGTCTCGCCCTGCCGCCTAGGCTGGAGTACAATGGTGTGATCTTGGCTCACTGCAACCTCCACCTCCCGGGTTCAGATGATTCTCCCACCTCAGCCTCCTCAGTAGCTGGGATTACAGGCGCCCACCACCACGCCCAGCTAATTTTTGTATTTTTAGTAGAGACGGGGTATCACCATGTTGGCCAGGCTGGTCCCGATCTCCTGATCTTGTGATCCGCCTGCCTCGGCCTCCCCGAGTGCTGGGATTACAGGCATGAGCCACTGCGCCTGGCCGGATCTTGTTTTTCTTAATCTGATAATTTCTGCCTTTTGATCCAATTGTTAAATCATTCACAGTTAATGTTATTGATATAGTTGGATTTATGTATGCCATCTTGTTTTTGTTTTCCTTATGTCTTATGTCTTTTTCTTTCCCTCTGTCTCTCCTTTACTGCTTTGTTTTGCGTCAAGTGAATATCTTCTTATGTAGCATTTTAATTTCTTAAGTGATTTTTTTCAGTCTTAAGTCTTTTTAGAGACCTTAGTGGTGCTCTAGGGCTTACCGTACAATTATAGGTTAACTTATTAGAATTAGCTTTGGATTTATACCCACTTAATTGCAGTGAGATTACTCCAATATACTTTTATTCCATGTCTATGATTTTATTTGTGGTTTTGTTGTTGTACATGTTATATCTTATAGCTGTTACAAACTCAACAATACATTACTACAATTATTACTTTTACATCATGTAAAGAAAATGAACAAAGGAAACCAAGTATATATTTGTAGCTTTTGTTGCAGTAACCTTATTTATAATTTCAGGTTTTTTGTTTCTTTTTCTTGTGGATTCATTACTATCTGGAGTAAGCTTGTTTTCTTTTTTCTCTCTCTTTTTTTTGGTAACAGCATCTTGCTCTGTTGCCCAGGCTGCTGGAGTGCAGTGTCATGAATATATCTCACTGTAGCCTCAAACTCCTGGACTCAAAGTGGATCCTTCCATCTCAACCTCCTGAGTAGCTGGAACTACAGCCACATGCCACCAGGTCTGGGTAATTTTTGTATTTTCTGCACCTCAGCCTCCTGAGTAACAAGGTCTATTGGCACACATCACCACATCCAGCTAATTTTTAAATTTTTTATAGAGACAGAGTCTTACTATGCTGTTCAGGCTGGTCTCTTAACTCCTGGCCTCAAGTGATCCTCCAGCTCTGGCCTCCCAGAAGTGCTAGGATTACAGCCATGAGTTCTTTGTATGGGTTCCTTATATATTTTGGATATTAACCCCTTTTTAGATACAAGGTTTTTCAGTATTTTCTCCCATTCCGTGGATTGCCTTTTCATTTTGTTGTTTCCTTTGCTGTGCAGGAGCTTTTTTGTTTGATTTAGTTCCATTTGCCTGTTTTTGCTTTTATTGCCTGTACTTTTGGTGTCATTTACAAAACAAAAAAAATTATTGCCAAAACTAATGTCATGGAACTTTTCCATTGTTTTCTTCCAGTTTTATAGGTTCATGTCTTACATTTAAGTCTTTTCACTTTTTTTTTTTTTTTTTGAGACAGAGTCTCACTCTGTTGCCCAGGCTGGAGTGCGGTGGTGTATGATCTTGGCTCACTGCAACCTCCACTTCCTGGGTTCAAGCGATTCTCATGCCTCAGCCTCCCGAGTAGGTGGGATTACAGGCACAGGTCACTGCACCCAGCTAATTTTTGTATTTTTAATAGAAATGGGGTTTCACCATGTTGGCCAGGCTGGTCTTGAACTCCTGACCTCAAATGATCCACCCGCCTCAGCCTCCCAAAGGACGAGGTTTACAGGCAAGAGCCACTGCGCCCGGCCTCTTTTAACCATTTTGAATTGACTTTTGTGGATGGGGTAAGATAAGGACCCGGTTTCATTTCTTGGCATGTGGTTATCTAGCTTTTTCAACACCATTTATTAAAGAGACTGTCCTTTCTTTATTGTGTGCTTTTGACACCTTTGTTGATTATTAGTTGACCACATAAATTTGCATTTATTTCTGGGATTCCTATTCTGTTCCATTGGTCTATATGTCTGCTTTTATGCCAGTACAATGCAGTTTTGATTACTGTAGGTTTGTAATATAATTTGAAATAAAGAAGTGTGATGCTGCCAGCTTAGTTCTTCCTGTTCAAGATCGTTTTAGATATTATGGGTCTTTTGGGTTCTGTATGGATGTTAGGATTTTTTTTTCCCCTTTGAAAAGTGTCATTGGAGTTTTGCTAGAGATTGCATTGAATCTGTAGACTACTTTGTGTATTGCAGACGTTTTGACAATAATGATTCTTCTAATCCTGAACATGGGATAGCTTTCCATTTATTTGTGTCATCTCCAGTTCTTTCATATATGTATTGTAGCTTTTAGTGTACACATCTTTCCGAACCTCCTTGGTAAAACTTATTCCTAAGTATTTTATTCCTTTGATGCTATTGTAAATGGGATTGCTTTCTTAATTTCTTTCTTGGATACTTCACTGTTGGTGAAGTGCAACTGATTTTTATATGTTGATTTTGTATCCTGAAACGTTACTGGATTCATTTATTCATTCTAACAGTTTTTAGTGGTGTATTTAGGGTTTTATGTATATAAGATCATGTCACCTGCAGAGACAGTTTTACTTCTTCCTTTCTGATTTGGATACCTTTTATTTCTTTTCCTTGCCTAATTGCTGTGGCTAGGATTTCTAGTACTGTGTTGAATAGTACTAAGTGATAAGTGTGGGCATCCTTGTCTGTGCTTGTCACGTTCAGTTGTATGTGCAGTACTGGAACCATCCAGCTCATAGTCACATAATTATTCTTTGTGCAGCCTCATGTAAAATCACACCCCTGTTCACATTTTTTCTGTCTGTCTCCCACCTCTCCAGGCCCCTGCCCTGCAACTTTCAGTTACTTCACACTCTCAGAAGACTGGCCTCTAAATACGTCAATTTATCTGCACTACTGTGATCTACTTGAAATTCTCTTCCCTCTTCTGCAGTTTGTAATGGCATTCAGGCCAAAAGCTGTAGTAGTTTTAGAGCTCTCTTCATTTGCTTCTCTACTCCTAGGGATCATAGTTCTGTGCTATCTGTTGTCCAGCATCTGACACAGTCGGTTTTATGTTTTGTCTAGTTTTCTGTTTATTAAGCAGGTTAAGTGTGGTTCCTGCTATTCCATATAGCGGGAAGCAAAGGTTCTCTAATGAATTTTTAACATAGTTAATAACATAAGCATGGATTCTAAAAATTCATTACATAGATCCTGGAAATCTATGTTTTATACTTTCTGTGAAAGCTGGAGAATATATATTTGTTTTACTATGTGTATCACAAATAAAATATCAATTTCATGTGCCAGAGAATTGAATACAGTATCAAAGGGTCATTTCATAACTTTATCATCACCATCTATCCTGTAAGTCCTTTAAACTTTCTTTTCTATGGATCTAACATTTACCAATAACAAATTCCTAAATGTCTATATTAATTAGTCCAGTGTTTCTCAAAGTCCACTGTATACAAAATCATCTAGGGAATCTTGCTAAAATGTGGATTCTGATTTAGTAGGTCTGGGGTGAGGTCTTCCCTTTTGCAATTCCAGCAAGTTCCCGTGGGATGCTGGTGCTGGTTAATGGCCGTCACTTAGAGTAGCAAGGAGCCCGTTTGCCCAGTATTTACAATGAGCACATGTTTTGGGTATCATCAAAACAAGAGAATCTAAAAATGTATGGCGTGGGTAGAAGGTTGTGTTATTTGATATTTCAAAAAGATCATTGAAATCAGAAAATCTTAGAGATATGTTGCGTTTCTTCACATTTATTCTATGGCTTAATGTTTTATTTTGAATATATAATAGAGATACCACAAATCTTTAGCTATTAATATTTAGGAATGTTAATGTCCTTAATTCATGTTGTCTCAAATGTGATTCATTCCCTTTATAGGTATACTAAAACAGGCAATCCTGCCTACAAAACCATCTTCCTAACTTTCTTTCCTGGTTTTAGTCTCTTCCTGAACCAGTGACAGTGGTTCTCAAACATTTTGGTCTGAGGACCCCTTTATGGCCTTAAAAATGATTGAAGAGCTTTTATTTATGAAGATAATACCTACTAATACTTGTTGTAATCTATTAACATTGAGAAATATAAAAATTTTTATTAATTCATTTAAAATATCAATAATAAACCCATCATTTGCTAATATAAATTTCAATTTTTAATGAAAAATAACTTTAGTTTCTACTGTGTGCTTATGCATTTTGAAAATAGTCTCTAGGATACAGTATGTATTTAGGAGATAGTTTCTTTTTTTTTTTTTTTTTTTTTGAGACGGAGTCTTGCTCTGTCACCCAGGCTGGAGTGCAGTGGCATGATCTCGGCTCACTGCAAGCTCCGCCTCCCGGATTCACGCCACTTTTCTGCCTCAGCCTCCCGAGTAGCTGGGACTACAGGCGTCCACTACCACGCCCGGGTAATTTTTTGTATTTTTAGTAGAGACAGAGTTTCCCCATGTTGGTCAGGATGGTCTCGATCTCCTGACCTCGTGATCTGCCTGCCTCGGCCTCCCAAAGTGCTGGGATTACAGGCATGAGCCACCGTGCCTGGCCGAGATATTTTCTAAATAAATGCATATTCACTTTTTAAAATGGGACAAATGTAGTATAGACATATTTTTGCTAACACTATCCATATAGTTGCAAATTTCACTTTTAGAATTTGCTTTCAAAAACAGGTTGTTTATTCTTCTTTGTTATGCCTTAATTAGTAAATCATGTTATAAAACTTCTTTGATGAAATTGGTCTTTGGTTAGCCATTGACATAGGAAGGATTAGAAAGGGTCCAGGGCTCCTTGGTACTGGCTGTGACTGGATAAATAACTTGTGGCTTAGTTTGTGTTTAGGTGTCATAACTAGGCTAGGTTTGGGCCCCGAAAGTGCTAGCCTTACTGTAGGAAAGGAAGTGGTATTGCTAGGTGTGTCTTCAGGTCAGGAAGTGGGACAAGTGCAGTATTGAAGCCCAGGGCGGGTCTTTGTGACTGGATGAACGGTGAGATTCCAGTAAAGGATTCAGAATTCGAGCATGGTGAAGCATGCCTATAGTCTCAGCTACTTAGGAGGCTGAGGTGGGAGGATCACTTGAGCCCAGGAGTAAGCTGTGATTGCGTCACTGCACCCCAGCCTGGGTGACAGAGTGAGACCTGTGTCAAAAATAAATACGTAAAAATAATTTTTAAAAAAAGGATTCAGAATTCTAGAATACATACTATCTTTATATAAGGCAGATCTGTTCTTAGGATTGTATTTTTCAAATCATGAATAAAATAATTTCCAAAATACTTACTGGGAAATCATATATTGGTACTGTATTACTTGGAATAAAAATCAAATAAAAGTCAAACTTCTTAATATGGCCTGTAAAGCCTGGATAATTTAAGCTTCGCCTATTTTTCAGTTTAATCTTTCAGCCACACTGGCCCTCATGTTAATCCTAAAACATGCCATGCTTTTTCCTACATTAAAGCTTAGGGTTTTTGATATTTCTGCTGCCTGAATTTCTCTGTTCTCACTCTTCCTCTTGATCACCATGACTTATTTTTCAAGTGTTGGCTTAAATGTCAGTCCCACAGATAGCCCGTATCTAAATAACAGCTTTCCCTCTGGTCCCTATATAAATTAGGACCTGTTTTTTCTATAACTTTCTTAAAGTGTCCTGTTATTTTCCCTGATAAAACCTTGTTGGACTGTTTGTCAGTATATTTATTTGCCTGTTTGTTTGGTGTCTGTTTCTCTTTCTTTCCTGTGTGTTTTGTTTTGGTTTGGTTTGGTTTGGTTTGGTTTTTTTGAGATGTAGTTTCACTCTGTTGCCAGGCTGGAGTGCAATGGCGCGATAGCAGCTCACCACAACCTCCACGTTCCGGGTTCAAGCGATTCTCCTGCCTCAGCCTCCCGAGTAGCTGGAATTACAGGTAATGCGCCACTACCCCTGCTAATTTTGTATTTTTAGTAGAGACAGGGTTTCTCCATATTGGTCAGGCTGGTCGCAAACTCCCAGCCTCAGGTGATCTGCCCGCCTCGGCCTTCCAAGGTGCTGAGATTACAGGCGTGAGCCACCGCACCCAGCCTGTTTGTTTGTTTGTTCTGTTATTAGACTGTAAACTCTTTGAGATTAGACCATGTGTCTTTTGTTTGTCACTCCGGCCTACCTGCTAACACGGTGCTTACACGTAACAGTAGGTGCTCAAGAAATAGTGTTTGATGGATGAACGTAAAATTATAAGAACCGGAATTAGTGTAATATGGAACACAGGGAGGAAGACATGAATTAGTAAAGCCTTTGAAGAATTAGCATGTTCTGTGATAAAGCTACTGGGCGATCTAGGCAATATTTTTTGATACTTTTTTAAAAAAATTGTGATAGCTACCCAATATTTAGGAATGATATATATCACATGTCTCAGTGATGTATGTAGCCTTTTGTACTGGTGAAGAGAGCCAGGTGAGGTCTAATTCTAAGGATCTAAACACTCCATTCTTGTAGAGAGCCTGGAGAAGTCCTCTTGCATAAGCTCGTCCATGTCAGACCATCCATAACTTAGTGAAATAATTATCATTGCTGTTCAGCTGCAAAAATCACTCACTGTTTTGACTTCATAAGTTTATCAGTTTTAGTGTTTAATCGTTCACAGCCTTGTCAAAACTGCAATGGATAGGGAGAGAACGATTTACCTACATTAAAACTTGGAGTATTGCTCTTCATAGGGTTTGTTTTGAGTTGTTTAGGCCTGCCTCAGAGTTCAAGACACTTAGTCTCTCCGAAGAGAAATTATGGTCACAACAAACAGAGATTAAATAAAGAGCAAGAAATTAGAAGAAACTCAAACCGTTCACTTAGATTATTTGTCAGATTTTGGCCTTAAAAAGAGACAAAGGTGCTTGAAACAAGTGATTAAACTGACATTTTTAGATTATTGTTTTATTCATACCTTTATTGTGGATAAATTGGCTACATGATAACATTTTGTAATTTTGAATAAATATATCTACAAATCTGTGTACCACAACAATTGGAGGGTGATTCGTCATTTAAATAATTTATCATAGGATTTTTATAAGATCAAGCTGTTGGTGCATATCAAAGAGAGAGAAAGCTTTCATTTCAGTTCTACACATTCATCGAGTACCTCTTATATACCAGTTGCATTGTTCTAGAATCTAACCTATCATGTAAAGCTAGGTACACCTGAAGTAGTTTAGTTATGGTGGCAAAGTTAGACTGCAGTTATTGGCTGGGGAATTTTTTGTATATCTATGTACGTCTTCCATAAGAGGGCAGCAAAGGACCAGCATGATTTTTTACTTATCATGAAGTCATAGCAGAGATTGCCTCATATTGCAAACTTAATAGAAATCTTCTAAGAGTAAGGGGAAATAGAGGGCATGGTTACAGTTTTACTTAGTGTCTAGCCTGTCTGTTATGTGGTCTGATACGGTTTTTAGTATATAGATTATCTCACATGGACTGTGGTATCTGTGCTAACCTAGTGATTAAGTGTTGGCCCTCCGGTCAGTTGTCAGGCTTTAAATCCTGGAAGCAAAACTTAACTAGCTTCGTGATCTAGAAGGACTACTCAGTCTTTCTGAGCAAAGAGGGTAAGGGATAACAACAATGCCACTTCACATGGTTTTCATAAACAAAATAAAATTTGTGTCCTGAAGAGGCTAAGAACAGTTAAAAGGTGGAGCTAGAAAAACCACCCTCTACCAGCCTTAGGTATATTCTATTTATTTAAGTTAAACTCTTATTAGAGTCTCATAAAGAAAAATATAGGTCACTACTTTCTGTAGCTACTTATATTTTTAGTTAACATACATATCTGTGTACTGACCAATTATTTGTTCATACAGTTTATCAAACCAATTAAACATACACTGTGCTGAAATTTTTTCCCCACCCCACAAGACAACCTGGCTGTGTTGCCCAGGCCGGAGTGCAGTGGCACGATTTTGGCTCACTGCAACCTCTGCCTCCCAGGTTCAGGCAATTCTCGTACCTCAGCCTCCTGAGTAGCTGGGATTACAGGGGCCTCCCACCATGCCTGGCTAATTTTTGTATTTTTAATAGAGACGGGATTTTACCATGTTGCCCTGGAGGTCTCAAACTCCTGACATCAGGTGATCCACCTGCCTTGGCCTCCCGAAGTGTTGGGATTACAGGCATGAGCCACCAAGCCTGGCCTGAAAATACATTTTGATGAACAAAAAATTTTTTATTTTTATTTTTCCTGAGACACAGCCTTGCTCTGTTGCCCAGGCTGGAGTTCAATGGCACGATCTTGGTTCACTGCAACCTACACCTCCTTGGTTCAAGCAATTCTCCTGCCTCAGCCTCCCGAGTAGCTGGGATTACAGGCATGGGCCATCATGCCTGGCTCATTTTTTGTATTTTTAGTAGAGACGGGATTTCACCATGTTGACCAGGCTGGTCTCAAACTCCTGACCTTGTGATCTGCCCCTTTGGCCTCCCAAAGTGCTGAGATTACAGGCGTGAGCCACCATCCCAGCCAAAAAATTTTTTATTTTAAAAGTCAGTGTATATTATTTGTGTTTTATAGTTAGTGCTTTTCTTGTATTGTTTAAATTTTTAAAATTCTTCCATTAGTCTAAAATATTTTCATGTGTGCTTTCTACTAAAAGACTTTAAGTTTTGTTTTTGACATTACAGTTTTTAATACATTTGGATTTGGATCTTATATCTTGTATGAGACAGAACTGTAATTTTCACCTTTAACTAAATGTATAATCATTTTTTTCACCTCCACTTATTGAATAGTTCCTAATTTTCCCATCAATATCATGTGTTTCCTCCGGCATAGCCAAAGTCCCATAGATGTGTGGGTCTGTTGTAGTTTCCTATTTAATTCAGTTGATTTGTCCAATTTGTTTTATTAAGCCTTAATTACCACAGCTTCATAGTAGGTCTTTATATCTGATAGGGCAACTTCCTCTAGTGTCTTCAGAAATTTCCTGGCTTTAAAAAAAATCCTTATTGTTCATGCTTTTTTAAAGAATTAGCTGTACATCATGCATGAAAAAGATCTGTTGGAATTTTGATAGTAATTATGTTAAATCTGTAGGTCAACTAATTACAATATTGAATCCTCTTGTGCACAAACATGGTATATTTCCCCATTTGTTCAGGTCTTTATTTAATGTCTCCTAATGTCTTTTTGTAGTTTTCACTTAAAGATCTTGCATATTTGTTGTTATTTACTCCTAGGTACTTGGTATTCTCTAAGATACTGAAAATGCTGTCTTCTTTTTAATTACATTTTCAGGTATTTGTCATTAGTATAAAGAAATGCATTTGACAATAATTTTATATTCACTTTCTTAAATTCTCTTATTTCTAATAATTGTACTTTTTTTGGTTTTCTGCAAAAATCATATCGTCTACAAATAAAGTTAATTTTGTTTATTCTTCTGCATCATTTTGAATTCAGTTTATTATTTCATGTGCTATTAGAACCTTTAATTTAGTATTATTTATTTTTTGATTTGTAAAAGGAATGCTTTGATTTTCATTTAGGATGATGTTTACTGTAGGTTACTTAGATACACTCTATGGAAATCTCTTTTATTTTTTCTAAGACATTTTATTATGAATTTAATGTTGAATTTTATCAAATGCTTTCTCTGCATTTATTAGAATAATTATGATTTTTCTCTCTCTGTTATTGTAATGGGTCAGATTTATAGATTTTTCTCGTACTAAGCCTATCCTTGTATTCCTTGGATAAATCCAACTTGGTAATGTTTATTTTTTTCATAACTTTTAAGTAGATACCAAATTTTCTTTCAAGGTCAAGTTTGATAGTTATAAAGAACTAGTGATACTAAGTCATAGAAAATATACTTCATTTTATAAAAAGACTAACTGTAAAAAGTAAAAAAAAAAAACCCCTAGAATTTTAATTACTGCCTTTACTTTTAATTGAGTGGTTTTTAGTATATTCACAGAGTAGTGTAACAATCACCATAATCAATTTTAGCATATTTTTATTACTTCAAAAAGCAACTCTGGACTCATGAGCAGTCATTCACTCCCCATCTGCTCTCAGCCCCGTTGTTCCTATCCCCTCACCCAGCCCTAGGCAGCCGCTAATCTACTTTCTATCTCTATAAATTTGCCTATTCTGGACCTTTCATATAAATGGAATCATGCAAAAGAAAGGAGATTTCAGTGCTCAGTGTTGCCGGGTGCCTCTGCCTCCAGTTTTGCAGCTTGTTGGAAAGCTCATTTTGTTCAGATTGTCTGCCTGCCTCTTTTCTGTCCTGCCCTCCATGGATAGCAGATATTTTATCTCTTTTGTTTGCACAGCCTTGAAAGGTGCTTGATACAGAGATGCTTGGTAAATACTTGCAGAATAAATAAATTATAAAAGTAACACATATTCATAAAAATTTTAAAGTAAAAATATGTATAGTAACAAGAAACACTTGGTGCTTATTACATATCATCCAGTGGGATAAATGCTTGTAAGTATAGTCAGCCTTCTGTTTCTCTGGGTTCCACATTTGTGGATTCAACCAACTGTGGCTTTAAAATATCTGGGGGGAAAATGGCATCTGTACTGAACATGTACATACTTTTTTTCTTGTCATTCCCTAAACAATACAACTATTTACATAGCATTTACACTGTATTAGGTATTATAAGTAATCTAGAGATTATTTAAAATATGCTGGAGATGTGCATAGGTTGTATGCAAATACTATGCCATTTATTTTTATATCAGAGACTTGAGCATCCAAGGATTTTGATATCTGCAAATTTTGATATTCTTGGGAGGTCCTAGAACCAATCTCTCACAGATACCAAAGAATGACTGTATTCTCATTCCTTTTCACTAGCTGAGGTAGTACTATTATCTGCACTTAACAGCTTAAGAAAGAGGTGTAATAAGTAATTTGTTTAAATTCTGTGGTTGATTGAGTTACTTTTCGACTGTATTGTGTGCTCTTCACTACAGGAGGATTATTCATTCCTGTTTACTTGAATTCAGGCAACATCATGTAACTTGATTTAAGGAACCAATATATGAGTGGAAATTCTGTGTGGCATTTCTGAGCGGAAGTTTCATGAGGCAGCACATGCTCACTGTGTTACCTGTTCCTTCTGCCATGAGACTGACAGATGGGCATTCTCAATCAGCCAGGATACCAGAATGAAGAAATGTAGAATGTAGACCAAAGCACCAGTGAGAAACAGGCCTTTGTTGTTTTAGGGAAAGCGTGTTACCAGAGCATAGTATAACCTATCCCGAGTGAATACATGTTCATGGAGTTAATATCTTTACCTGAAAGTTGAAACTCAGGTTGTCTGTGCCTAACTACGTCTGTATCTTTTCCAAAGGTATAAAGTAAGAGAAAGTTACCCATGATCCTACTCTTCCAGTGTTAACTACAGTTAAAATGTAGTGTAAAAATATCTAATACTTTTTCCTGTGTGTATGTCAATGTTCATTTTTTAAAAACTGGGACCACTTTATGTGACACATACTATTTTAGAGCTTCCTTTTCCTACTTAATAATGTAAGATGGACCACTGTCACAGGTTAGGTTTTTCACAAACAGACACTGAGTTTGGAATATAAGATTATTTTTAGGGATCAGCGCCTTTAAAAGGAGAAGTGAAGAAGTAGCCAGCATCGCAGCTGGCCCACAAGTCTCTCTGGGGTTCATATTGCTTGTCAGAGTTGTCCCATATCTTGTTGAAGTGGCCATGCTTTTAGACCCACTCCTTGCTCAGTGGCCTGACGTGGGCTGCCCGGAGCAAGGTAGCTTTCTGCAGCTGAAGCAGACACTGAAGTTGCTGACAGCTAACTCCATCCCTTCAGCTGGGCAGCAAATCCTTTCTTGAAGTGGGATCTGGACATTTATATTTGTCTACCACAGTCCATTATTTGCATTACTTGGAAACCCTTCTCTGTTTTCATTCCTTTTGTTCTTAATGTATATTCTCAAGCCTCTTGTCTAAAATCACTAGAGAAGTTTGTTATAAACTGTCTTAACTATAAAATGAGGAAGGTACAGTTAACTATAATATGAAGAATGCATTGGAAGTATAAATTTTAAAGGAGTTTGCTGATTAATAACTCTTTTGTTGTAACTTTTGTTGAATGATGTTTGACAAAGACTTTTTTTTTTTTTAAGAGGCAATCTCACTCTGTTGCCCAAACTGGAATGCAGTGGCATGATCTCAGCTCACTGCAACCTCCACCTGTTGGGCTCAAGAGATCTTCCTGCCCCAGCCTCCTGAAGAGCTGGAACTACAGCCTTGGGCCACCACACCCGGCAAATTTTTGTATTTTTTTGTAGAGATGGCGTTTCACCATGTTGCCCAGGTTGGTCTTGAACTCCTGGGCTTACGCAATCTGCCTGTCTGGGCCTCCCAAAGTGCTGAGATTACAGGCATGAACCACCGCGCCTGGCTGACAGATACTTTTTAAAAATATCCAGGTTTCTGGGTTTTGTTCACCTCTACAAAAATGATTTAAATCCTGTAGAAACATGTGCCCCCAAATGACACAGTGATCTCCAGCAATGCGTTCAACAGCACATTGAGCCATAATTGAGCATACCAGACATTTTTAAATTTGTTGTTTCAAATTCCATTTAGATTTGGCTATTGATGCGAAATTAGGAAGGTCATTTTTCACTAGATTACTTTTAATGCTGGAATCCATACTTAAAAAAAAAAAAGAAGAAGAAGAAACTGGATTTAGTATATCTTTCTTTGCCATTTCAGGCTTTCCAAAGGAGAAAAATTCATGGATAAGTCATTAACTGTTACAAATGCATTGTCTCTTCAGTTGTAATGGTTATGATAAAACATCTGTTTGTTTTATATTTGTAAGTTAGTAAAATTAGTTGATTCAAGCAGCTCTATGATAAATGGGAAGTAATAAAATGATAATAATGAAAGCAGGTTATTTTCCTCTGGTCATTTTTGCATTCTTTGTAGCTCATAAAATAGATTTGTTGCTTTCATCTGTGTCTGCCATGTAGCTAGGCAGGAAAGAAAGGAAGTAAGAAAGACATATAGCAGTGCGGGGAAAGGAGACAGAGGGAAGGAGGAGGAAAGAGAAGGAAGGAAATAAAATTAACTGTCCCGTTTTCTGCACTTTTCCTGAGCAAGTTCTTTTTTATTTGTGTGTACAATGAATCTTTGTGTTTCTCCCTGCCATGCCCCCTCCCAACCCCTTTGGCTAATAGAAAGCTCTGAAAAAATTTTGAAACTTACATCCAAATGCAGTGGATATAAATAAAGTTACTTAATTCCCCTGGCTTTTCAAAAATATGAGTGAGTGTTGTATGTTAGAAAGCTGCCTTACTTTTATTGGAAAGAAATGATCTGTGTGGTCAGTATCAGTTTCTTCACAGAAAAAAAAAAGTGGCTTAGTAATAGTGTTTACTATGTGCTAGGCACTGTTCAAAGTGCTTTACATTTATTTACTTATTTAGTTCTCAAAACAATCCTATTACATAGGTATTATCCTATTTAACCATTGAGAAATCTTAGTCACAGAGAGTTAAGTGACTCCCCAAAGGTCACATGGCTAGTAAATTACAGAGCTCTGGATTTCATGCTCTGAACCAATGTGCTATTAAAAGGTTAATAGCACCTACTAAGGTTAATACACAAAATACATGTCATAAGATAGGCTCCAAATTGTTTCAGAGCTTCTCAGCAGTCAAACAGATAAAAGGAAGCATGGTTATTTGCAAGACTTAGGATACATATGATAAAAGCAAAGCAGTTACTCAGGGGAAGTACACCTTTCTCAGAAATTGGGCCTGGAAAAAAAACTTCAGATATTTATAAAATTGATACCATACAATGTTGTGAACACTGTGTTTCAAAACAGCCCCCAAAAATAGTATGAAGCTTTTTTTTTCACATAACAAATATATGAGAAACCATTACTATTATTATTACTATTTTGAGACAGTGTCTTGCTCTGTCAGCCAGGCAGGAGTGCAGTGGCTCACTGTATCCTGAAACTCTTGGGCTCAAGGGATCCTCCTGCCTCAGCCTCCCAAGTAGGTGGGACTATAGGCACGCACCACCATGCCTGGCTAATTTCTTTGTTTTTATTTTTTGTAGCGACAAGGTCTTACTTTGTTACCCAGGCTGGTCTCAAACTCCTGGCCTTAAGCAATCAGTCTTCCTGCCTCAGTCCCCCGAAGTGTTGAGATTACAGACATGAGCCATCCTGCCCGGCTGAAACCATTAGCTTACGATTTCTGAAGTGTGACTCTTCGGTTGTACGGCATGATAGAGGGATAGATTATACATCGATTCAGTGAATGGATGGGCTCTGTTCTTCTGAGCAGTCCTCCATGAGTACGTGTTTTGAGACTAAACTTTTGATAAGGATAGACTAGCAAAGAATTTGATTTATTCTTTTTGTCAGGAATCTAGAGTGGAAATATCGTGTGTTGTCAGTTAAAGTTAGATCTTTGAATTTTAACAAACCCAGCAGAGGGCAGGATTAATACGCTTCCAAGGATGTCTGAACAGAAGCCTGCCTGACCACAGCACAGATGTGATCTTCTAAGAGTCTTTCTTGGTGTAAAATCCCATGGTTCTATGGAAGTGACATACAGCTTTCAGGTTTATTCAGATCCTAGTGTCTTAATGAGTTGATGTAAGAGTACAGTGCTATGTTCTATGAGAGTGTTGTTATTTGTAATAAAAATAAGGAGAACAATTACACATTCTTGCTTCCTTTGGATACGAGCTTCTTTACTGGTAAATACTCCCCTTTTCGTATTTTTGTACCAGTCATCATAATTTCAAAAATAGTATAATACTGTATTCTAAGTATAACATATTAACTTGTGTTTATATTGTGAGAAGTTTAGAAAATATAAGAAAAAATAAAAATCCCTCACAACCCTACGGGAGGCTATGAGTCTTCTCAGTCCTATCTGTTCCTGCACACATGTCAACAGAGTTAAAGGGTCAGAATATACACACTGGTATGTAATCTACCTCATTCATGTAATAATGTATCATGGATGACTTGACGCCATTACATATTAATAGACATAGTGCCTGCAGAGTATTATGTGGACACGCTCAGGACTGATGCTATGCTAGTATCTTCCACGCTGCTGGAATAGCCATGCTGGTTGCTAAAATATGGAAAGACTTCCATACTGTTTAGTAAATGGTGCTGCTCTGAGCCCTCTGAATGCCTTCCCATTGGATCTCCTGACCGTCACACTCCCCAGCAACTAAAGGGTTAACGCCTGTCCCATCGGGGGGCCTTCAGGATCCTGCTCTAGTGCTGTGGCCAGCCTGCTTTCTGATTGATCAGTGCCCATACCAATGGTTAACGTTTCGGATATCATTCTTAAATGTATCATACCACATTGTTGGTAGTATTTCGTGTGCTTATTAGAAAGTATTTTTTTGTTACATATATATATGTTTAGATATTTTTAAGTCTTCCGACAGACTTCTTTGACATGTTATGTCTTCAGGAAGACACAGGCTTTTATGGGAAATTGATCCCTGGAATTACCACTGGATTAATATAATATATATTTAGTAGAATAGTGGTTTGACATATAAAAATCTAATTTATACACCAAGCATACTTGAATGTAGACTTTTTCTTTTCATAGACCAGAAACCATGCCTGTTAGTTGGAATTGTTTGATATCACTTTAAATTGAGACGTTCAATCCATTCCTCTTTTGAATATGAAAACCTTTTTCCGGTAAGACAGTAGTATATTAGACTTCACCATCCTCCCATACTGTTCTCTTATATTTCTTCGCGTTCTTCACTAATACATTTCTAACACACCCATATAATTTTTCATATTTTTTTCATATTTCCATTTTCAATATTCCACATGATATGGGTAATTTTTTATAATCGGGCTTTCTGCATTTGACCTCATACTAGTTACCAGCTTTTATCTGTTTTAAATGAACAGCTTTGTTTTTGTTAAAACAATTTTTTTTTTTTTAAGACAGAGTTTCGCTCTTGTTGCTCAGGCTGGAGTGCAATGGCACAATCTTTGCTCACCGCAACCTCCCAGGTTCAAGCAATTCTCCTGCCTCACCTCTGGAGTAGCTGGGATTACAGGCATGCACCACCATGCCCGGCTAATTTTGTATTTTAGTAGAGATGAGGTTTCTCCGTGTTGAGGCTGGTCTCGAACTCCTGACTTGAGGTGATCTGCCCACCTCAGCCTCCCAAAGTGCTGGGATTACAGGCACTTTTCCACCGCGGTGAGCCACCGCGACTGGCAATTTTTTTTTTTTTTTTACTTGAGTTTGGGTCTCTATCACCCGAGCTGGAGTGCAGTGGCGCGATCTTGGCTCACTGCAACTTCCGCCTTATGGGTTCAAGCAATTCTCTTGCCTAGGCCTTCCAAGTAGCTGAAATTACAGGCACGTGCTACCAAGGCTGGCTGATTTTTGTATTTTTAGTAGAGATGGGGTTTCGCCATGTTGGCCAGGTTGGTCCTGAACTCCTGAGCACAAGTGATCCACCCATTTGTGCTCAGGAACCCATTTGGGTTCCCCAAAGTGCTGGGATTACAGGCGCACACCAACACGCCCAGCTAATTTTTGTGTTTTTAGTAGAGACGGGTTTTCGCCATGTTGTCCAGGCTAGTCTTGAACTCCTGAGCTCAAGTGATTCACCTGTCTCGGCTTCCCAAAGTGCTGGGATTACAGGCATGAGTCACCACACCCAGCCAAAAAAGCAAGTAATTCTTGCAAATTTTTTACCCAAACCTTTAGAATGTATTCCTGTCTTTTTTTTTTTTTTTTTGGTTTTTTTTTTTGTTTGAGCATTTATGAAATGGCTGTGAACTTCTTGTAACTTTCCAAGTTGTCTCTTTTTGTCCCTAGGAGTAGAAATTAAATTCTTTAATTCTCAGCTGGTGAGATCTGTTGCCACCACTGTTTGAAATAACGATTAAGCACTGAGGCCAGCCCATGCCTGATCCTACAATGATGTATTTTCCTAGACTAATTAATTTTGGTTGAAGGAAGGTGAACGCTTGGCTGTTCCAAAGCTTCCTTATTGTCATTTCCGATCCATTCTCTCAGCTTCTATTCCTTTTCTCCCAAAACAACATTTCAGTGTTGTCGGTTCATACTCTGGCCTCTTTGGCAAAATAGATTGTTGTCTTTTTATGAATTTGTCAAATTTTAGTTGTTTCTAGTTTAGACCAAGTTGTTTCTAGTTTAGACCAATTTTAGTTGTTTCAAGTTTAGACCAAGAGGGATCCATGTCCTCTATAGGATTACCCCTATTTCAACCAGTAGATGTAGAATATCCAGCTTTAATTTGTCAGAGCAAAAATCCATTTATGTTTTCTCATTACTCATAAAAAAAATTCCATCTCCTTACTGTGGCCTATAAACCTCTCCATGATTGGCCCTCCTTAATTTATCTCTTTTATTGTTGAAGTTTCAGGCACACCTCCTTTCTTTTATTGAAATTCTCAAAGCCAGGTGCAGTGGCTCACCTGAGTTTATTCAAGTTTATTCAAGGCTAATCCATAATTAGGGAAATAAAGGTTACAGCTGCCTGTTAGTGACTCAGCTCGTATAATCACATTCCTTTAAGGCTCAAACTAAAGTTCCAATAGCTTTGATTTTGAATTATTTTCACAAGTTCTATAAAATTATAGAGTTCTCATCTATTTTTGCTGGCAGCTGTTTGCCTAGCACTTGAAAGTGCTTAGCACATGATACGATATGATAAACATTTGTTTAATTTATTTCAATATTGTCAGTCCATATTCCAGCTTCTTTGGCAAAGGAGACTGTTGTTTTTATGTGAATTTATCCAAATTTTAGTTGTTTCCAGCTAAGTTTAGACCAAGAGCCTCCACAGAATTACTTCCATGTCAACTAGTAGAGGAAGAGCTTTAATTTAGGATTTAAATGCCACACCACAATTATCTAAAGTGATTGAATTGAGCTACTGAATAATAGTCCTTCTAAAGAAAATTTTAGAGACACATTTCATTTCTGTTATTGCTGACAAGTGTTTTATTTTTACGGAATAAAAGGCATCTTGCCTGGGATAAAATTTCAAAAGGCTGTGTTTTTGTAGCACTTTCTCTCTGTTTTGGAAAGGATCTCTTTTTAGCTACTCTGTGTCATGGTGATGTTTAATTCTCTGTTGGAAGCTAGAGTTCCTGGGTTTTTTGATGTTTCTAGGCTTAATGGGTTTTGTTTAAGATTTGTGTTTTTGGAAGGAACATTTCCATGGTTACACCCATTCCTTCTACCATCCTTGAAAAAACAAGGACAAATAGAGTAATCTGATTCCTGGATTACTACTACACAGATGTCTTTTGTATCTGCCTACACATGAAACTGTTGGGCAAGTTCCATTTCCATGCATTTACTTCCTTCAGTGGTTTTTAAAAATGAAGCACTTTTAAGATTAGGAATGAAAGACTTGGATTGGCAAATTAAACAGGGATTGGCCTACATTATGTTAATAGTCTAAACTCAATGTTGGATGAATTTAGGGGTACAGTATATGAAGGGAGAGACTGTTTTGGGAACAAAACTAAATCGAAGCTCTGAGCAGAATTTGCACACACGTGAATAATTAATACTATATGCAGAAAGACTGCTGTATTTAAAATTAGTTTTCAGTTTTTTAAATATAAAGTTTCATGTTGGAATAGTAAAATAGACATACGAACTTTTCCTGACATGGAGCAGTAAAATTAACTTTTCCTTGGAACAGCTTGCATGCTTATTGCTGCTCCACACAAACCTAGGGTAAAGATGCCCGCGATCTAGCACTTTTCTTTGAACATTGCAGAGCATTTGCACAGACATGCTTGAATTTACACTTACCAGTCAATTTGAAGTTAAGAAGAGGGAGTAAGAGAGGGACCTCCTTCTCAGGATTAATGGAAAGCCTAAATTATGAAAGAGTAGTGCAGCTTTTTTCTTAAATGGTAAATTTACACCACATTTCTCAATGAATACAGTATATGAAAAGTTTAATTTGCATATTAACTATTGTTGTGCAGACAGCTTGTCAAGTGATGATTCTCACAGCCTGGTGTCTGTTTCCATTCTGCTGGAACATCAGATGCCATTTCTCTTCCACCTGAGAAAACCACTTCTCATACTTTGATATCCTTCTAAAGTGTTTCAGTTGTAAATTATTGCTAATATATAATTACTATTAATTTGTAGAAGCTTCTAGCTTAAACATAAAAATATACTAAAAGTGAAACAACCATAATCTTAACCTCTAGACAGATTATTTTTCTATGAACACATGAACATATATGTCATAATTACTATTGTTTTTTACAATAAAGGGCTCATACTATACATACATACAACTTATTTTTGTACATATTTTGGATCTCCATAATTGCATTTGTAGATATACTTTATTTTTTGTAGTTTTGTTTTTTCTTTAGCCATCCTTGCAAATACTATGTATTTTGCTTCCTTAAATCAGTATTTCAGTAGGAAAAAATCTTAGAAATTAAACGGTGAGGGCAAGCAAATGTGAGCATTTACATTTTAACAAGTACCAACAAATTACCTTAAAACGTATACCAATGTATACTCTTAATAAAATGTAAGAGAGTGATTCACTGCATTCTTACTAGATCAGACATTATCAATTTTTTTATTTTAAATTATTGCCTAAGAAATAGTCATATATCTTGTTCTTTTATTTTAAATTTCTATTTGAGAAGTTATGTACTTTTGTTTGTTTGTTTTTTGAGACGGAGTCTTACTCTGTCACCAGGCTGCAGTGCAGTGACGCAATCTCATCTCACTGCAACCTCCGCCTCCTAGGTTCAGGCGATTATCGAGTAGCTGGGATTACAGGCGCCTGCCACCACGCCCGGCTAAGTTTTGTATTTTCAGTAACGGGGTTTCACCATGTTGGACCAGCTGGTTTGGAATTCCTGACCTCAGGTGATACCCCGGCTCGGCCTCCCAAAGTGTTGGGATTACAGGCATGAGCCACCACGCCCGGCCAGTTATGCAGATTTTAATGTGATTATTAATCACCGTTATTTCTACTTATTTAAGCTGACTATTCACATATTTTACCCTTTTTAAAACATTCTTTTTAAATGATAATAAATGTTTTTGTCAAGTATTGCAGGTCTTCTCCCCTGCATTTATTGAATGCTTGCTACATGCTAGGCTCTGTGCTAAATACTTTACATACATTATTCCACTTAATCCTCACATTAATTTTGGGGAATGTATTATTTTCATTTTCACACGAGGATAATGGGTTCAGAGAGGTTAAGGAATTTTCCCAAATTTACAGTTAGTTTTATTTTATTTTTATTTTGAGACAGGGTGTCTCTCTGTCACCCAGGCTGTAGTGCCGTGGCACGATCCTGGCTCAGTGCAAACTCTGCCTCCTAGGTTCAAGCAATTCTTGTGCCTCAGTCTCCTGAGTAGATGAGACTATAGGTGCCTGTCACCACGCCCGGCTGATGTTTTGTAGAGGCAGGGTTTCACTGTGTTGCCCAGGCGTGGTCTTGAATTCCTGAGCTCAAGTGATCTGCGCGCCTCATCCTCCCAAAGTGCTGGGATTACAGGCATGAGCCACTATGCCTGCTCCACAGTTTTAGAAGTGGCATTCAGTGCTGATGAGTTGATGGGTGCAGCACACCAACATGGCACAAGTATACATATGTAACAAACCTGCACGTTATGCACATGTACCCTAGAACTTAAAGTATAATAATAAAAAAAAAAAAAAAAAAAAATGGCATTCAAACAGAGCTCAGTCACAACAAAAGGCACACCACAAACTACGATAATCCCCCACCTCCTGGGTGGTCTTTTATCTCTTAACTTTGTGGAGGGTTTTTGCTTTGATTTTACTTGTTATGTTATAATGAAGTTTTAAATTGTTAATCATTCCATATGGTGTCTAGGTTTTCCGCCATGATTATAAAGCCCTTCCCTAGTCCCACATGATACATTTTTTTTCTTGTAATACTTTTATATTTCGTTTCTTTTTAAGTCTTTGGTATATCTGACAGCAATTTATGTACGATGCAGATGTATATTTTTTTCCCCAAAGGTCCCAACACTTTTACTGAATAATCTTTTCCCCATAATTTGAGATGACACCTTTATCATACACTAATATGTCCTGTATATTTGAGTCTGTATCTGGACTCCCTTCTGGTATAAAGAAGTGCAGTTGACTTTTGTATAACCTTATACCTGTCTACCTTGTTAAACCCTCTTACTATTTGTAATATCATGTCTACAGATTCTGATTTTCCGTTAAAATGGTTAATAATTCTCTCTGTGTTTTTTTTTTTTTTTTCGTTTGACATGGAAATTTGCTCTTACTGCCCAGGCTGGAGTGCAATGGTGCAGTCTTGGCTCGCTGCAATATCTGCCTCCTGTGTTCAAGAGATTCTCCTGCCTCACTCAGCCTCCCAAGTAGCTGAGATTACGGGCATCTGCCACTATGCCCAGCTAATTTTTGTATTTTTAGTAGAGACAAGGTTTCACCATGTTGACCAGGCTGGTCTTGAACTCCTGACCTCAGGTGACCCGCCTGCCTCAGCCTCCCCAAGTGCTAGGATCACAGGCGTGAGCCACCGCGCCTGGCCCTTAACATGGTTAATAATTCCCTGATAAAGATGATTCTAGTCTTTTTCAATCCTTTCTCACCCTTTTAATTCAATTTATTTTTTTATGTGCTATTAAAGTCCTTCAAGTCTATGTTTATTTTTTTATTTCTGAAAACAAAACCAAGAATACCAGAAAACCCTAAGGCTGAAGTAATTGAAAGCCAAACTCAAAAACTGATCTGTAGGGTTGTTCAGTTACTCTGTCAGTTAGTCACCAGGTCGTGTAAGTGAAGTCCTAACTTAGAATCAGGAAAAACCGAGACTTGGTGAATTAGGATGGGGACACTCCAGAGGATTCGGAGACCTCCTTGACTCCATGGAGTACTCTGAACTCAATGCCTTGAGCCTCCTCTGCTTGTCAAAGAAGGCTTTCCTGGCTCCTAATCCTCCCGAGGGTGTTTTTCTCCTGACACCAAATGTGTGATGTCCATTCTAATGCCAGCCACTTCTCCAGTTCTCTAGACGTAAACTGATGTCCAGTAATTCAATTAAATTTTGATACTATCTGCCTGCATTAGCATCCAACCCTACAAGTTAAAGGCTCAGTCCCACAATACTTCCTTACTTCAGATGTCAGCTGTACATGGGGTGCCCAGGTGATCCACATTTCTGCCCAGGTGACTGCAAATTTGGGGGTTCCCATGGCCCCCCTCCCCTCAGTTTCCATAATTTGCTAGAATGCCTCACAGAACTCAGGAAAGCCCTAAAGCACTGATGATTACTATTTTATTATAAAAGATGACAGCTCAGACCTGGCATGGTGGCTCACACCTGTAGTCTTAGTAACTTGGAAGGTTGAGGTGGGAGTATTAGAGCAGGTAGTTAGACATGAGCAGGGCAGAGAGGGCCCCTCCACCACCAGGAATGTTAGGCAACCATCAGGTGATGGTCAGGTGGTTGTTAACTGTCTCTTTAAAATAATAATTGGTTGCAGCCAGAGCTAGGGAAAGGCAGTCTCGCGATAGATAGAAAACACCTGAAACATGATTAGCAACTTCCCAGTATGATCTCAGGAGTTGGGTGAGTGGGCTCAAGCCTGTGCACTGAAAGGCAAAATGGCAGAGTTTAACGGGTATATGACCTTCCTCTAGGAACACTCAACTTGTAGGGAAGACCACCTCAATGTGCGTTTGTTCAACTTCGGTAAACACTGTGCATTGGCCCCCTCCTAAGTGCTGGCAGGCCACCGCACATGCAGAATGCCAGCATATAAAACCCTAAGTCAAAGGTCATACTGGGCACT
>NW_012119598.1:4402797-4409557 GCF_000951035.1 Colobus angolensis palliatus | reverse complement strand
CAAAATGGCAGAGTTTAACGGGTATATGACCTTCCTCTAGGAACACTCAACTTGTAGGGAAGACCACCTCAATGTGCATTTGTTCAACTTCGGTAAACACTGTGCATTGGCCCCCTCCCAAGTGCTGGCAGGCCACCGCACATGCAGAATGCCAGCATATAAAACCCTAAGTCAAAGGTCATACTGGGCACTTGAACTCCTCAAGACTCCTGCTTGGCTATCTTCCAAGTGTACCTTACGTTCTTTCATTCCTGCTCTAAAACCTTTTAATAAACTTTCACTCCTGCTCTAAAACTTACCCCCATCTCTCTCTCTCTGCCTTATGCCCTTCAGTCGAATTCTTTCTTCTGAGGAGGCGAGAATTGAGGTTGCTGCAGACTCATGGATTTGCCACTGCTAACAGGAGGATTGCTTCAGCCCAGGAGTTTGAGGCTCCAGTGAGCTATGATGTTATTACTGCACTCGCCTGGGCAACAGAGTAGGACCCTGTCTCAAAAAAGAAAACAAAAAAAAGAAAAAAGAAAAAAATACTGCTGAGGAACTGCCAAATGGAAAAAATGCAGAAGGGAAGGTATAGGGAGAAGGGGAGAGAGCTTTTACGCCCTCTGTGGGTGCACCAGCCCTCAGTACCTCCAAGTTTTCAACCCAGAAGCTCTCCAAACTCTGTTCTTTAGGGGTTTTTGTGGAGGATTTATTACGTGGACTTGCTTGCTTAAGTGATTAACTCAACCAACTCAACCTTCAGTCCTTTCTCCCCTCCCAAGAGATTGGGAGTGGGGCTAGAAGTCCCAGCCCCTAAAGATGCCTAGGTCTTGTATCAATCCGCCCTCATCCTAAGGCTCTCCAGGCAGCCTCAGCCACCAGTCAGCTCATTATCATACAGAAGATAATCTCATCACACAGGAGATTCCAAGGGTTTAGCTATGTACCTGGAACTGGCACAAAGACCAAATATGTTTTCTTGTGCTTTACCTCTCCTTTAAAAACATGTAACTCCTTGTTATGAGTTGAATTGTATCCCCTGCTTCACCAAATTCATATGTTGGAATCTTGACCCCCAGCACCTCAGCAGTGTTGATGAAAATAGTCAAACTCTGTAAAATACTTGAAGAGATTTATTCTGAGCCAAATATGAGTGACCGATGCCCGTGACACAGCCCTCAGGAGATCCTGAGAACATGTGCCCACGGTGGTTGCGGAATAGCCTAGTTTTATACATTTTAGGGAGACATGAGACATCAATCAAATTACATGTAAGATACACATTGATTTGGTCTGGAAAGGTGGCACAACTGAAAGATGGAGGTGGGGGGCAGTTCCGGGTCATAGGTAGGTTTTAAAATTTTCTGATAGGCAATTGGTTGAAAGAGTTATCAATAGAATGTCTGGGTTACGATAGGGATTGTGGAGATCAACTTTTAAATTATGCAAATGAAGCCTCCAGATAGCAGCTTCAGAGAGAATAGACTAAATGTTTCTTATTAGACATAAGGTCTGTGTTGATGTTAAATGCTGGTTGACTCTGAATTCCAAAAGTGGGGACGGTATAATGAGCCATGTCCGACACCCACCCCCATCTGCATCGTGGCCTGAACCAGTTTTTCAGGTTAGCTTTGGAATGCCCTGGCAGAGAGGAGGAGTCCATTCAGATGACTGAGGGGTCTTAGAATTTTATTTTTGGTTTACAGAATACAGCCTTATTTAGGGATAAGGTCTGTGAAGAGGGAATCAAGTTAAAATGAGGTCATTATGTAACTGACTACTCTCATTTTTTCAGAGTTTATTTTTTAATTATTTTCTCTTCTTTTCTCCTCTCCCCTTTCCTGTGGCTTATGCCCCCAAAGCAGGCCTGCCTCAGAACTCCCACCCACCAGGAGGGCATGTCAAAAGCACGCCCACTTGGCCACTTCTACAACTTCTGCCCAGGAAGGCACCAACTCAGCTACCCAGTAGTTAAGGTACTGGGCCAGCAGGGGGACCCCTCGCCCTTGCTCACTCCCTGCCTGGCCTTCGATAAGTGCCCACTGCCTGCTCTGGGAAAAAAAACGGTACATGTAAAGGCGCGACTAACGTTCACTGCTGTTCCCCAGGCTGGCTTCGGAAGAAACCGCTTTCCTTATGCCAGACCTCGCTCTTGTTAATTGGACTCCGCAGGCAGCAAGCAACTAACCCCCTGTTCGGTTACTGCTATGGAGGGGCCCTAATCCAGTATGACTGCTGTGCTTGTAGAAAGGAGAAACTGGCCAGGCGCGGTGGCTCGCGTCTGTAATCCCAGCACTTTGGGAGGCACACTCAGGCGGATCCTGAGGTCACGGAGATGAGACCATCCTGGCCAACATGGTGAAACCCTGTCTCTACTAAAAATACAAAAATTAGCTGGACGTGATGGCGCGTGCCTGTGATCCCAGCTACTCGGGAGGCTGAGGCAGGAGAATCACGTAAACCAGGGAGGCGGAGCTTGCAGTGAGCCAAGATCCGGCCACTGCACTCCAGTCAGGGTGACAGAGCGAGACTCCGTCTCAAAAAAAAAAAAAAGGAGAAACTTGTACATGGAGATATGCGTAAATGTAGAGGGATACGGAAAAAATGGGTCTCTGCAAGCCAAGGAGAGAGGCCTGAAACGGATCCTTGCCTCACAGTCCCCAGAAAGAGCTCACCCTGCCCCCAACACCTTGATCTTTGATCCCCAGCCTCCAGAACTGTGAAACATTACATTTCTGTTGTTTAAGCCACTTTGTTATGGCAGCCAGAAGAAATTGATACACTTTTTTTTTTTTTGAGACGGAGTCTCACCCAGCTGGGCTGTGGAGTGCAGTGGCATAATCTCGGCTCAGTGCAACCTCTGCCTCCCTGGTTCAAACAATTCTCCTGCCTCAGCCTCCCAAGTAGCTGGCACTGCAGGCGCCCGCCACGACCCCCAGCTAATTTTTTGTATTTTTAGTAGAGACGGGGCCTCACCATGTTGGCCAGGCTGGTCTTGAGCTCCTGACCTCATGATTCGCCCTCCTCACCCTCCCAAAGTGCTGGGATTACAGGCGTGAACCACTGCACCTGTCCCTAATACACTTTTTTATATGAGAAAGTTACATTGCAAGAGCAAGTAAATATTCCTCTGTACATCCCCAACCACTTCCACTGTATATAGACCAACAGCTAGAGTTAAATCCCAGTATGCCCCAAGGGACCATTACAGATTTAACACAGGAGAAGGCTTACACATCAAAAGACTTTTAAGACTTTGCTGATTTGTGTCTTCTCTTCCCTGAGATAATTCTTCCAAAGCTTAGCATTCACTGGCTTTTGTTTATCATGCTCATGTCCACTGCCATTTTTTGATGTACTGAATTTGCAGGTCCCTTGTTGGCTCTTTTGTCCTCATTATTCATTTGAAAGCTTCAGGACTACGATAAGGCTGTCTATGAGATGTTGGTATAGCGCCTCGAACATCTCCCTTATCTTACTTAGTACACTTGTATAACTTTAACTTGTCTTTTCCCCACTAGGCCCTGTTTTGTATGAGGATTGCCAGTGTCTAGCGCAATGCCTGGTACATACCACGTGTTTAATACCTAGTTCTTAAAGGAAGAAGGAAGAGAGGAAGAGGAAGGAAATTCCATCCAAGAAATGCTATCTAGGAACAATGTGGATTTATCTTTCTCTTTAGTTACTTAGGGGCTACATTAGTACCCTTAGAACTTGTGCTGGAGAGATTAGTATTGGCAGTTTATTATTTGTTTACCCTTAGAAACTGCATGGGTAATAACAGACTGTGGATAGTCTCATATGCTGTCTCCAAGTACTTTCTCCCTAAAACTAGAGCATATTGTCTTAAACACTGGCCTTGTTCCCCGCCACCATGCCCCAGACCCAGGCCCAATAATCCTGGGGAGTGTTCCTGATTAGAACTCTGGGTCAGAAAGGATAAAGATGACTTAGTCTTGCAATCCCACTTTCTGCTCTGTTGTGATACTCTTGGTGTACATATGTTCCTCTGCTAGGTGCTTTTCATTTCTTTGCGGGCCTTCAGTCTTCTGTTCAAGTTTGCATGGTGCTTCTAAGCCCTCTCACTTGGTTTCCAAATTAGCGTTCTACTCAGAATAGGTAAATGCCAACTTGTAGTTCTTTTGCTTGGCCCAGATTCCCTTATAGTTTGCAGGTATTTTTCTGGGTCTTCAGTATGCGATTATGTTCATTTCCTACTTTCAACACAGATGGTTTTCTTCTTTACTTTTGGTTCATTTCCGTGCATTTTGGGTAAAGGAGATAGATAAATGTGCACTTTTCAGCTACCTTTCTGGACAATATTCGCATTTTCCCTTTACTTCTGAATATCCTTTGGACTCTCCTATATTGGAAAAAAGAGGGTGATTTATGACTATTTTAATGGAAAACCAAAATCTATAGACAAGTTGTTAGATATAGTAAGAGTTTAACAAGGTGAATATTGTAACAGCTATGCCTTCACCCAGCTCCCCTTGCTGTTCGCTGGCTTAGAACTTGCTAGGTTCTAACTCTCTCTCTCTCTCTTGTTGTTGTTGTTGTTGTTTTCCCCCATGGGTGAGTTCTTTATGGCAGTCTCCACCATTTCCTCATAATCATTTTCCATTTGATTTCTATATTCTGACATCCAGTCCCCATCGTACTGCAGCAGCTGATCTCTCAAAATAAATTCATTGATTTCTTTTTTTTATAATTGCAGTTACATTTTTTTCCCTTTACTTTCCTTGCACGTGGGACTGTATTTGATGCTGTTAATTAAACCTTCTTTAAAACTTTGTTTTTTCTTTACTTCTGTTTCTTTACTGATTTTGTACTGTAATCAGAAAAATCAGAAAAAGATACAATTTTCTCTAAATCAGGCCTTTTTCCCGCAAGGATCTTTGTGGCCAATTCCCCTGGTTTTCCTTGAGGAGAAAACTATCTCAGTTTTAGCTGTTGTTTCTATGCTGAAGGCGTGAAGATTTATGTCTACATCTCCCTTTTAACCCAGCTTACGCTCCGCTATTTTAATAGCCTACTGGATGCTACCGTGAGCAATTTAAAAGACAGAAGGTCTGGGTGACAAACATTAGGGAATTGGAACTAATGTCTGTGTGTCTGGCTTGAGTAACAGTAGGGACAGCAGTGCTGTTTCACATATACAAGGGACATGAGGGAGAAAAGGGTTCAAGAGGATCATTTTGGTTACAACAAACAGGAACAATGGAAACCACCTGACACCAGTCCCAAACCACCAGTGACATTAGTCTAGCAACTTCAAGAGTCTGAACTAGGTAGAAAGGCAAACTGATAGAGGCTCTTGGGAAAGGAGTAACTACTGAGAAGTCAGCAAGAGAAAAAGTAACTTGACAACACTGTTTTCAAACCATTGCAGCTACCTGGAAAGATCCCCTTTCCTGCTCTGGGTGGCTGTTCCATCTTCAGCGTCAGCACTTCATCACAGAAGGCCTAAGCAGGGGAGAATGTTGCCACGGAAGCCAGAGGGAAAGTCTTAGTGAAGACTCAAGAAAGAAAAGTCTTGGAGAAATACTTTTTGGTATGGCAGTGAGGAGTGTGGTGGCCTTCTTGAGAACACTCTCACTGCCTTGGTGATGGGGCCATTTTGCAGTGTGTTGGCTGCAGCGAAGGCAGCCTAAAGAAGGCATTCATGAAATGCAGCCTGCTTCTTGAACGAACCTGGAGTGAAAGGCAGGAGAATGCACGGCAGCCTGAGGAAAGCCAGGATGCAGGAGGGCTTTCCTTAGAACAGCAAAGTGGACTTACATGCGGAGTTAGAGAGCGACCCAGAAGCATGAAGCATGAGCCAGAGCCCAGGGTGCTTTGGAAAGATTTAGATAGTGGGTAGGGCCCATCCTTCTCTGTTATAGGAAGCAGGATGTAAATGGAGTTTCTTTGGTTGGCTGGAGGCTGAGGAAGTTTGCTTCCTATGGCTTCTATTCTCATCTACTGAAATATGAGAAGGGGCAGTGGGAATGGAAAAGCTACTATGGGAATGAGAGGAGAAACTGAAGAAAAATGAAGAAATTTCTGCAAGCAATGTGGAAAACTGAACTGAGGCTGGGGCCATACGTTTGGGGTGACACCAGATCTTCAGCAGAGGGCTTTTTTTTTTTTTTCCAACTTCACTTAATTATGTGGATGAAGATGATTTTGATGGAAATCAAAGGGAAGTGTGGAAAGCAAAGGAAAATGGGGTAATAATAGAGCCTGCCATTTCAGAGAGTGATCACAGTGACTCACAGTGAGATCTAGACTAGAGAGGGCAGAAATGAAAGGACCAAAGAGGAAAAGATGGTCTCAGTGGAGATAAAAGGTAGATGGATGAAGAAAACTAGAGAGCTAGAAGGTTGTGATTGGAGATCAGGATGATGGCATTTAAGAGCCAGAGGTGAAGTTTAAAAATAGGGATTGTTAGCTGTCCATGCTGGCACATGCGTATAGTCCCAGCTACTATGGAGGCTGGGTGGGGAGGATCACTTGAGCCTAGGTGTTTGAGGGTACAGTGAGCCATGATCATGCCACTGCCCTCCAGCTTGGGTGATAGAGCAAGATCCCAACTCTTAAAAAAAAAAAAAAGGAAAAATAGGGATTGTGCAATAGAATCAAACACAGAGGTCACTTACAAACAGTAATTTATAAGTAGCTTTTGTGTAGCTTTGTTTTTTTTTGTTTTTAGTTTGTTTGTTTTTTGAGACGGAGTCTCTGTTGCCAGGCTGGAGTGCAGTGGCACGATCTCGGCTCACTGCAACCTCCGCCTCCC
>NW_012119598.1:4399117-4400957 GCF_000951035.1 Colobus angolensis palliatus | reverse complement strand
AAACTTATCTCTGTGATCCTTCGGGCATATCCGTAATGTTCATGATTTTGACAGTGTCAGCATAGTTTATTTTGTCACATTTGTGCTTTCATGAACATAAAACCTTTAATTCGTTTTCTTTAAAAGGTACGGTAGCATCATTTTAGTTAAGCAGAACAAGTTTCACTTCATGTGAATCAATGAGGGAAAATACAAATTTTGATAAAGACACCAGTGAGTATTTTATTGATTAATGGGATGCATTATTTAGCTTTATGCTTGCAGACCGGCTCAAGATTTAGATCTTAGTACATTGGGAAAAATTTCAGGTATAGAATGTGTCCTAACTTTTGTTGTGTTAACATTCAAGCTAGAGTTTAATACTCCTCTGATGAAGGTATTAAATAATGTAGGTTTCTAAGCTGTATGCAACTAAAGCATATTTGTTTCATGACCAACATCTATATCCGGTGATGTTATCCAGTGAGTGAAATGCAGGTCAACTCTACACAAAGCCTTTTTTTTGTATTCCTATTTCACCTTCTACATCTCTCCCTTCTTATTATAGCATATTTCTTTCACTCTCAGGAAAGAACATTTATGCAGGGCTTGCTTACCCCAACAAAGCATAGCACAGGCAGGGCTGACACAAAATCAAGGGGAGAAGTTTGAAAAAAGAGAACTGCTGGGTTTAAATGTTCAGTGATTTACTTGTTGTATTAGTCTGTTTTTATGCTGCTGCTGAAGACATACCTGAGACTGGGCAGTTTACAGAAGAAAGAGGTTTGTTGGACTTACAATTCCACATGGCTGAGGAGGCCTCAAAATCATAGTAGAAGACAAGGAGGAGCAAGTCACATCTTATGTGGATGGCAGGAGGCAAAAACAGAGCTTCTGCAGAGAAACCCCCATTTATAAAACCATCAGATCTCATGAGACTCATTCATTCACTCTCAGGAGAACAGTGCAGGAAAGACCCACCGCCATAATTAAATCACCTCCCACCGCGTTCCTCCCACAGACATGTGGGAATCATGGGAGTTACAATTCAAGCTGAGATTTGGGTGGGGGCACAGCCACACCACATCACTTGTTGAACGTGCTTGGACTGTACGGAGGGGCTGAGCTGCTGACGTGTGTGCTTCGTCCACTTTGGGGCCATTTTCTTATTGTATAAACGGAAACATATGCCTGTCCTCATGTGGCTTTATGTTAGAACCAAAAGATGAGAGACATGTGCCCTTTAAATGGACTTTTAGTCACATTTTGTAACATAATAAATCTGATTTTCAATGAATATACCAATGTATATATCTAGAATAAGCCATTTGCCTCAGGAAATGTATGTCAGCATACTTACTTACATGCAGTAAACGCCAACTGAAGCTTAACTTTTTCTAACAATTCTGAAGTCTCTCAAAACATTTAATACTTCTTTTTAGGAATTGCTTTCAGAGCCTTAAGCACATTTTTACAAATACTGCCAACAGTGATATAATATCTTCATCCATTAACATTCAATTGAATGTTTTGCAAATGATCAAAAAGTCATTCAGAGTAAATTCTGTTGTATAATGCAGATGATCAAGCTGAGTATTTGCCAGGTTTTTATTTTAGAAAAGAGATGTTGCTATAACATAAGTAAATAGATTCTTGTATGTGGCAGATAAATTTACTTGTAATCTGCTCTAGAGTGAAATTGTAAAAAATATTTATTACTTATAAGTGTTGTCATCATTCTAAGGATTATTGAATAATGAATATAAAGTGTTCTTGTGTATTTTGTGTATGTGTATATAATTTTTTGAAAGTTTCTTTATCCTATTGACTCTTCTCATAAACAGTAGCATATATATATTTT
>NW_012119598.1:4396411-4398442 GCF_000951035.1 Colobus angolensis palliatus | reverse complement strand
TTTTTTTTCCCTGAGCCTCTCCCATCTCCCATTTTCCTCCCTCAAGTAGGCCCCAGTGTCTGTTGTTCCCCTTTTTCAGTCCATGTGTTCTCATCATTTAGCTCCCACTTGTAAGTAAGAACATACAATATTTGGTTTTCTGTTGCTGTGTTAGTTTTCTAAGGATAATGGCCTCCAGTTCCATCCATGTCCCTGTAAAGGACACGTCATTCTTTCTATGGCTGCATAGTATTCCATGGTATATATGTACTGCATTTTCTTTATCCAGTCTACTGTTGATGGGCATTTAGGTTGAATCCCTGTCTTTGCTATTGTGAATAGTACTGCAATAAATAGACAAGTGCATGTATCTTTATGGTAGAATGCAAATCCTGTGGGTTTTTTACTAAGATAATTTACATGTGAATACTTTGCAGTAGGAAAACGGAGTATAAATCAAGGCGCATTCGATAAGATCTAGTCCTAGCTCTGTCCCTGAGTAGCTCTGTGATCTTAGGCAGTTTATGCCATCTCCTTGGGCCTTAGCATATTAATTTGTCAAATAAATCTCCTTAAAACATAGAACACAGGAACCATAACAAATAAGACAGATAATTCTGACTTTATAAAAATTTCTTGTGCCTTAAAGTTAAAAGATAATATACTTGGAGAAAATATTTGCAACGTATATAGCAGAGAAAAGATTAACATGCAGAACACGTAGCCAATTCCAAAAGACAGATAATGCGATTTAACCGTATAAAGTAAACAAGGAACAAATGAGTGAAAGCATAGAGAAAATCTGAGACAAGAAATGTTACCAGGCACCTGAGAGAAGCTGTTTCTTACGACTGACTGTTCATTTAATATTTCAGATTTTTAACAAGGCATAAAGAAAATACATTGTAGAACGAAGCTTTCATCATGTGACAAAAGAAGACACGCCCATTCTTCACAAACAACTTTCCTTAGGACTCGGTGTGCTCTGGCTCTGTGTCCCCACCCCAATCCCATCCTGAATTGGAATTGGAATCGTGATCCCCACGCGTTGGGGGAAGAGACCTCGTGGGAGGTGATTACATCGTGGGGGCGGTTCCCCCATGCTGTGCTCGTGATAATGAGTCTCATGAGATCTTTGGTTTTGTACGTGTCTGGCATTTCTTCTGCTGGCACTTCTGTCTCCTGATGCCATGTGGAGAAGGATATATTTGCTTCTCCTTGTGCCATAACTGTAAGTTTCCTGAGGCCTCCATGCACAGCTGTGAGCCAATTAAACCTCTTTCCTTTGTGAATTACCCAGCGTTGGGCAGTTTTTTACAGCAGCGTAAGAACAGACTAATACAAGACTCAATAGGAGGGATGTAGCATTTGATGATTTGCATAGGAAACATTGATTTCCTGGTACAGTGGATGACATCTTCAGCAGTGCTTTTTCTCAGACATGGGCAACTCAGGTGGATGCTCATCTTATCCTTGTTTTTAATTTCAAATTTATGTATTCCTTTAATAAAATTAACATGTAATCAAGGGTTTAAGAAATATCTATCAGTACAGAAAGGCCCCAGTCTTCCCTGCCAGTATTCACAGCTCCACAGACATAAATACTTTAAATATTTTTGGGTTATGTCCTCTCATAGTTATTTCCGTAGCTTCCAATGATGACGTGTGTTTGCTGTGATGTTTTGCTTTATCCATATTAATCATTTTTACTGGGGCTTTCTGCTCTGAGAGATGAGGATTTACCTCATACTCTCTCAATGCAGTCATATTATTATTCTTAGCGTCTCTATTTTTTAATCTTTGTAATCTTATACCTTTACTTTTCATCAACTTGGTTTCATCAACTGTTGACTTCTTTTTAAAGTGAGGATTTAAAGGAAAAAATAAGTTGGGCATGTTGGCTCAAGCCTATAGTACTAACACTTTGGGAGTATGAAGCGGGAGAACTGCCTGAGCCCAGGAGTGTGAGACCAACCTGGGCAACATAAGGAGACTCTGTCTCTACAAAATAATCATAATAATTTAAAAATTAGCCGGGTGTTGGGGCACGTG
>NW_012119598.1:4389326-4391386 GCF_000951035.1 Colobus angolensis palliatus | reverse complement strand
AACAACAACAAAAAACGTACAAAGCATGGTCTGAAAAACCTGAAGCTGTGGCAAAGAGACTTACTGTCTTTCACCAGAATCTTCAATTTTTGACAGAAACATGGGCATAATCCCAATTGCTAACCCTGACCGCCCCCATCACAGCTGCCTTCTCCAGCCTTGCTTCCTCCTTGCCCCAGCTCCAAGCCTGGAGGGGCTCCGCAGAGATTCCATAGTGAATGAGCTGTTATCTCAGGCTTTAAACAGTCATTCATGCTCTTTCCCCCACCTCTGTGGAGGCCACATTGGGCTGTGACAGTGAGAAAGAAACATTTCTTATTATGCTAAGCCACTGAGATTTGGGGGTTGTTTGTTACCACAACATAGCCTAATTCACCCTGACTACTAAACTGCCCAATTTCCTCACCAGTGAAGCTAGCCTCATTGGTGAGGAATAAACTCTATAGCGCCTCACTCTTAAATATAAATGCATAAGCAAGATTCATCAGATATTTGAGGAAAGTGTTCACATGAAGAAGAGACTCTTAGTAAATCAGAAGCAGAGGAACTCATGGGGAACAGAGACAATGCAACAAATAGAAGAAAATATTTGTTTTAAAGGCCGGGTGCGGTGGCTCACGCCTGTAATCCCAGCACTTTGGGAGACTGAGATGGGCGGATCACAAGGTCAGGAGATCGAGACCATCCTTGCTAACACGGTAAAACCCCGTCTCTACTAAAAAAAGTACAAAAAACTCGGCCAGGCGTGGTGGTGGGCCCCTGTAGTCCCAGTTACTCAGGCGGCTGAGGCAGGAGAATGGCGTGAACGCAGGATGCACAGCTTGCAGTGAGCCGAGATCACGCCACTGCACTGCAGCCTGGGTGACAGAGCAAGACTCTGTCTCAAAAAAAGAAAAAATAAAAGAATGAAAAGAAAACATTTGTTTTAAAATTATAATTAAAATCTGCAAAGATAAGGAAAGATATTAAACCCATAAAACAAAAAGAAGGTGCTATCGTAAAGAAACAATGAGAGAACAAGAAAGAGCTTTTGGAAATAAATAATATAGTAGAAAGTAAGGTAAATAAATAGATACGCAAATGTTCCTAGCAGTTTTATTTATAATAGTTCCAAACTGGAAACTACCCAGATGTTCTTCAGTGGGTGAGTGATTAAACAAATTGTAGTACATTTATACTGTGCGAATACTACTAACAGTAAAAACAGATAAAGTGTTAACACACACATAGCTTAGAAGAAATTATGCTGAGCCAAAAAAGGCTAATCTTAAAAAAATGCATGTTGCATGATTTTATCTAAGTAACATTTATGAAACAACATAATTTTAGAAATGGAGACCATATTAGTGGTTGTCAGGGATTAGGAATGAGGGAAGAGGGAATGGGTATGTTGACTGAGTGGTAACATGCAGGACTCTTGCGGCTGTGGTATTGTTGCGTATCTTGATTGTGATGGTGGCTATCCAAGACAACACAAGTGATAAAATTGCAAAAAGTTGTGCCAAGCACACACACAAACACACGCGGGCATGTGTAACTTGTGAAATCTGAATGAACTCTGTAGATTGTACCAATTTCAATTTTTTATAGTAGCTGTATGTTTAATATTGCTGTAAAGATAATACTTTTCTTATACAGTTATTGTTAATAATTTGAAGATGTCTATTGCATTCTATTTTTGCTGGGAAAAAAATGTAACATACTTGTATTTAGCACAAAGTTGTGAAATACAAAAAACATGTAACTGAGTAAGCAGGATTTTTCTATTCCTAGCCCATTTCTGAGGACTAAATCAGAATCCCACTGTAATTAAGTATTTCTTGCAATAGTTGGGCACCAAGTTTAAGATTTATTAATTTTCTCCTCTCAATATAGGCAGCAATTCACCATTTTCTTTCAGCTCCTTCACGATATCCAATCTTCCCACCAGCTCCCCTTTCACATACAGCTGAGGGGATGTTGGCCAATTTGAATAAGCTTTTAATCCTTGCTGAACTCCTTCATCCTCCAATATATCGAATGTTTCATATTCAACACCAGTTCTATTTAGTATTTCCAGA
>NW_012119598.1:4387977-4389064 GCF_000951035.1 Colobus angolensis palliatus | reverse complement strand
AACAAAAAATAAAAATAAAAAGGAAATAACGAAAGACCTTGGAAATTAAAAGCAATTCACTGCCCTCCGCTACAGCCATCTCTCTGTTGCTTTCGTGGAGCTACCTGGGTGCTCATTAGTTGCATAGAATCTACTGCTTGTAATCGAGCAGCTGAGGAGATGCTGGTATACAGACTGACCAACAAACCCTAGCAATTAAGAAGCAGAGCAACCTTGTCAGAGTGACATCTGATTGCATTAACTGTCTTGTATAAAATATTTTATGACTTCCTGATACTCTTGTAAATCAAAAATAAAATTGTAAGCCCCCCAACTGACTGAATGGACCTTTCTCTTGGCCAAGTGGACGCAACTAAACCTGAAAAACTAGTTCCCGTGGGATGGAGGGTGATGGTCAGGCATGCCTACTGACCTCCCTTTGGAGTTCAGGTTTTAAAATACCAGGATAGAAACGCGAAACATAGGCAACCTGGTCTAGAAGGGAACTTTGCTTAAATTAACGTATGTCAGAATTTGCCGCTGTCGCAAAGTCGGTTCTGAGCTGTCCAGACAGCTTTTCAATAACTTGTCCCTAGGGTCTGCCCCAGTGCCTCTGCCTCCTGAAATGTCAGAGTACTGCAGGGCTGGGGAGTGGTCTAGGCTGTGACAACAGGGCTCACTGTGTTTACTGTGTCACCTATAACAACTGTGCCTCTTTCATTCTGAGTAGCCTTATCCATTTTCTTCTAGGTCAGTAATAATTCTCACTTTCTTGGAACAACTGTCATGGCTAACAACCTGACTGCTGGATATCCTTCAAAATGCACTGGTAAAGCTCAAGTGCTTTCTTCTGCTGCAGTTCCTGGGAAAGATCTTGCAATTACCCACACTTGTGTTTGCCTTCCTGTGTTTGGGATCTATATAGTTGACTGATTTTTTTTTTAAGGAGAAGATCTGAAGCAATTTATTTAGATACCCAGCAATGACTCTGAGTCATGCTCACCCAGCATTTCCTTGGAATCAACATACATATTGTCGGTAATGTGTTACATAGATTACCACAACTCTTCTGCTTTTCCTAGAAGATGTATTGGGCTGTTCTTCCATT